>NC_090932.1:1688333411-1688638989 GCF_040938575.1 Ambystoma mexicanum | reverse complement strand
ATGTAACCGCACTATATTTTCCATAAATTCCTTGGCCAAGGTGGAAGCTGACGGCAATCCTTTTAAAGGGATAAAATGGGCCATTTTGGAGAATAGATCCACTATTACGAGAATCGTGTTGTAACCACCACAAGGAGGCAGGTCAGTTATAAAGTCCATTGACAAGGTGTGCCAAGGTGCTGGTGGAATGTCCAAAGGTTGAAGTAGGCCGGCTGGCCTTTTCTTTTGACTCTTATTTTGGGCACAGATTCCGCAAGACAACACAAATGACTTTTTGTCTTTTCTCCAAGAAGGCCACCAGAAGTGGCGTTTGATCTTTTCTTCTGTTTTCGCGATACCGGGGTGTCCTTCCATTAATGATTCATGATGACGGGTAATGACAAGTTCCTGCAATTCTTTACTTGGCAGAAATAACCGCTCTTGGAAGTAGGGTAAATCATCCTTAACGGTGTAGTGAGGACCCTTTTGACTCCATTCCAGTAAGGCAGAAGAGTCAAAAAGCTGTTTTACTTGAGCTTTGATGTCCTCAATGGTTTGCAATGAAGTCAAGCCCAGAATTCTTTGTTCCGGTATGATTGGCACAGGTTCTAAACTCGAATTGGGTTCTTCCATGCCTATCCGGGATAAGGCATCTGCCTTACCATTCTTGCAGCCAGGGCGATAGGTAATTACAAAATCAAATTCCGCAAAGAATAAAGCCCATCGGAGTTGTCGCGAAGATTGAGCTTTGGCCGTCTTTAAATACTGCAAATTTCTGTGGTCCGTAATTACGGTGATGGTGTGTCTTGCACCGAGAAGATAGTGACGCCAAGCCTTGAAAGCTGATTTAATAGCCAGTAGTTCTTTGTCGGTAATTGCGTAATTGAGTTCAGGTGGAGAGAATTTTCTGGACCAAAAGGCTACAGGGTGTAGTTGGTTAGTTTCTGGGTCTCTTTGCGACAGGACAGCTCCCATGGCCGAACTGGATGCATCGGTTTCCACGATGTAAGGGAGATCTGGGCGCGGGTGCTTCAATACAGGTGCAGAGGTGAATTTGGTTTTCAGGACCTGAAAGGCTTGTTCAGCCTCAAGAGTCCATTCAAAGCGTTTGTTTTTCTTTAGGAGAGCTGTGATGGGTTGAACAGTTCGAGAAAATTCCGGGATGAACCTTCGATAGAAATTGGCAAAGCCAAGCATGCTTTGCACTCCCTTCACAGAGCTAGGAGATGGCCATTTGAGAATGGCGTCCACTTTCCGCAAGTCCATTCGGATTCCTTGAGGTGTCAGGATGAATCCGAGAAACTCCACTTCTGTGGTATGAAAAACGCATTTTTCGAGCTTGGCAAATAATTTGTGCTGGCGCAATTTCTCAAGAACTGCCCTAACATGGTTTCTGTGATCAGATTCTGAGGAGGAATACACCAGGATGTCGTCAATATAAACGATGACACAAACATCGATAAGTTCCCGAAGAACATCATTCATGAAGTACTGAAAGGCGGCAGGTGCGTTGCACAAACCGAAGGGCATTACTTGATATTCGAAGAGCCCAAATTTGGTGCGGAATGCAGTCTTCCACTCGTCGCCCTCTTTTATACGTACCAGGTGGTAAGCTCCTCGGAGATCTAGCTTGGTGTACACACAAGCATCTTTTACTTGGTCGATAAGCTCAGGTATCAGGGGCAAAGGGTAACGATTCTTAATCGTTATCTGATTTAGGGCGCGGTAGTCAATACAGGCCCTAAGGTCTCCTTCCTTTTTAGGTACGAAGAACAAAGCGGAAGAGACTGGTGACTTTGATGGGCGAATGAAACCATTGGCCAGGTATTGATCCAAATACTGGCGCAAATGCAGGTTCTCAGGTTCAGTAAGAGCATAAATCCTACAACAAGGTAGTTGTGCATTGGGTACCAAGTCGATTTGGCAATCGTAAGATCGATGGGGAGGTAAGGTGTTAGCCTGCTCTTTCTGAAAAACGTCTTGGAATTCTTGGTATTCAGATGGTAGCTGTACAGGGGTGGAAGTTACAGAGGCTAGACCCATAGCTGGATTCCTTGGGTAACAGGTTGGTTCACAATCAGGAAAAGTTATCTTCTTTGCTCGCCAGTCTATTCTCGGATTATGTGTTTCTAACCAAGGGATTCCAAGAAGTACTTGAAATTGTGGGGCCTTGATCACATCAAACACGATTGCTTCCCGATGTCCGTCCTGACCCACCAGAGTGATTTCAACTGTGGAATGCGTTACAGGCCCTGAGGCTATTTCGGTTCCATCAACTGTAGTAATTACATCTTGGGCTACTTTCGGGCGGAGAGGAAGCTTAATCCTGGAAGCCAATTCACGGTCTATGTAATTTCCAATAGCTCCACTGTCTATGTATGCTTTTATAGCATGCAACTGCTGAGGCTGTTTTGGGTTCACAAGCACAATTGGCATGACAAAATGCAAGGTCAAAGAGTTTGTTTTCAAGCTCGGCAAGCGGACCCCTACGCTTGTCGGGCTAGGTCGTTTCCCGAACCAGGTGTCAATAACTCGTTATCAGTGGCTCCAACCACCTTCTTGGGTGGTTTAACTGGACAACTTTGAAGAAAGTGACCGGAAGTTCCGCAATACAGACAAAGTTGCATTTGTTGCCTTCTCTCTCGTTCCTTCTGCGTTAATGGTCCTTTAACACTGCCAATTTGCATAGGTTCGGAAACGTCAGTACTCTTGGAGTTAACGTGGGTCTTGATAGGTACTCTGGTTTCATACTTGAGCCGATCTGCTTTTCTATTTTGAAGTCTGTGATCAAGTTGAACCACTAAGTCTATGTAGTCTGCGCAGGCCTGGGGTGGATCTACTATCTGAGCTATAACATCTTTAAGCTCTCCGCGCAGGCCTCAATGAAACAATGTGATCCTTTTATTTTCAGGCCATCCGGTTTCCACAACTAGTCTATTAAAGGTGGCGACATAGGACAAAAGATCCTGATTACCTTGTCGTAAGGATAGCAGTTCGTTGTCAAGGGCCTGTCCCTGCGAGTGTCGAGCGAACAATCTTTCCATGCTGGCCTGGAAGCCCTGGAAATCCCGGAGGATGGGATCATCCTGATTTACCAATGGAATAGACCAATCGGCAGCACAGCCACTGAGGTAAGATAGTACAAAGGCTACTTTGGTCTGGTCATTGGGGAAGGCCCCGGGCCTGCATAAAAAGTGTAAACGGCATTGGTTCATAAAAACGGCATATTTCTTGGGATCCCCCGCAAAACGTTCCGGCGGGGCCAAAGGCATGTGTCCAGGTAGATTGATTTGTACCGGGTTATTCAAACCCATTGTTGTAGAAATATCTCCGGAAACAGGTAAAGGAGTGTGCTCTGCCTGGCCCTGCAATAACCTTTTGGCCAGATCATCAGTTCTTTCCTTGGATAGGATTAGTTCCCTTCTGAGAGCATTAGTCTCCTGGCGGGCTGAGTGCACTTCTGCCCGTAATTCCCCTAAAAGAGGGGCCAGCTGATCTGTCTTGGAAGTCTCCATAGCGCCCAGGTGGGAAATTGTGGTAAGGCTTTGCGTTCTGTAACGCTCACCTGGTTCCCACGGAGGCGCGGCGTCGAAGGCGCAGCACTCTGAAGATGGACAGGAAGGGCCCCTCTATTCTGGCTTCCCTGGCTCGTTGGATACCCTCCTGTGCGTGAAAAGGGAGTATTAACAACTGTGGAACAATGCTCAAGCCTCCCACTCCCTTCCAACCCTCCACGATACCTCCTCCACGATTCCCCGTGAAGCCTCACCTTAGGGTTTGGAAGGATGAGCTCTCCATCCTGCTTCTGATGCAGGGGCGCGTTGAAACCCAGTTACTTCACTGGATTGAGGATTGATGGGAGTTCAGGTAAGCTTGACTGTTCAGGTAAGGCGCTGTAAAAGTTCTGTTCAAAAGTTCAAGCTTAATAATAATGTTCGTTGTCTAATTGCAGCAAGCGCTAATGCTAATGTCTTTTTCCCCTTAGGGGCCGGGGTTCGGAGTGCTGGAGATATGGCGCCGACCCGAAGTTTTACAGTTCTGGATGAGCGCTCAGGTAATGTCTTTGCATTCGCTCATTCAATGTCTTTGTCTTTTTTCCCCATAGGGGCCGGGGTCCGGAGATGCCAGGAAGCGGCAGGACCCGAAATGCAGTGGGAATAATCCAACAGGTAAGACTTAAAAGGAAACTGAGCTTTCCTTATTCCTTTTCTCCCTCTCACCTTTGTTCTTGTCTTTTTTCCTCTAGGCGCCGGGGCGTAGCTGAATCCGGAAGATCGCTTCTGAAGATGGAAGCGCCTTGCAAAGGTGAGTAAAATGCAGCGCTGCAGCGATCAAAACGAAATGCCTTTAAAATGATGTCTTCCTTTTCAGGGCCGTTGGAGAAATGACTCCGGAATGCAGATTTAGCAGGTAAGGGCTTTTCTTCTCCTATTCTCTTCCTTTCTCCCCTTGCAGGTTTTCCAGGGTGCTGGCAGGCGTGGCTGAAGTCAGGATGCAGGAGCTGACACGGTGAGCGTCCAGCTGCTAGGTGCAGAACAACGCGAAGCATGCATGTGTGGCTGTTCGGGTGGGGTTTAAATAGCCTTGGAAGAAGTTCCTGGTATGTATCCTTCCACCAATCAGGTATGTATCCTTCCCCGACCACACCCGGGTGGTGAAGTAGTCCTACAGGTTAAGTAGTCCCATTCAGGCCTCAAGAGGGCCTGGATGAAGCAGCAAGGTCTGCATCAGGTAAGTGTGCACCCAAGCACTTAAACACATATCCTCTTCTATGAGCCTGGCGCCTAAGGCGCCAGGACTGAGTCCAAAGGGCCCCGACTTGGGCCCGCTGAGACTTCCCTGGGGAAAATGATGTCTGCCTCTGGGGTTGCTGGGCCCGGCCTGGCTCCTTAGAGGTAGGCATCATGACACAACCCTAAGCTTAGTGCATGCTGGGATATATTATCAATAGTGCTCTGGTGGCAGCAGGGACTACCAACCCTAAGCTTAGTGCATGCTGGGATATAATATAAATAGTGCTCTGGTGGCAGCAGTGCCTACCGAACCTAAGCTTAGTGCATGCTGGGATATATTATCAATAGTGCTCTGGTGGCAGCAGGGACTACCAACCCTAAGCTTAGTGCATGCTGGGATATATTATGAATAGTGCTCTGGTGGCAGCAGGGACTACCAACCCTAAGCTTAGTGCATGCTGGGATATATTATCAATAGTGCTCTGGTGGCAGCAGGGACTACCAACCCTAAGCTTAGTGCATGCTGGCAAATATTATCAATAGTGCTCTGGTGGCAGCAGGGACTACCAACCCTAAACTTAGTGCATGCTGGGATATATTATCAATAGTGCTCTGGTGGCAGCAGAGACTACCAACCCTAAGCTTAGTGCATGCTGGGATATATTATCAATAGTGCTCCGGGTGACAGCAGTGGCTACTGACCCTAAGCTTAGTGCAGGCTGGGATATATTATATATAGTGCTCCCAGTGGCAGCAGTGGCTACCAACCCTAAGCATAGTGCATGCGCGGATATATTATCAATAGTGCTCTGGTGGCAGCAGAGGCTACCAACCCTAAGCTTAGTGCATGCTGGGATATATTATCAATAGTGCTCTGGTGGCAGCAGTGGCTACCAACCCTAAGCTTAGTGCATGCTGGGATATATTATCAATAGTGCTTCCGGTGGCAGCAGTGGCTACCAACAGTAAGCTTAGTGCATGCTGGGATATATCATCAATAGTGCTCTGGTGGCAGCAGTGACTACTGACCCTAAGCTTAGTGCATGCTGGGATATATTATCAACAGTGCTCCCGGTGACAGCAGAGACTACCAACCCTAAACTTAGTGCATGCTGGGATATATTATCAATAGTGCTCCCGTTGGCAGCAGTGGCTACTGACCCTAACCTTAGTGCATGCTGGGATATATTATCAATAGTGCTCCCGGTGGCAGCAGTGGCTACCAACAGTAAGCTTAGTGCATGCTGGGATATATCATCAATAGTGCTCTGTTGGCAGCAGTGACTACTGACCCTAAGCTTAGTGCATGCTGGGATATATTACCAACAGTGCTCCCATTGGCAGCAGTGGCTACCAACCCTAAGCTTAGTGCATGCTGGGATATATTATCAATAGTGCTCCCGTTGGCAGCAGTGGCTACTGACCCTAACCTTAGTGCATGCTGGGATATATTATCAATAGTGCTCTGGTGGCAGCAGAGACTACCAACCCTAAACTTAGTGTATGATTCAATATATTATCAATAGTGCTCCCATTGGCAGCAGTGGCTACTGACCCTAAGCTTAGTGCATGCTGGGATATATTATCAATAGTGCTCCCGGTGGCAGCAGTGGCTACCAACCCTAAGCTTAGTGCATGCTGCGATATATTATCAATAGTGCTCCCGGTGGCAGCAGTGGCTACTGACCCTAAGCTTAGTGCATGCTGGGATATATTATCAATAGTGCTCCCGGTGGCAGCAGAGACAACCAACCCAAGTTTAGTGCATGCTGGGATATATTATCAATAGTACTCTGGTGGCAGCAGAGACTACCAACCTTAAGCTTAGTGCATGCTGTGATATATTATCAAAAGAGTTCCCAGTGGCAGCAGTGGCTACTGACCCTAAGCTTAGTGCATGCTGGGATATATTATCATCAGTGCTCCTGGTGACAGCAGAGACTACCAACCCTAAGCTTAGTGCATGCTGGGATATATTATCAATAGTGCTCTGGTGGCAGCAGAGACTACCAACCCTAAGCTTAGTGCATGCTGGGATATATTATCAATAGTGCTCTGGTGGCAGCAGAGACTACCAACCCTAAGCTTAGTGCATGCTGGGATATATTATCAATAGTGCTCCCGGAGGCAGCAGTGGCTACTGACCCTAAGCTTAGTGCATGCTGGGATATATTATCAATAGTGCTCCCGGTGGCAGCAGTGGCTATCAACCCTAAGCTTAGTGTATGCTGGGATATATTATCAAGAGTGCTCCCGGTGGCAACAATGGCTACCAACCCTAAGCTTAGTGCATGCTGGGATATATTATCAATAGTGCTCTGGTGGCAGCAGTGGCTACCAAACCTTAGCTTAGTGCATGCTGGGATATATTATCAATAGTACTCCCGGTGGCAGCAGTGGCTACCAACAGTAAGCTTAGTGCATGCTTGGATATATCATCAATAGTGCTCTGGTGGCAGCAGTGGCTACTGACCCTAAGCTTAGTGCATGCTGGGATATATTATCAACAATGCTCCCGGTGACAGCAGAGACTACCAACCCTAAGCTTAGTGCATGCTGGGATATATTATCAATAGTGCTCCCAGTGGCAGCAGTGGCTACCAACCCTAAGCTTAGTGCATGCTGGGATATATTATCAATAGTGCTCTGGTGGCAGCAGTGGCTACTGACCCTAAGCTTAGTTCATGCTGGGATATATTATCAACAGTGCTCCCGGTGACAGCAGAGACTACCAACCCTAAGCTTAGTGCATGCTGGGATATATTATCAATAGTGCTCCCAGTGGCAGCAGTGGCTACCAACCCTAAGCTTAGTGCATGCTGTGATATATTATCAATAGTGCTCCCGGTGGCAGCAGTGGCTACTGACCCTAAGCTTAGTGCATGCTGGGATATATTATCAATAGTGCTCCCGGTGGCATCAGAGACTACCAACCCTAAGCTTAGTGCATGCTGTGATATATTATAAATAGTGCTCTGGTGGCAGCAGTGGCTACCGACCCTAAGCTTAGTGCATGCTGGGATATATTATCAATAGTGCTCTGGTGGCAGCAGGGACTACCAACCCTAAGCTTAGTGCATGCTGGGATATATTATCAATAGTGCTCTGGTGGCAGCAGAGACTACCAACCCTAAGCTTAGTGCATGCTGGGATATATTATCAATAGTGCTCTGGTGGCAGCAGGGACTACCGACCCTAAGCTTAGTGCATGCTGCGATATATTATCAATAGTGCTCCCGGTGGCAGCAGTGGCTACTGACCCTAAGCTTAGTGCATGCTGGGATATATTATCAATAGTGCTCCCGGTGGCATCAGAGACTACCAACCCTAAGCTTAGTGCATGCTGTGATATATTATCAATAGTGTTCTCGGTGGCAGCAGTGGCTACCGACCCTAAGCTTAGTGCATGCTGGGATATATTATCAACAGTGCTATCGGTGACAGCAGAGACTACCAATCCTAAGCTTAGTGCATGCTGGGATATATTATCAATAGTTCTCTGGTGGCAGCAGAGACTACCAACCCTAAGCTTAGTGCAGGCTGGGATATATTATCAAAAGTGCTCCCGGTGGCAGCAGTGGCTACTGACCCTAAGCTTAGTGCATGCTGGGAAACATTATCAATAGTGCTCCCGGTGGCAGCAGTGACTACCAACCCTAAGCTTAGTGCATGCTGGGATATATTATCAATAGTGCTCCCGGTGGCAACAGTGGCTACCAACCCTAAGCTTAGTGCATGCTGGGATATATTATCAATAGTGCTCTGGTGGCAGCAGAGACTATCAACCCTAAGCTTAGTGCATGCTGGGATATATTGTCAATAGTGCTCCCGGTGGCAGCAGTGGCTACTGACACTAAGCTTATTAGATGCTGGGATATATTATCAATAGTGCTCTGGTGGCAGCAGAGGCTACTGACCCAAGCTTAGTGCATGCTGGGATATATTATCAATAGTGCTCCGGTGGCAGCAGTGGCTACTGACCCAAGCTTAGTGCATGCTGGGATATATTATCAATAGTGCTCCGGTGGCAGCAGTGGCTACCAACCCTAGGCTTAATGCATGCTGGGATATATTATCAATAGTGCTCTGGTGGCAGCAGAGGCTACCAACCCTAAGCTTAGTGCATGCTGGGATATATTATCAAGAGTGCTCCCGGTGGCAACAGTGGCTACGAACCCTAAGCTTAGTGCATGCTGGGATATATTATCAATAGTGCTCTGGTGGCAGCAGAGGCTACCAACCCTAAGCTTAGTGCATGCTGGGATATATTATCAAGAGTGCTCCCGGTGGCAACAGTGGCTACGAACCCTAAGCTTAGTGCATGCTGGGATATATTATCAATCGTGCTCCCGGTAGCAGGAGTGGCTATCAACAGTAAGCTTAGTGCATGCTGGGATATATCATCAATAGTGCTCTGGTGGCAGCAGTGGCTACTGACCCTAAGCTTAGTGCATGCTGGGATATATTATCAACAGTGCTCCCGGTGACAGCAGAGACTACCAACCCTAAGCTTAGTGCATGCTGGGATATATTATCAATAGTGCTCCCGGTGGCAGCGGTGACTACCAACCCTAAGCTTAGTGCATGCTGTGATATATTATCCATAGTGCTCCCGGTGGCAGCAGTGGCTACTGACCCTAACCTTAGTGCATGCTGGGATATATTTTCAATAGTGCTCTGGTGGCAGCAGAGACTACCAACCCTAAACTTAGTGTATGCTGCTATATATTATCAATAGTGCTCCCATTGGCAGCAGTGGCTACTGACCCTAAGCTTAGTGCATGCTAGGATGTATTATCAATAGTGCTCCCAGTGGCAACAGTGGCTACCAACCCTAAGCTTAGTGCATGCTGGGATATATTATCAATAGTGCTCTGGTGGCAGCAGGAACTACCAACCCTAAGCTTAGTGCATGCTGGGATGTAATATAAAGAGTGCTCTGGTGGCAGCAGAGGCTACCGAACCTAAGCTTAGTGCATGCTGGGATATATTATCAATAGTGCTCTGGTGGCAGCAGGGACTACCAACCCTAAGCTTAGTGCATGCTGGGATATATTATCAATAGTGCTCTGGTGGCAGCAGGGACTACCAACCCTAAGCTTAGTGCATGCTGGGATATATTATCAATAGTGCTCTGGTGGCAGCAGGGACTACCAACCCTAAGCTTAGTGCATGCTGGGATATATTATACATAGTGCTCCCAGTGGCAGCTGTGGCTACCGACCCTAAGCTTAGTGCATGCTGGGATATATTATCAATAGTGCTCTGGTGGCAGCAGGCGCTACCAACCCTAAGCTTAGTGCATGCTGGGATATATTATCAATAGTGCTCCGGTGACAGCAGTGGCTACGGACTCAAAGCTTAGTGCATGCTGGGATATTTTATCAATAGTGCTCCCGGTGGCAGCAGTGGCTATCAACCCTAAGCTTAGTGCATGCTGGGATATATTATCAATAGTGCTCTAGTGACAGCAGTGGCTACCAACCCTTAGCTTAGTGCATGCTGGGATATATTATCAACAGTGCTCCCGGTGACAGCAGAGACTACCAACCCTAAGCTTAGTGCATGTTGGGATATATCATCAATAGTGCTCTGGTGGCAGCAGAGACTACCAACCCTATGCTTAGTGCATGCTGGGATATATTATCAATAGTGCTCCCGGTGGCAGCAGTGGCTACCAACAGTAAGCTTAGTGCATGCTGGGATATATCATCAATAGTGCTCTGTTGGCAGCAGTGACTACTGACCCTAAGCTTAGTGCATGCTGGGATATATTACCAACAGTGCTCCCATTGGCAGCAGTGGCTACCAACCCTAAGCTTAGTGCATGCTGGGATATATTATCAATAGTGCTCCCGGTGGCAGCAGTGGCTACTGACCCTAACACTAGTGCATGCTGGGATATATTATCAATAGTGCTCTGGTGGCAGCAGAGACTACCAACCCTAAACTTAGTGTATGCTGCGATATATTATCAATAGTGCTCCCGGTGGCAGCAGTGGCTACTGACCCTAAGCTTAGTGCATGCTGGGATATATTATCAATAGTGCTCCCGGTGGCAGCAGTGGCTACCACACTAAGCTTAGTGCATGCTGGGATATATTATCAATAGTGCTCCCGGTGGCAGCAGTTGCTACTGACCCTAAGCTTAGTGCATGCTGGGATATATTATCAATAGTGCTCTCTGTGGCAGCAGAGACTACCAACCCTAAGCTTAGCGCATGCTGGGATATATTATCAATAGTACTCTGGTGGCAGCAGAGACTACCAACCCTAAGCTTAGTGCATGCTGTGATATATTATCAATAGTGTTCCCGGTGGCAGCAGTGGCTACTGACCCTAAGCTTAGTGCATGCTGGGATATATTATCAACAGTGCTCCTGGTGACAGCAGAGACTACCAACCCTAAGCTTAGTGCATGCTGGGATATATTATCAATAGTGCTCTGGTGGCAGCAGAGACTACCAACCCTAAGCTTAGTGCATGCTGGGATATATTATCAATAGTGCTCTGGTGGCAGCAGAGACTACCAACCCTAAGCTTAGTGCATGCTGTGATATATTATCAATAGTGTTCCCGGTGGCAGCAGTGGCTACCGACCCTAAGCTTAGTGCATGCTGGGATATATTATCAACAGTGCTCCTGGTGACAGCAGAGACTACCAACCCTAAGCTTAGTGCATGCTGGGATATATTATCAATAGTGCTCTGGTGGCAGCAGGGACTACCAACCCTAAGCTTAGTGCATGCTGGGATATATTATCAATAGTGCTCTGGGTGACAGCAGTGGCTACCGACCCTAAGCTTAGTGCATGCTGGGATATATTATCAATAGTGCTCCCGGTGGCAGCAGTGTCTACCGACCCTAAGCTTAGTGCATGCTGGGATATATTATCAATAGTGCTCCCGGTGGCAGCAGTGCCTACTGACCCTAAAATTTATGCATGCTGGGATATATTATCAATAGTGCTCCCGGTGGCAACAGTGGCTACCAACCCTAAGCTTAGTGCATGCTGGGATTATTATCAATAGTGCTCTGGTGGCAGCAGTGGCTACCGACCCTAAGCTTAGTGCATGCTGGGATATATTATCAATAGTGCTCCCGGTGGCAGCAGTGGCTACCAACAGTAAGCTTAGTGCATGCTGGGATATATCATCAATAGTGCTCTGGTGGCAGCAGTGACTACTGACCCTAAGCTTAGTGCATGCTGGGATATATTATCAACAGTGCTCCCGATAACAGCAGAGACTACCAATCCTAAGCTTAGTGCATGCTGGGATATATTATCAATAGTGCTCCCGGTGGCAGCAGTGGCTACCAACCCTAAGCTTAGTGCATGCTGGGATATAGTATCAATAGTGCTCCCGGTGGCAGCAGTGGCTACTGACCCTAAGCTTAGTGCATGCTGGGATATATTATCAATAGTGCTCTAGTGGCAGCAGAGACTATCAACCCTAAACTTAGTGTATGCTGCGATATATTATCAATAGTGCTCCCACTGGCAGCAGTGGCTACTTACCCTAAGCTTAGTGCATGCTGGGATATATTATCAATAGGGCTCCCGGTGGCAGCAGTGGCTACCAACCCTAAGCTTAGTGCATGCTGCGATATATTATCAATAGTGCTCCCGGTGGCAGCAGTGGCTACTGACCCTAAGCTTAGTGCATGCTGGGATATATTATCAATAGTGCTCTGGTGGCAGCAGAGACTACCAACCCTAAGCTTAGTGCATGCTGTGATATATTATCAATAGTGTTCCCGGTGGCAGCAGTGGCTACCGACCCTAAGCTTAGTGCATGCTGGGATATATTATCAACAGTGCTCCCGGTGACAGCAGAGACGACCAACCCTAAACTTAGTGCATGCTGGGATATATTATCAATAGTGCTCTGGTGGCAGCAGAGACTACCAACCCTAAGCTTAGTGCATGCTGGGATATATTATCAATAGTGCTCCGGGTGACAGCAGTGGCTACTGACCCTAAGCTTAGTGCAGGCTGGGATATATTATATATAGTGCTCCCAGTGGCAGCAGTGGCTACCAACCCTAAGCATAGTGCATGCGCGGATATATTATCAATAGTGCTCTGGTGGCAGCAGAGGCTACCAACCCTAAGCTTAGTGCATGCTGGGATATATTATCAATAGTGCTCTGGTGGCAGCAGTGGCTACCAACCCTAAGCTTAGTGCATGCTGGGATATATTATCAATAGTGCTTCCGGTGGCAGCAGTGGCTACCAACAGTAAGCTTAGTGCATGCTGGGATATATCATCAATAGTGCTCTGGTGGCAGCAGTGACTACTGACCCTAAGCTTAGTGCATGCTGGGATATATTATCAACAGTGCTCCCGGTGACAGCAGAGACTACCAACCCTAAACTTAGTGCATGCTGGGATATATTATCAATAGTGCTCCCGTTGGCAGCAGTGGCTACTGACCCTAACCTTAGTGCATGCTGGGATATATTATCAATAGTGCTCTGGTGGCAGCAGAGACTACCAACCCTAAACTTAGTGTATGCTGCAATATATTATCAATAGTGCTCCCATTGGCAGCAGTGGCTACTGACCCTAAGCTTAGTGCATGCTGGGATATATTATCAATAGTGCTCCCGGTGGCAGCAGTGGCTACCAACCCTAAGCTTAGTGCATGCTGGGATATATTATCAATAGTGCTCCCGTTGGCAGCAGTGGCTACTGACCCTAACCTTAGTGCATGCTGGGATATATTATCAATAGTGCTCTGGTGGCAGCAGAGACTACCAACCCTAAACTTAGTGTATGATTCAATATATTATCAATAGTGCTCCCATTGGCAGCAGTGGCTACTGACCCTAAGCTTAGTGCATGCTGGGATATATTATCAATAGTGCTCCCGGTGGCAGCAGTGGCTACCAACCCTAAGCTTAGTGCATGCTGCGATATATTATCAATAGTGCTCCCGGTGGCAGCAGTGGCTACTGACCCTAAGCTTAGTGCATGCTGGGATATATTATCAATAGTGCTCCCGGTGGCAGCAGAGACAACCAACCCAAGTTTAGTGCATGCTGGGATATATTATCAATAGTACTCTGGTGGCAGCAGAGACTACCAACCTTAAGCTTAGTGCATGCTGTGATATATTATCAAAAGAGTTCCCAGTGGCAGCAGTGGCTACTGACCCTAAGCTTAGTGCATGCTGGGATATATTATCATCAGTGCTCCTGGTGACAGCAGAGACTACCAACCCTAAGCTTAGTGCATGCTGGGATATATTATCAATAGTGCTCTGGTGGCAGCAGAGACTACCAACCCTAAGCTTAGTGCATGCTGGGATATATTATCAATAGTGCTCTGGTGGCAGCAGAGACTACCAACCCTAAGCTTAGTGCATGCTGGGATATATTATCAATAGTGCTCCCGGAGGCAGCAGTGGCTACTGACCCTAAGCTTAGTGCATGCTGGGATATATTATCAATAGTGCTCCCGGTGGCAGCAGTGGCTATCAACCCTAAGCTTAGTGTATGCTGGGATATATTATCAAGAGTGCTCCCGGTGGCAACAATGGCTACCAACCCTAAGCTTAGTGCATGCTGGGATATATTATCAATAGTGCTCTGGTGGCAGCAGTGGCTACCAAACCTTAGCTTAGTGCATGCTGGGATATATTATCAATAGTACTCCCGGTGGCAGCAGTGGCTACCAACAGTAAGCTTAGTGCATGCTTGGATATATCATCAATAGTGCTCTGGTGGCAGCAGTGGCTACTGACCCTAAGCTTAGTGCATGCTGGGATATATTATCAACAATGCTCCCGGTGACAGCAGAGACTACCAACCCTAAGCTTAGTGCATGCTGGGATATATTATCAATAGTGCTCCCAGTGGCAGCAGTGGCTACCAACCCTAAGCTTAGTGCATGCTGGGATATATTATCAATAGTGCTCTGGTGGCAGCAGTGGCTACTGACCCTAAGCTTAGTTCATGCTGGGATATATTATTAACAGTGCTCCCGGTGACAGCAGAGACTACCAACCCTAAGCTTAGTGCATGCTGGGATATATTATCAATAGTGCTCCCAGTGGCAGCAGTGGCTACCAACCCTAAGCTTAGTGCATGCTGTGATATATTATCAATAGTGCTCCCGGTGGCAGCAGTGGCTACTGACCCTAAGCTTAGTGCATGCTGGGATATATTATCAATAGTGCTCCCGGTGGCATCAGAGACTACCAACCCTAAGCTTAGTGCATGCTGTGATATATTATAAATAGTGCTCTGGTGGCAGCAGTGGCTACCGACCCTAAGCTTAGTGCATGCTGGGATATATTATCAATAGTGCTCTGGTGGCAGCAGGGACTACCAACCCTAAGCTTAGTGCATGCTGGGATATATTATCAATAGTGCTCTGGTGGCAGCAGAGACTACCAACCCTAAGCTTAGTGCATGCTGGGATATATTATCAATAGTGCTCTGGTGGCAGCAGGGACTACCGACCCTAAGCTTAGTGCATGCTGCGATATATTATCAATAGTGCTCCCGGTGGCAGCAGTGGCTACTGACCCTAAGCTTAGTGCATGCTGGGATATATTATCAATAGTGCTCCCGGTGGCATCAGAGACTACCAACCCTAAGCTTAGTGCATGCTGTGATATATTATCAATAGTGTTCTCGGTGGCAGCAGTGGCTACCGACCCTAAGCTTAGTGCATGCTGGGATATATTATCAACAGTGCTATCGGTGACAGCAGAGACTACCAATCCTAAGCTTAGTGCATGCTGGGATATATTATCAATAGTTCTCTGGTGGCAGCAGAGACTACCAACCCTAAGCTTAGTGCAGGCTGGGATATATTATCAAAAGTGCTCCCGGTGGCAGCAGTGGCTACTGACCCTAAGCTTAGTGCATGCTGGGAAACATTATCAATAGTGCTCCCGGTGGCAGCAGTGACTACCAACCCTAAGCTTAGTGCATGCTGGGATATATTATCAATAGTGCTCCCGGTGGCAACAGTGGCTACCAACCCTAAGCTTAGTGCATGCTGGGATATATTATCAATAGTGCTCTGGTGGCAGCAGAGACTATCAACCCTAAGCTTAGTGCATGCTGGGATATATTGTCAATAGTGCTCCCGGTGGCAGCAGTGGCTACTGACACTAAGCTTATTAGATGCTGGGATATATTATCAATAGTGCTCTGGTGGCAGCAGAGGCTACTGACCCAAGCTTAGTGCATGCTGGGATATATTATCAATAGTGCTCCGGTGGCAGCAGTGGCTACTGACCCAAGCTTAGTGCATGCTGGGATATATTATCAATAGTGCTCCGGTGGCAGCAGTGGCTACCAACCCTAGGCTTAATGCATGCTGGGATATATTATCAATAGTGCTCTGGTGGCAGCAGAGGCTACCAACCCTAAGCTTAGTGCATGCTGGGATATATTATCAAGAGTGCTCCCGGTGGCAACAGTGGCTACGAACCCTAAGCTTAGTGCATGCTGGGATATATTATCAATAGTGCTCTGGTGGCAGCAGAGGCTACCAACCCTAAGCTTAGTGCATGCTGGGATATATTATCAAGAGTGCTCCCGGTGGCAACAGTGGCTACGAACCCTAAGCTTAGTGCATGCTGGGATATATTATCAATCGTGCTCCCGGTAGCAGGAGTGGCTATCAACAGTAAGCTTAGTGCATGCTGGGATATATCATCAATAGTGCTCTGGTGGCAGCAGTGGCTACTGACCCTAAGCTTAGTGCATGCTGGGATATATTATCAACAGTGCTCCCGGTGACAGCAGAGACTACCAACCCTAAGCTTAGTGCATGCTGGGATATATTATCAATAGTGCTCCCGGTGGCAGCGGTGACTACCAACCCTAAGCTTAGTGCATGCTGTGATATATTATCCATAGTGCTCCCGGTGGCAGCAGTGGCTACTGACCCTAACCTTAGTGCATGCTGGGATATATTTTCAATAGTGCTCTGGTGGCAGCAGAGACTACCAACCCTAAACTTAGTGTATGCTGCTATATATTATCAATAGTGCTCCCATTGGCAGCAGTGGCTACTGACCCTAAGCTTAGTGCATGCTAGGATGTATTATCAATAGTGCTCCCAGTGGCAACAGTGGCTACCAACCCTAAGCTTAGTGCATGCTGGGATATATTATCAATAGTGCTCTGGTGGCAGCAGGAACTACCAACCCTAAGCTTAGTGCATGCTGGGATGTAATATAAAGAGTGCTCTGGTGGCAGCAGAGGCTACCGAACCTAAGCTTAGTGCATGCTGGGATATATTATCAATAGTGCTCTGGTGGCAGCAGGGACTAGCAACCCTAAGCTTAGTGCATGCTGGGATATATTATCAATAGTGCTCTGGTGGCAGCAGGGACTACCAACCCTAAGCTTAGTGCATGCTGGGATATATTATCAATAGTGCTCTGGTGGCAGCAGGGACTACCAACCCTAAGCTTAGTGCATGCTGGGATATATTATACATAGTGCTCCCAGTGGCAGCTGTGGCTACCGACCCTAAGCTTAGTGCATGCTGGGATATATTATCAATAGTGCTCTGGTGGCAGCAGGCGCTACCAACCCTAAGCTTAGTGCATGCTGGGATATATTATCAATAGTGCTCCGGTGACAGCAGTGGCTACGGACTCAAAGCTTAGTGCATGCTGGGATATTTTATCAATAGTGCTCCCGGTGGCAGCAGTGGCTATCAACCCTAAGCTTAGTGCATGCTGGGATATATTATCAATAGTGCTCTAGTGACAGCAGTGGCTACCAACCCTTAGCTTAGTGCATGCTGGGATATATTATCAACAGTGCTCCCGGTGACAGCAGAGACTACCAACCCTAAGCTTAGTGCATGTTGGGATATATCATCAATAGTGCTCTGGTGGCAGCAGAGACTACCAACCCTATGCTTAGTGCATGCTGGGATATATTATCAATAGTGCTCCCGGTGGCAGCAGTGGCTACCAACAGTAAGCTTAGTGCATGCTGGGATATATCATCAATAGTGCTCTGTTGGCAGCAGTGACTACTGACCCTAAGCTTAGTGCATGCTGGGATATATTACCAACAGTGCTCCCATTGGCAGCAGTGGCTACCAACCCTAAGCTTAGTGCATGCTGGGATATATTATCAATAGTGCTCCCGGTGGCAGCAGTGGCTACTGACCCTAACACTAGTGCATGCTGGGATATATTATCAATAGTGCTCTGGTGGCAGCAGAGACTACCAACCCTAAACTTAGTGTATGCTGCGATATATTATCAATAGTGCTCCCGGTGGCAGCAGTGGCTACTGACCCTAAGCTTAGTGCATGCTGGGATATATTATCAATAGTGCTCCCGGTGGCAGCAGTGGCTACCACACTAAGCTTAGTGCATGCTGGGATATATTATCAATAGTGCTCCCGGTGGCAGCAGTTGCTACTGACCCTAAGCTTAGTGCATGCTGGGATATATTATCAATAGTGCTCTCTGTGGCAGCAGAGACTACCAACCCTAAGCTTAGCGCATGCTGGGATATATTATCAATAGTACTCTGGTGGCAGCAGAGACTACCAACCCTAAGCTTAGTGCATGCTGTGATATATTATCAATAGTGTTCCCGGTGGCAGCAGTGGCTACTGACCCTAAGCTTAGTGCATGCTGGGATATATTATCAACAGTGCTCCTGGTGACAGCAGAGACTACCAACCCTAAGCTTAGTGCATGCTGGGATATATTATCAATAGTGCTCTGGTGGCAGCAGAGACTACCAACCCTAAGCTTAGTGCATGCTGGGATATATTATCAATAGTGCTCTGGTGGCAGCAGAGACTACCAACCCTAAGCTTAGTGCATGCTGTGATATATTATCAATAGTGTTCCCGGTGGCAGCAGTGGCTACCGACCCTAAGCTTAGTGCATGCTGGGATATATTATCAACAGTGCTCCTGGTGACAGCAGAGACTACCAACCCTAAGCTTAGTGCATGCTGGGATATATTATCAATAGTGCTCTGGTGGCAGCAGGGACTACCAACCCTAAGCTTAGTGCATGCTGGGATATATTATCAATAGTGCTCTGGGTGACAGCAGTGGCTACCGACCCTAAGCTTAGTGCATGCTGGGATATATTATCAATAGTGCTCCCGGTGGCAGCAGTGTCTACCGACCCTAAGCTTAGTGCATGCTGGGATATATTATCAATAGTGCTCCCGGTGGCAGCAGTGCCTACTGACCCTAAAATTTATGCATGCTGGGATATATTATCAATAGTGCTCCCGGTGGCAACAGTGGCTACCAACCCTAAGCTTAGTGCATGCTGGGATTATTATCAATAGTGCTCTGGTGGCAGCAGTGGCTACCAACCCTAAGCTTAGTGCATGCTGGGATATATTATCAATAGTGCTCCCGGTGGCAGCAGTGGCTACCAACAGTTAGCTTAGTGCATGCTGGGATATATCATCAATAGTGCTCTGGTGGCAGCAGTGGCTACTGACCCTAAGCTTAGTGCATGCTTAGATATATTATCAACAGTGCTCCAGGTGACAGCAGAGACTACCAACCCTAAGCTTAGTGCATGCTGGGATATATTATCAATAGTCCTCCCAGTGGCAGCAGTGGCTACCAACCCTAAGCTTAGTGCATGCTGGGATATATTATCAATAGTGCTCCCAGTGACAGCAGTGGCTACTGACCCTAAGCTCAGTGCATGCTGGGATATATTATCAATAGTGCTCCCCGTGGCAGCAGAGGCTACCAACCCTAAGCTTAGAGCATGCTAGTATATATTATAAATAGTGATCTGGTGGCAGCAGTGGCTACCGACCCTAACCTTAGTGCATGCTGGGATATATTACCAATAGTGCTCTGGTGGCAGCAGGGACTACCAACCCTAAGCTTAGTGCATGCTGGGATATATTATCAATAGTGCTCTGGTGGCTACAGAGACTACCAACCCTAAGCTTAGTGCATGCTGGGATATATTATCAATAGTGCTCTGGTGGCAGCAGGGACTACCGACCCTAAGCTTAGTGCATGCTGGGATATATTATCAATAGTGCTCCCGGTGGCAGCAGTGGCTACCGACGCTAAGCTTAGTGCATGCTGGGATATATTATCAATAGTGCTCCCGGTGACAGCAGTGGCTACGGACCCTAAGCTTAGTGCATGCTGGGATACATTATCAATAGTGCTCCGGGTGACAGCAGTGGCTACGGACGCTAAGCTTAGTGCAGGCTGGGATATATTATCAATAGTGCTCCCGGTGGCAGCAGTGGCTACCAACCCTAAGCTTAGTGCATGCTGGGATATATTATCAATAGTGCTCTGGTGACAGCAGTGGCTACCAACCGTAAGCTTAGTGCATGCTGGGATATATTATCAACAGTGCTCCCGGTGACAGCAGAGACGACCAACCCTAAGCTTAGTGCATGCTGGGATATATTATCAATAGTGCTCTGGAGGCAGCAGAGACTACCATCCCTATGCTTAGTGCATGCTGTGATATATTATCAATAGTGCACCTGGTGGTAGCAGTGGCTACTGACCCTAAGCTTAGTGCATGCTGGGATATATTATCAATAGTACTCTGGTGGCAGCAGTGACTACCAACCCTAAGCTTAGTGCATGCTGGGATATATTATCAAAAGTGCTATCGGTGGCAGCAGTGGCTACCGACCCTAAGCATAGTGCATGCTGGGATATATTATCAATAGTGCTCTGGTGGCAGCAGTGGCTACCGACCCTAAGCTTAGTGCATGCTGGGATATATTATCAATAGTGCTCTGGTGGCAGCAGTGGCTGCCATCCCTAAGCTTAATGCATGCTGGATTATATTATCAATAGTGCTCCCGGTGGCAGCAGTGGCTACCGACCCTAACCTTAGTGCATGCTGGGATATATTATCAATAGTGCTCCTGGTTGCAGCAGAGGCTACCAACCCTAAGCTTAGTGCATGCTGGGATATATTATCAATAGTGCTCTGGTGGCAGCAGGGACTACCAACCCTAAGCTTAGTGCATGCTGGGATATAATATAAATAGTGCTCTGGTGGCAGCAGTGCCTACCGAACCTAAGCTTAGTGCATGCTGGGATATATTATCAATAGTGCTCTGGTGGCAGCAGGGACTACCAACCCTAAGCTTAGTGCATGCTGGGATATATTATGAATAGTGCTCTGGTGGCAGCAGGGACTACCAACCCTAAGCTTAGTGCATGCTGGGATATATTATCAATAGTGCTCTGGTGGCAGCAGGGACTACCAACCCTAAGCTTAGTGCATGCTGGCAAATATTATCAATAGTGCTCTGGTGGCAGCAGGGACTACCAACGCTAAGCTTAGTGCATGCTGGGATAAATTATTAATAGTGCTCCCAGTGGCAGCAGTGGCTACCGACCCTAAGCTTAGTGCATGCTGGGATATATTATCAATAGTGCTCTGGTGGCAGCAGGGATTACCAACCCTAAGCTTAGTGCATGCTGGCAAATATTATCAATAGTGCTCTGGTGGCAGCAGGGACTACCAACCCTAAGCTTAGTGCATGCTGGGATATATTATTAATAGTGCTCCCAGTGGCAGCAGTGGCTACCGACCCTAAGCTTAGTGCATGCTGGGATATATTATCAATAGTGCTCCCGGTGACAGCAGTGGCTACGGACCCTAAGCTTAGTGCATGCTGGGATATATTATCAATAGTGCTCCCGGTGACAGCAGTGGCTACGGACACTAAGCTTAGTGCAGGCTGGGATATATTATAAATAGTGCTCCCGGTGGCAGCAGTGGCTACCAACCCTAAGCTTAGTGCATGCTGGGATATATTATCAACAGTGCTCCCGGTGACAGCAGAGATGACCAACCCTAAGCTTAGTGCATGCTGGGATATATTATCAATAGTGCTCTGGTGGCAGCAGAGACTACCAACCCTATGCTTAGTGCATGCTGTGATATATTATCAATAGTGCACCTGGTGGTAGCAGTGGCTACTGACCCTAAGCTTAGTGCATGCTGGGATATATTATCAATAGTACTCTGGTGGCAGCAGTGACTACCAACCCTAAGCTTAGTGCATGCTGGGATATATTATCAAAAGTGCTGTCGGTGGCAGCAGTGGCTACCGACCCTAAGCTTAGTGCATGCTCGGATATATTATCAATAGTGTTCTGGTGGCAGCAGTGGCTACCGACCCTAAGCTTAGTGCATGCTGGGACATATTATCAATAGTGCTCCCAGTGGCAGCAGTGGCTACCGACCCTAAGCTTAGTGCATGCTGGGATATATTATCAATAGTGCTCTGGTGGCAGCAGTGGCTACCAACCCTAAGCTTAGTGCATGCTGGGATATATTATCAATAGTGCTCCCGGTGGCAGCAGTGGCTACCGACCCTAACCTTAGTGCATGCTGGGATATATTATCAATAGTGCTCCCGGTGGCAGCAGGGGCTACCAACCCTAAGCTTAGTGCATGCTGGGATATATTATCAATAGTGCTCTGGTGGCAGCAGGGACTACCAACCCTAAGCTTAGTGCATGCTGGGATGTAATATAAATAGTGCTCTGGTGGCAGCAGTGCCTACCGAACCTACGCTTAGTGCATGCTGGGATATATTATCAATAGTGCTCTGGTGGCAGCAGGGACTACCAACCCTAAGCTTAGTGCATGCTGGGATATATTATGAATAGTGCTCTGGTGGCAGCAGGGACTACCAACCCTAAGCTTAATGCATGCTGGATTATATTATCAATAGTGCTCCCGGTGGCAGCAGTGGCTACTGACCCTAAGCTTAGTGCATGCTGGGATATATTATCAATAGTACTCCGGGTGACAGCAGTGGCTACTGACCCTAAGCTTAGTGCATGCTGGGATATATTATCAATAGTGCTCCCGGTGGCAGCAGTGGCTACCGACCCTAAGCTTAGTGCATGCTGGGACATATTATCAATAGTGCTCCCAGTGGCAGCAGTGGCTACCGACCCTAAGCTTAGTGCATGCTGGGATATATTATCAATAGTGCTCCCGGTGGCGGCAGTGGCTACCAACCCTAAGCTTAGTGCATGCTGGGATATATTATCAATAGTGCTCCCGGTGGCAGCAGTGGCTACCGACCCTAACCTTAGTGCATGCTGGGATATATTATCAATAGTGCTCCCGGTGGCAGCAGTGGCTACCAACCCTTAGCTTAGTGCATGCTGGGATATATTATCAACAGTGCTCCCGGTGACAGCAGAGCCTACCAACCCTAAGCTTAGTGCATGTTGGGATATATCATCAATAGTGCTCTGGTGGCAGCAGAGACTACCAACCCTATGCTTAGTGCATGCTGGGATATATTATCAATAGTGCTCCCGGTGGCAGCAGTGGCTACCAACAGTAAGCTTAGTGCATGCTGGGATATATCATCAATAGTGCTCTGTTGGCAGCAGTGACTACTGACCCTAAGCTTAGTGCATGCTGGGATATATTACCAACAGTGCTCCCATTGGCAGCAGTGGCTACCAGCCCTAAGCTTAGTGCATGCTGGGATATATTATGAATAGTGCTCCCGGTGGCAGCAGTGGCTACTGACCCTAACACTAGTGCATGCTGGGATATATTATCAATAGTGCTCTGGTGGCAGCAGAGACTACCAACCCTAAACTTAGTGTATGCTGCGATATATTATCAATAGTGCTCCCGGTGGCAGCAGTGGCTACTGACCCTAAGCTTAGTGCATGCTGGGATATATTATCAATAGTGCTCCCGGTGGCAGCAGTGGCTACCACACTAAGCTTAGTGCATGCTGGGATATATTATCAATAGTGCTCCCGGTGGCAGCAGTGGCTACTGACCCTAAACTTAGTGCATGCTGGGATATATTATCAATAGTGCTCTCTTTGGCAGCAGAGACTACCAACCCTAAGCTTAGCGCATGCTGGGATATATTATCAATAGTACTCTGGTGGCAGCAGAGACTACCAACCCTAAGCTTAGTGCATGCTGTGATATATTATCAATAGTGTTCCCGGTGGCAGCAGTGGCTACTGACCCTAAGCTTAGTGCATGCTGGGATATATTATCAACAGTGCTCCTGGTGACAGCAGAGACTACCAACCCTAAGCTTAGTGCATGCTGGGATATATTATCAATAGTGCTCTGGTGGCAGCAGAGACTACCAACCCTAAGCTTAGTGCATGCTGGGATATATTATCAATAGTGCTCTGGTGGCAACAGAGACTACCAACCCTAAGCTTAGTGCATGCTGTGATATATTATCAATAGTGTTCCCGGTGGCAGCAGTGGCTACCGACCCTAAGCTTAGTGCATGCTGGGATATATTATCAACAGTGCTCCTGGTGACAGCAGAGACTACCAACCCTAAGCTTAGTGCATGCTGGGATATATTATCAATAGTGCTCTGGTGGCAGCAGGGACTACCAACCCTAAGCTTAATGCATGCTGGGATATATTATCAATAGTGCTCTGGGTGACAGCAGTGGCTACCGACCCTAAGCTTAGTGCATGCTGGGATATATTATCAATAGTGCTCCCGGTGGCAGCAGTGGCTACCGACCCTAAGCTTAGTGCATGCTGGGATATATTATCAATAGTGCTCCCGGTGGCAGCAGTGGCTACTGACCCTAAAATTAATGCATGCTGGGATATATTATCAATAGTGCTCCCGGTGGCAACAGTGGCTACCAACCCTAAGCTTAGTGCATGCTGGGATTATTATCAATAGTGCTCTGGTGGCAGCAGTGGCTACCAACCCTAAGCTTAGTGCATGCTGGGATATATTATCAATAGTGCTCCCGGTGGCAGCAGTGGCTACCAACAGTTAGCTTAGTGCATGCTGGGATATATCATCAATAGTGCTCTGGTGGCAGCAGTGGCTACTGACCCTAAGCTTAGTGCATGCTTAGATATAATATCAACAGTGCTCCCGGTGACAGCAGAGACTACCAACCCTGAGCTTAGTGCATGCTGGGATATATTATCAATTGTGCTCCCAGTGGCAGCAGTGGCTACCAACCCTAAGCTTAGTGCATGCTGGGATATATTATCAATAGTGCTCTGGTGGCAGCAGTGGCTACTGACCCTAAGCGTAGTGCATGCTGGGATATATTATCAACAGTGCTCCAGGTGACAGCAGAGACTACCAACCCTAAGCTTAGTGCATGCTGGGATATATTATCAATAGTCCTCCCAGTGGCAGCAGTGGCTACCAACCCTAAGCTTAGTGCCTGCTGGGATATATTATCAATAGTGCTCCCAGTGACAGCAGTGGCTACTGACCCTAAGCTCAGTGCATGCTGGGATATATTATCAATAGTGCTCCCCGTGGCAGCAGAGGCTACCAACCCTAAGCTTAGAGCATGCTAGTATATATTATAAATAGTGATCTGGTGGCAGCAGTGGCTACCGACCCTAACCTTAGTGCATGCTGGGATATATTACCAATAGTGCTCTGGTGGCAGCAGGGACTACCAACCCTAAGCTTAGTGCATGCTGGGATATATTATCAATAGTGCTCTGGTGGCAGCAGAGACTACCAACCCTAAGCTTAGTGCATGCTGGGATATATTATCAATAGTGCTCTGGTGGCAGCAGGGACTACCGACCCTAAGCTTAGTGCATGCTGGGATATATTATCAATAGTGCTCCCGGTGGCAGCAGTGGCTACCGACGCTAAGCTTAGTGCATGCTGGGATATATTATCAATAGTGCTCCCGGTGACAGCAGTGGCTACGGACCCTAAGCTTAGTGCATGCTGGGATATATTATCAATAGTGCTCCGGGTGACAGCAGTGGCTACGGACGCTAAGCTTAGTGCAGGCTGGGATATATTATCAATAGTGCTCCCGGTGGCAGCAGTGGCTACCAACCCTAAGCTTAGTGCATGCTGGGATATATTATCAATAGTGCTCTGGTGACAGCAGTGGCTACCAACCGTAAGCTTAGTGCATGCTGGGATATATTATCAACAGTGCTCCCGGTGACAGCAGAGACGACCAACCCTAAGCTTAGTGCATGCTGGGATATATTATCAATAGTGCTCTGGAGGCAGCAGAGACTACCATCCCTATGCTTAGTGCATGCTGTGATATATTATCAATAGTGCACCTGGTGGTAGCAGTGGCTACTGACCCTAAGCTTAGTGCATGCTGGGATATATTATCAATAGTACTCTGGTGACAGCAGTGACTACCAACCCTAAGCTTAGTGCATGCTGGGATATATTATCAAAAGTGCTGTCGGTGGCAGCAGTGGCTACCGACCCTAAGCATAGTGCATGCTGGGATATATTATCAATAGTGCTCTGGTGGCAGCAGTGGCTACCGACCCTAAGCTTAGTGCATGCTGGGATATATTATCAATAGTGCTCTGGTGGCAGCAGTGGCTGCCATCCCTAAGCTTAATGCATGCTGGATTATATTATCAATAGTGCTCCCGGTGGCAGCAGTGGCTACCGACCCTAACCTTAGTGCATGCTGGGATATATTATCAATAGTGCTCCTGGTTGCAGCAGAGGCTACCAACCTGTAACGCTCACCTGGTTCCCACGGAGGCGCGGCGTCGAAGGCGCAGCACTCTGAAGATGGACAGGAAGGGCCCCTCTATTCTGGCTTCCCTGGCTCGTTGGATACCCTCCTGTGCGTGAAAAGGGAGTATTAACAACTGTGGAACAATGCTCAAGCCTCCCACTCCCTTCCAATCCTCCACGATACCTCCTCCACGATTCCCCGTGAAGCCTCACCTTAGGGTTTGGAAGGATGAGCTCTCCATCCTGCTTCTGATGCAGGGGCGCGTTGAAACCCAGTTACTTCACTGGATTGAGGATTGATGGGAGTTCAGGTAAGCTTGACTGTTCAGGTAAGGCGCTGTAAAAGTTCTGTTCAAAAGTTCAAGCTTAATAATAATGTTCGTTGTCTAATTGCAGCAAGCGCTAATGCTTATGTCTTTTTCCCCTTAGGGGCCGGGGTTCGGAGTGCTGGAGATATGGCGCCGACCCGAAGTGAAACAGTTCTGGATGAGCGCTCAGGTAATGTCTTTGCATTCGCTCATTCAATGTCTTTGTCTTTTTTCCCCATAGGGGCCGGGGTCCGGAGATGCCAGGAAGCGGCAGGACCCGAAATGCAGTGGGAATAATCCAACAGGTAAGACTTAAAAGGAAACTGAGCTTTCCTTATTCCTTTTCTCCCTCTCACCTTTGTTCTTGTCTTTTTTCCTCTAGGCGCCGGGGCATAGCTGAATCCGGAAGATCGCTGCTGAAGATGGAAGCGCCTTGCAAAGGTGAGTAAAATGCAGCGCTGCAGCGATCGAAACGAAATGCCTTTAAAATGATGTCTTCCTTTTCAGGGCCGTTGGAGAAATGACTCCGGAATGCAGATTTAGCAGGTAAGGGCTTTTCTTCTCCTATTCTCTTCCTTTCTCCCCTTGCAGGTGTTCCAGGGTGCTGGCAGGCGTGGCTGAAGTCAGGATGCAGGAGCTGACACGGTGAGCGTCCAGCTGCTAGATGCAGAACAACGCGAAGCATGTGTGGCTGTTCGGGTGGGGTTTAAATAGCCTTGGAAGAAGTTCCTGGTATGTATCCTTCCACCAATCAGGTATGTATCCTTCCCCGACCACACCCGGGTGGTGAAGTAGTCCTACAGGTTAAGTAGTCCCATTCAGGCCTCAAGAGGGCCTGGATGAAGCAGCAAGGTCTGCATCAGGTAAGTGTGCACCCAAGCACTTAAACACATATCCTCTTCTATGAGCCTGGCGCCTAAGGCGCCAGGACTGGGGTCCGCTGAGCCTGGTGCCTAAGGCGCCAGGACTGAGTCCAAAGGGCCCCGACTTGGGCCCGCTGAGACTTCCCTGGGGAAAATGATGTCTGCCTCTGGGGTTGCTGGGCCCGGCCTGGCTCCTTAGAGGTAGGCATCATGACAGTACCCCCCCTCAAGGCCCCTCCCAAGGTCTTTTCCTCCTGGGGTTTTGGTTTGTGCGGGAATCTTTGATGGAATCTTTGAATTAATCGTGGTGCGTGAACATAGTTACTGGGTTCCCAAGATCTTTCCTGAGGTCCATATCCTTTCCAATCAACAAGATAGAAGAGTTTAGACTTAACTATCTTGGAATCTAAAATGTCTTTCACTTCGAATTCTAATTCTCCATCAATTTGGACAGGGCCTGGGGGCTCAGACAGTCTGGTTCCAGGTTGTACTGGTTTTAGAAGAGATGCGTGAAAAACGGGATGAATCCGCATGTTGGATGGTAAATCGAGTTTAAAGGCCACTGGGTTGATAATAGCTTTGATGGGGTAAGGCCCAATGAATCTGGGATTAAAAGTTCGCTGACCCTTGAGTGGTAGATGTTTAGTTGCTAGCCATACCTGATCTCCTACTTGGTAAGGAGGAGTTTTACTTCGGTGCAAATCAGCGTTTTCTTTATACTTTTTCTTGGCTTGCTGTAAGTGGGTTGTAGCTTCTTTGAAGGCTTGGGTTATTGTGGAATGTAGGTGATTTACTGCAGGCATCTCCAGGGTCAGAGGTGGATCTAGGCCAGAGGTCCGAGGATGGTGACCATACAGGGTATAAAAAGGATTCTGTCCGGTTCCAGAATGCACTGAATTGTTGTATGCATATTCTGCAATCCAAAGGATGTCCTTCCAATTCAACTCGGATTGGTGTAACATGCACCGCAGATATTGCTCGAGAGTCTGATTGATTCTCTCGGTTTGTCCGTCGGTCTGGGGGTGGTGGCTGGTGGATAACCGCACGTCTATTTGTGCTAGTTGGCAACATTTCTTCCAAAAGTGGGAGATAAATTGACTTCCACGGTTTGAGACTAATATGGAAGGGAAACCATGTAACCGCACTATATTTTCCATAAATTCCTTGGCCAAGGTGGAAGCTGACGGCAATCCTTTTAAAGGGATAAAATGGGCCATTTTGGAGAATAGATCCACTATTACGAGAATCGTGTTGTAACCACCACAAGGAGGCAGGTCAGTTATAAAGTCCATTGACAAGGTGTGCCAAGGTGCTGGTGGAATGTCCAAAGGTTGAAGTAGGCCGGCTGGCCTTTTCTTTTGACTCTTATTTTGGGCACAGATTCCGCAAGACAACACAAATGACTTTTTGTCTTTTCTCCAAGAAGGCCACCAGAAGTGGCGTTTGATCTTTTCTTCTGTTTTCGCGATACCGGGGTGTCCTTCCATTAATGATTCATGATGACGGGTAATGACAAGTTCCTGCAATTCTTTACTTGGCAGAAATAACCGCTCTTGGAAGTAGGGTAAATCATCCTTAACGGTGTAGTGAGGACCCTTTTGACTCCATTCCAGTAAGGCAGAAGAGTCAAAAAGCTGTTTTACTTGAGCTTTGATGTCCTCAATGGTTTGCAATGAAGTCAAGCCCAGAATTCTTTGTTCCGGTATGATTGGCACAGGTTCTAAACTCGAATTGGGTTCTTCCATGCCTATCCGGGATAAGGCATCTGCCTTACCATTCTTGCAGCCAGGGCGATAGGTAATTACAAAATCAAATTCCGCAAAGAATAAAGCCCATCGGAGTTGTCGCGAAGATTGAGCTTTGGCCGTCTTTAAATACTGCAAATTTCTGTGGTCCGTAATTACGGTGATGGTGTGTCTTGCACCGAGAAGATAGTGACGCCAAGCCTTGAAAGCTGATTTAATAGCCAGTAGTTCTTTGTCGGTAATTGCGTAATTGAGTTCAGGTGGAGAGAATTTTCTGGACCAAAAGGCTACAGGGTGTAGTTGGTTAGTTTCTGGGTCTCTTTGCGACAGGACAGCTCCCATGGCCGAACTGGATGCATCGGTTTCCACGATGTAAGGGAGATCTGGGCGCGGGTGCTTCAATACAGGTGCAGAGGTGAATTTGGTTTTCAGGACCTGAAAGGCTTGTTCAGCCTCAAGAGTCCATTCAAAGCGTTTGTTTTTCTTTAGGAGAGCTGTGATGGGTTGAACAGTTCGAGAAAATTCCGGGATGAACCTTCGATAGAAATTGGCAAAGCCAAGCATGCTTTGCACTCCCTTCACAGAGCTAGGAGATGGCCATTTGAGAATGGCGTCCACTTTCCGCAAGTCCATTCGGATTCCTTGAGGTGTCAGGATGAATCCGAGAAACTCCACTTCTGTGGTATGAAAAACGCATTTTTCGAGCTTGGCAAATAATTTGTGCTGGCGCAATTTCTCAAGAACTGCCCTAACATGGTTTCTGTGATCAGATTCTGAGGAGGAATACACCAGGATGTCGTCAATATAAACGATGACACAAACATCGATAAGTTCCCGAAGAACATCATTCATGAAGTACTGAAAGGCGGCAGGTGCGTTGCACAAACCGAAGGGCATTACTTGATATTCGAAGAGCCCAAATTTGGTGCGGAATGCAGTCTTCCACTCGTCGCCCTCTTTTATACGTACCAGGTGGTAAGCTCCTCGGAGATCTAGCTTGGTGTACACACAAGCATCTTTTACTTGGTCGATAAGCTCAGGTATCAGGGGCAAAGGGTAACGATTCTTAATCGTTATCTGATTTAGGGCGCGGTAGTCAATACAGGCCCTAAGGTCTCCTTCCTTTTTAGGTACGAAGAACAAAGCGGAAGAGACTGGTGACTTTGATGGGCGAATGAAACCATTGGCCAGGTATTGATCCAAATACTGGCGCAAATGCAGGTTCTCAGGTTCAGTAAGAGCATAAATCCTACAACAAGGTAGTTGTGCATTGGGTACCAAGTCGATTTGGCAATCGTAAGATCGATGGGGAGGTAAGGTGTTAGCCTGCTCTTTCTGAAAAACGTCTTGGAATTCTTGGTATTCAGATGGTAGCTGTACAGGGGTGGAAGTTACAGAGGCTAGACCCATAGCTGGATTCCTTGGGTAACAGGTTGGTTCACAATCAGGAAAAGTTATCTTCTTTGCTCGCCAGTCTATTCTCGGATTATGTGTTTCTAACCAAGGGATTCCAAGAAGTACTTGAAATTGTGGGGCCTTGATCACATCAAACACGATTGCTTCCCGATGTCCGTCCTGACCCACCAGAGTGATTTCAACTGTGGAATGCGTTACAGGCCCTGAGGCTATTTCGGTTCCATCAACTGTAGTAATTACATCTTGGGCTACTTTCGGGCGGAGAGGAAGCTTAATCCTGGAAGCCAATTCACGGTCTATGTAATTTCCAATAGCTCCACTGTCTATGTATGCTTTTATAGCATGCAACTGCTGAGGCTGTTTTGGGTTCACAAGCACAATTGGCATGACAAAATGCAAGGTCAAAGAGTTTGTTTTCAAGCTCGGCAAGCGGACCCCTACGCTTGTCGGGCTAGGTCGTTTCCCGAACCAGGTGTCAATAACTCGTTATCAGTGGCTCCAACCACCTTCTTGGGTGGTTTAACTGGACAACTTTGAAGAAAGTGACCGGAAGTTCCGCAATACAGACAAAGTTGCATTTGTTGCCTTCTCTCTCGTTCCTTCTGCGTTAATGGTCCTTTAACACTGCCAATTTGCATAGGTTCGGAAACGTCAGTACTCTTGGAGTTAACGTGGGTCTTGATAGGTACTCTGGTTTCATACTTGAGCCGATCTGCTTTTCTATTTTGAAGTCTGTGATCAAGTTGAACCACTAAGTCTATGTAGTCTGCGCAGGCCTGGGGTGGATCTACTATCTGAGCTATAACATCTTTAAGCTCTCCGCGCAGGCCTCAATGAAACAATGTGATCCTTTTATTTTCAGGCCATCCGGTTTCCACAACTAGTCTATTAAAGGTGGCGACATAGGACAAAAGATCCTGATTACCTTGTCGTAAGGATAGCAGTTCGTTGTCAAGGGCCTGTCCCTGCGAGTGTCGAGCGAACAATCTTTCCATGCTGGCCTGGAAGCCCTGGAAATCCCGGAGGATGGGATCATCCTGATTTACCAATGGAATAGACCAATCGGCAGCACAGCCACTGAGGTAAGATAGTACAAAGGCTACTTTGGTCTGGTCATTGGGGAAGGCCCCGGGCCTGCATAAAAAGTGTAAACGGCATTGGTTCATAAAAACGGCATATTTCTTGGGATCCCCCGCAAAACGTTCCGGCGGGGCCAAAGGCATGTGTCCAGGTAGATTGATTTGTACCGGGTTATTCAAACCCATTGTTGTAGAAATATCTCCGGAAACAGGTAAAGGAGTGTGCTCTGCCTGGCCCTGCAATAACCTTTTGGCCAGATCATCAGTTCTTTCCTTGGATAGGATTAGTTCCCTTCTGAGAGCATTAGTCTCCTGGCGGGCTGAGTGCACTTCTGCCCGTAATTCCCCTAAAAGAGGGGCCAGCTGATCTGTCTTGGAAGTCTCCATAGCGCCCAGGTGGGAAATTGTGGTAAGGCTTTGCGTTCTGTAACGCTCACCTGGTTCCCACGGAGGCGCGGCGTCGAAGGCGCAGCACTCTGAAGATGGACAGGAAGGGCCCCTCTATTCTGGCTTCCCTGGCTCGTTGGATACCCTCCTGTGCGTGAAAAGGGAGTATTAACAACTGTGGAACAATGCTCAAGCCTCCCACTCCCTTCCAACCCTCCACGATACCTCCTCCACGATTCCCCGTGAAGCCTCACCTTAGGGTTTGGAAGGATGAGCTCTCCATCCTGCTTCTGATGCAGGGGCGCGTTGAAACCCAGTTACTTCACTGGATTGAGGATTGATGGGAGTTCAGGTAAGCTTGACTGTTCAGGTAAGGCGCTGTAAAAGTTCTGTTCAAAAGTTCAAGCTTAATAATAATGTTCGTTGTCTAATTGCAGCAAGCGCTAATGCTAATGTCTTTTTCCCCTTAGGGGCCGGGGTTCGGAGTGCTGGAGATATGGCGCCGACCCGAAGTTTTACAGTTCTGGATGAGCGCTCAGGTAATGTCTTTGCATTCGCTCATTCAATGTCTTTGTCTTTTTTCCCCATAGGGGCCGGGGTCCGGAGATGCCAGGAAGCGGCAGGACCCGAAATGCAGTGGGAATAATCCAACAGGTAAGACTTAAAAGGAAACTGAGCTTTCCTTATTCCTTTTCTCCCTCTCACCTTTGTTCTTGTCTTTTTTCCTCTAGGCGCCGGGGCGTAGCTGAATCCGGAAGATCGCTTCTGAAGATGGAAGCGCCTTGCAAAGGTGAGTAAAATGCAGCGCTGCAGCGATCAAAACGAAATGCCTTTAAAATGATGTCTTCCTTTTCAGGGCCGTTGGAGAAATGACTCCGGAATGCAGATTTAGCAGGTAAGGGCTTTTCTTCTCCTATTCTCTTCCTTTCTCCCCTTGCAGGTTTTCCAGGGTGCTGGCAGGCGTGGCTGAAGTCAGGATGCAGGAGCTGACACGGTGAGCGTCCAGCTGCTAGGTGCAGAACAACGCGAAGCATGCATGTGTGGCTGTTCGGGTGGGGTTTAAATAGCCTTGGAAGAAGTTCCTGGTATGTATCCTTCCACCAATCAGGTATGTATCCTTCCCCGACCACACCCGGGTGGTGAAGTAGTCCTACAGGTTAAGTAGTCCCATTCAGGCCTCAAGAGGGCCTGGATGAAGCAGCAAGGTCTGCATCAGGTAAGTGTGCACCCAAGCACTTAAACACATATCCTCTTCTATGAGCCTGGCGCCTAAGGCGCCAGGACTGAGTCCAAAGGGCCCCGACTTGGGCCCGCTGAGACTTCCCTGGGGAAAATGATGTCTGCCTCTGGGGTTGCTGGGCCCGGCCTGGCTCCTTAGAGGTAGGCATCATGACACAACCCTAAGCTTAGTGCATGCTGGGATATATTATCAATAGTGCTCTGGTGGCAGCAGGGACTACCAACCCTAAGCTTAGTGCATGCTGGGATATAATATAAATAGTGCTCTGGTGGCAGCAGTGCCTACCGAACCTAAGCTTAGTGCATGCTGGGATATATTATCAATAGTGCTCTGGTGGCAGCAGGGACTACCAACCCTAAGCTTAGTGCATGCTGGGATATATTATGAATAGTGCTCTGGTGGCAGCAGGGACTACCAACCCTAAGCTTAGTGCATGCTGGGATATATTATCAATAGTGCTCTGGTGGCAGCAGGGACTACCAACCCTAAGCTTAGTGCATGCTGGCAAATATTATCAATAGTGCTCTGGTGGCAGCAGGGACTACCAACCCTAAGCTTAGTGCATGCTGGGATATATTATTAATAGTGCTCCCAGTGGCAGCAGTGGCTACCGACCCTAAGCTTAGTGCATGCTGGGATATATTATCAATAGTGCTCTGGTGGCAGCAGGGATTACCAACCCTAAGCTTAGTGCATGCTGGCAAATATTATCAATAGTTCTCTGGTGGCAGCAGGGACTACCAACCCTAAGCTTAGTGCTTGCTGGGATATATTATTAATAGTGCTCCCAGTGGCAGCAGTGGCTACCGACCCTAAGCTTAGTGCATTCTGGGATATATTATCAATAGTGCTCCCGGTGACAGCAGTGGCTACGGACCGTAAGCTTAGTGCATGCTGGGATATATTATCAATAGTGCTCCCGGTGACAGCAGTGGCTACGGACACTAAGCTTAGTGCAGGCTGGGATATATTATAAATAGTGCTCCCGGTGGCAGCAGTGGCTACCAACCCTAAGCTTAGTGCATGCTGGGATATATTATCAATAGTGCTCTGGTGACAGCAGTGGCTACCAACCGTAAGCTTAGTGCATGCTGGGATATATTATCAACAGTGCTCCCGGTGACAGCAGAGACGACCAACCCTAAGCTTAGTGCATGCTGGGATATATTATCAATAGTGCTCTGGTGGCAGCAGAGACTACCAACCCTATGCTTAGTGCATGCTGTGATATATTATCAATAGTGCACCTGGTGGTAGCAGTGGCTACTGACCCTAAGCTTAGTGCATGCTGGGATATATTATCAATAGTACTCTGGTGGCAGCAGTGACTACCAACCCTAAGCTTAGTGCATGCTGGGATATATTATCAAAAGTGCTGTCGGTGGCAGCAGTGGCTACCGACCCTAAGCTTAGTGCATGCTCGGATATATTATCAATAGTGTTCTGGTGGCAGCAGTGGCTACCGACCCTAAGCTTAGTGCATGCTGGGATATATTATCAATAGTGCTCTGGTGGCAGCAGTGGCTACCATCCCTAAGCTTAATGCATGCTGGATTATATTATCGATAGTGCTCCCGGTGGCAGCAGTGGCTACCGACCCTAAGCTTAGTGCATGCTGGGACATATTATCAATAGTGCTCCCAGTGGCAGCAGTGGCTACCGACCCTAAGCATAGTGCATGCTGGGATATATTATCAATAGTGCTCTGGTGGCAGCAGTGGCTACCAACCCTAAGCTTAGTGCATGCTGGGATATATTATCAATAGTGCTCCCGGTGGCAGCAGTGGCTACCGACCCTAACCTTAGTGCATGCTGGGATATATTATCAATAGTGCTCCCGGTGGCAGCAGGGGCTACCAACCCTAAGCTTAGTGCATGCTGGGATATATTATCAATAGTGCTCTGGTGGCAGCAGGGACTACCAACCCTAAGCTTAGTGCATGCTGGGATGTAATATAAATAGTGCTCTGGTGGCAGCAGTGCCTACCGAACCTACGCTTAGTGCATGCTGGGATATATTATCAATAGTGCTCTGGCGGCAGCAGGGACTACCAACCCTAAGCTTAGTGCATGCTGGGATATATTATGAATAGTGCTCTGGTGGCAGCAGGGACTACCAACCCTAAGCTTAATGCATGCTGGATTATATTATCAATAGTGCTCCCGGTGGCAGCAGTGGCTACTGACCCTAAGCTTAGTGCATGCTGGGATATATTATCAATAGTACTCCGGGTGACAGCAGTGGCTACTGACCCTAAGCTTAGTGCATGCTGGGATATATTATCAATAGTGCTCCCGGTGGCAGCAGTGGCTACCGACCCTAAGCTTAGTGCATGCTGGGACATATTATCAATAGTGCTCCCAGTGGCAGCAGTGGCTACCGACCCTAAGCTTAGTGCATGCTGGGATATATTATCAATAGTGCTCCCGGTGGCAGCAGTGGCTACCGACCCTAAGCTTAGTGCATGCTGGGATATATTATCAATAGTGGTCCCGGTGGCAGCAGTGGCTACCGACCCTAACCTTAGTGCATGCTGGGATATATTATCAATAGTGCTCCCGGCGGCAGCAGGGGCTACCAACCCTAAGCTTAGTGCATGCTAGGATATATTATCAATAGTGCTCTGGTGGCAGCAGGGACTACCAACCCTAAGCTTAGTGCATGCTGGGATGTAATATGAATAGTGCTCTGGTGGCATCAGTGCCTACCGAACCTAAGCTTAGTGCATGCTGGGATATATTATCAATAGTGCTCTGGTGGCAGCAGGGACTACCAACCCTAAACTTAGTGCATGCTGGGATATATTATGAATAGTGCTCTGGTGGCAGCAGTGGCTACCAACCCTAAGCTTAGTGCATGCTGGGATATATTATCAATAGTGCTCTGGTGACAGCAGTGGCTACCAACCCTTAGCTTAGTGCATGCTGGGATATATTATCAATAGTGCTCTGGTGGCAGCAGAGACTACCAACCCTTAGCTTAGTGCATGCTGGGATATATTATCAACAGTGCTCCCGGTGAGAGCAGAGACTACCAACCCTAAGATTAGTGCATGCTGGGATATATTACCAATAGTGCTCTGGTGGCAGCAGAGACTACCAACCCTATGCTTAGTGCATGCTGTGATATATTATCAATAGTGCTCCCGGTGGCAGCAGGGGCTACCGACCCTAAGCTTAGTGCATGCTGGGATATGTTATAAATGAGTTTAATGAGTATGTACGCTGTGCAAACGTTCTTCAGCATGTACTCAGAAGATCTTACAGATGGTGAACCGCCCTTATGCCTAGATTACACCAGTAACTGCACAGGCCCTTCCAGATGGGAACCGGAATGTCCCTCTTCATGGGAACAGGTCGTGTGATAAGCAGACCAACATGATGTCCCCACGGGAGAAACACTAGGCCTAGAGATTTGGCTCTAGAACCCCATCGACACTGCATCCTATTGACCCTTTGCCAGTCTCATAAGGTCCATGAGCTGTCCCTAGCTAATGGTCCCTTTAAATCCTTTAACATAGAGGTTCACCCACACATTGACATCTCCAGCAGGTAATTAAATGACTTGATGTTATTCATGCTGTATAGCGATGTCAATGTTGCATTGTACCACAAGTACCAGAATTCCGTTCACATTTCTTTTTCCATGTCAACGGTCAACACAGGCTGCTGATCGCCCGAAAATTGAAATACACCGCCCTTGGATCTGTTTCAGGAAGCAACAGATGTGTCTGTTTTCACTTGGAGTTGTCAATACTGATTAGGTATCGGGTACGACTGCAAGCTTCTTTGGTTTTCAGGCAACATGTGAAACCGATGTTATCTTGAGATCTGTTGTAGAATTGATAGTCCATAATGCTGGCCTGCATTTATGGAGGGCGTAGCTGAGTGCTGTTATGCTGCCTCGCTGTCTTGCTTCTCGACCAGTCTGGACCATTTGGAATTACTTCCACAACTCTTTCCATAACCACTGGATGCTGCACCAGAACCTTTAGTTTGAAATCTAGCCTACATTATGACCAAGGACTTGATCGAATGTTACTCATTTACCTTTTCTTGTAGATCCTGTTTTGTTGATCTAAAATTGCAAACGAGCAACTGCAATTAGGCTCTGCACCCCACTTCCGTTTTTCGTGGCATAAAAGCTGTAGGCCGCACGCATTTGTGGAGTGCGTTGATGAGTGCTGTTTTGCTGTTTGTTTGTTAGTTTTTAGTGAGTGTTCTCTTTATTGGTTGTCTGTAAACTCGAAAAATATTAGCTGGAACCTAGTAACAACTGTTCAAGATAAAATTACATTTACTCTATGTCTGGCATCTATTCACTCAAAGCGGTGATGCATCCAACAGAGCATATCACCAAGTGACTAGAACAACCTAAACGAACTCCGAAACGAGTAACACGCACTTTAAACCTTACTCAGAATTGTAGCTCCCATCTCACGCCTTTGGTCGCAATCTGCAACAGCAGACATCTGAGGATTCTGTGTCCCAGAGAAACCTCAACTAAGTCGATCTCTATAACTTCGAATACTATCTCCATATCCAACCAGAGCCAAACAAAAACGGTGGCAACATGACTGGATGAACACAAGAGAGTCATGCATGAACCACTACTACTTTCGAAGTATGCTTCTCCTATTCCACTATTCATTCCTCTGTAAAATGTTTAAAATGTGATATTTTATGAGATGTATTTAACAGTAATGAAAAAAACATCTTTTAGTTTTATACATTGAAAGGTTGATTCTTTTTTCAACCATATCAATAAATATAAAGGAAAGAAAATAATGCTGAATTGGAAAGATATATACACCTTTTAGCAGTGAAACCATAGAGGTAGGGCCCTTTAAGACAAGGTAGTACTACTTATGTAAGTGTTTCAACCCAGCGCTCCACCTAAGTCAATGCCTAGTATAGGATGCCCAATTGAAACCCTTATTTATATATTTTTGTGTCAAAAGTTCTTTTATTTCTGGATGATGTACTCTTAGGTAACGCCCCTCTCTTTGAATCCCACCCGATCTCACTGGACCAAGAAAGAGGTTTGTTTTGCAAAGTTAAAAGATTTATTTGAAGAGTTGCACAATATATATATATCAAATTTAATGCATATGAACAATGTCTGAATATCACACTTATGAAAATGTATACAATGATCCGCAATGGGTAATATGACAATATCAACAATCTCTTTAATCAATTAGGAGTATGGATGGGAAGAATAATGTAGCAGAGCATAAAACTGTGTTTGGGTTCAATGAATGCAATGATATGAAATTAATGCAACACAGAAATGACTTGATATGAATTCAACCAAAGACAATGGGCCTCATTACGAGTTTGGAGGTAATCATGGCGCTGATAGCGCCATGAATACCTCCAAACTCGTACCGACTCCACCCTGGTGAATGGAGCTATTACCGGCCCATTCCAAGGTTGGAGGGACCGGTAATTCCCCATTCACCAGGGCCCTTCCCCATTCCAATTTGAGCCCCCATAGGGCTCAATGGGAATGGGGAAGGCACTAATAACGGTACCGTAAATTACGGTACTGTTATTAGCACTAAAGTCCCTTTGCGGGTCCCGTCCTTAACACCTGCTAAAAGCAGGCGTTAAGAAAGGACCCGCATAGGGAACTCGTAGTAGGGCGGTAAGGGATTACCAGCACCGGTGCCCTTACTGGTGCCGGTAATCCCTTAACGCCCACCTTGTAATGAGGCCCAATGTAATCACTCTTTCCCCCTGTTACTCAATCCCCCCTAATATGCAATATGAAGAGATGGAATGGGGGCACAGAGGTTTCAGGAATAACAATCAACAATTCAGTTCAATCCCAATTCCCCAGCAAGCTTAGAGAGAACAGGAATTATTTTAAAACAGGTCAAATACTTTTGGATGTGATTTGAAATGAATGGGAAAGTGCTAAAAATGACCTTAATTCACTAAATTGGATTCAGAACTAGTGGGAGTTGCTTTGGATAGGTTCAGGTAGACACTAGCAATGATTGTTGAAAGATTAGCAAATGGAAAACGAAATTCAGAAGTTGAAAGCAAGAATTTGCTGTTTTTACATGTGGTGAAATTGAGCCAAAAGCGAAATCGCGGCTAAATTTTCACTGCACGAAAAACACGATTACAGAAAAACTATAAGGAGTTGGAATGCGGTTCAAGATTTTACAAATGCGATTGCGCTTTTGAAGATTTAAAACAAGGATTTCTTAACACTAAGGGAGGCTATGAAGATGCGAGATACCAACGGTACAGCCATCAGTCCAGAGGCACCTCTCTCTGATCTTTGTCCGCTGCGACACTTGCCTTCTTCAGCAAAAATATTACCGCAAAGATGATTATCACTACAATTATCACAGGATTATGTGGATGAGAGAAGGATTCAGGATAGACACAAGAGATTCTACAATGCAGTCTGGATTCGTTGGAATGGGTTGGATTGGATTACTTAATACTAAGAGATTTGCTATGGACAGTTCTATACTAAATACTCACTACTATGGCTTTGGAATGGAATGGGCCCGTCAGAGATCTGGTGAAAGGTTTGGCTGGAATTCGCTCGCCACTGGACAGGTCTCAGGCGCTTAGTTCTGCTCTCAGCAAAGCACTCTGGTCTGCATGGCTTCTTGGACTGGATCTGACGGGTTCTGGGTTACAGCTCTGCTGGACTGATCTGGGTCTTGGGTTCTAGCAAGGGCTCTTGGCCAGAAGCAGCCAAAACAGCACAGCCAGGCTGTTGAATTGGTTAGGCCCCGTGGAAGTTTAGGGGTTAAAATCAGGTTGCAAGATTTTAAAGGCCCGCTGAGAAGGGTTCAGATTTTTGGGTTGGGTCTTTTGCTTCAGGGTTCTGGTGTCTGGATCTAGGTTTTGGAGCCTCGCTATGAGTTCTGGAGTCTGGATTCTTCCTGAAGGGCGCTTCGCCAGTCAATCCGTGATGAGTGAATGTGTGTGTCTGGGTCCTCAACAGTCCCTATTTATCCATCTTCCAAAGGGGTGGGGAGGCTGATTATACTATGCCCAACCCTCTAAGAATCTGATAGGTCAGAGAATTCCCTCTCCCCTGATTTGAGAAGTGAACAGTGTGTCATGATGTGTCATCATGTGTCAGAGTGACACTGTGTTTATGGTCCAGAGAAAAAACCGCCCCCTTGTTTCTACCCAGAAAATCTATTTTTCCTAAAAACATATTTCCAATATCCCCAACTTGTTAATAATACATCTTTACATTACAGATTAACTTAAGGTACATTTCTGTCAAAATCCCATCTTCCTACGAGTTTTGGTTCACAAATGACAGTTTTTCGCACATTTGGTGGGTTACCCATTTTCGGATCTGAACAATATTTTTATACATATATGCACATACCATCTGGGCATATCCCTGTAATTTTTCATGTTCCTAGCATAATCACAATAGCTAGAATATGAACATTTTCATGGTTCAGTCTCTGAACATTGCACAGATTCCAGATTAGTTTTAAACTGTGAGCAAATTTTTCATTTTAATAACCTATAAATTCCATCTTTTTATCAGTTCAGCAAAATTTGCTATAAGTCTTTTTCTCAAACATACAGTTACTTCAGTTTCAAATCCACATTTTCAGTCTGGCCCGCCTACAAGGCCTGGCTGAGCCAGAGAGTAACATGAGCTTGTTCCTGCCTGGACCCATTGTCTCTTTCCCAGAGCAGCACATCAAGTCTCCTCCTCTTCTCATTAGCATCCAAATGAGATATCCTCTCCTTTTGGTGGGAAGGCAAAGGATGGTGTGTTCTCAGTGGGGGAAAACCTCTTTGAAGTTTAGCTGAATCAGGTTACCTTACAGTAAGTTGTGACATTGTTCCTTTTGAAAATTACGGTTACAATTTTAAATTAGGCAAACATATCTTCAATTCAGTCTTTTTCAACATGAAAATTAAGTTGTGGCAACCTATTGCATTTGATGGAAGTCTCTTCTTTCCCCACCTTAGATTTTGAGACACAAGTTTTAACATGATAGATTCAGAGATCGCCAGCTTTTGACAGAGGCGAGTGGCGGTATTACGCCCATTTTCAACATATTCTCCCAAGCAAGCATCTTTAAATGTAGATTTTCTTCTGATAAATGTACTTCTGCTGACAGTATATTTATGTTGATTCTTGAAGTAGAATGATGTTTAACACCTAACAAAAAGGTTGGATCTTTTGTGTGGTTTGTGAACCATGATTTTTGCAAATTTGACAACCAAGAAAAACGGATTTCCAAACAGCTCTTTGTTTCTTTTGCAATTAGCATTGCTTTTTCAAGTATTTTCAGGCTACTCTGTGGGCAGCCCAACGGTGGGTTTTGGCAGTGGTCTCCTGTGTTACCACTGACATAGGCAAAAGTGGATTGGCGGCCTATTTTTCAGGTTTTTCCTGCGCACTTCTTGGTGATTTGTAGCGAGCATCATGCTTTCTGGTGGCCATTCTGATGTTCCGATGCACACAGCACACAGTAATGTTGCAGGGCCTGGACTAGTGGGTAAAAACATCCCACACTTAGAGATGGATGGGGATGCAGAACATAGTCATACATCAATAATCAAACTGTCTCAGGAAGTTAGCAAAACAAGGCGCGGTTTTATTTGCAATTATCTAAAACAGTGAGTTACAACGGGCATCAACGGATGTTCGCTCGAGTTCTCTCAACACATTTCATAAAAAACACAACTTTTATTGTCAAAACTCATCATCGATAACGCCACACTACATGGCAAACTACAGAAACCTACTTGGGGATGTGATAGGCTTTCAAACGGGGGTTGTGATTGGGTCTCTAACATCAGGTGGACAACTAAGCCCTCCGCTAGTGCAAGTCATCTTCATTGTCACAAAATATACACTGATCCATTGGTTATACAAACTATAGGACTCTCTGATCCATGGCCCTCTACAATTGGTTGGCACACTTGCACCCTTTGGAATATTCCACATGCTAGCAGCATGCAGACTTGTACCCCAGGTGCCTGTGGGCTGGTCTTCACCGTACCTTCCCACCTAATTAGCGTGACATCTATCATCACTATTGTAGTATGCCATTCAATAAAGGCTTTGAACTTGGCCTTGCAGAAGCTCTCTGTGACTTAGAATAAAAGGGAGTGTGGCATGGTTCATCTTCTAGTTTCAGTGTAGCTCGACCCAAAGTCTATTTCAATCTGACCATGTGACTGGAGACCACATTTTCAAGATCTTTGCTGCATTTAATACTTATTAAATGATTAACTCTTGACGCTTTCAGTGTTTTTGCATTCCACCTTAAACAGAAATTATTTTCTTTCTAATGCTCATGTAAGCACTTGACAGACACCCAGGCTCACAGTGGCCTTGAATCTTGGTGCTGGGCCAGTCAAGCCTTTCTTGAATTCCCCTTCGCCATCAGCTATTTTTCAACTGCGCCACACTATAGCCCTTGTCATTGATGGGGTTCAAGTCTTGCTAAAGTGCATCATGTAACATCCAGGTTCTGTACATTCCTATGTATATACATTGGCGCATCACTGCAACCTATTCACTACGTAGCCAGCCTCAAGATCATTTTGTCTACTTGCGTTACTGCATCTGTACAATTGTAAAATGACTTTGCATTTTCTTCAGCGATTCTTTGCATGTGCATCTTCATTTCGAGCCCGAAATGTTGCTCATCCATGACACCTCCTCTTCAGATCTGATAGAATGTTTCTGTTTTTTTGTCTTACACATCTTTTCGAGGTGTGTCAGTTCTACTTCACATGAAATCTCCATTCTACTTTCTCACTCGTTTTCACACTTCTTCTGGGACTTGTTTCCAAAAGACAATCATATCTTCGAGAATGCATATTGGGTTTTCTCAGTGGATACCTTGTTTCAAGAATTCTTTGTGGTACTGGCATCCTCACTGGTACTGCATGTGTCGCAAATTCCGGTTCCCAACACATAGGCAACATGGGAGCAGCGCTTTTGGTAGGGGCTTTAGTCTCTTCCTCTACACTCCCCTATCTGGGCGATTCATCAACCACTCTCTCATCAATCTTCACATCAAGACATCCTCGTCTGAAGAAGTGCTTCTTTGAGACCCATATCTTTGTGACTCTCTTCAGGTATCCTGCTGATTTCACATGCTCATCAACACTCGGGGTCATACGACTGCATTGCCCATTGGGACTGCAGCAAATCCATGTTTCCACAAACTTCTTGTGGTTCTTTGGGTACAGGAACATCGTTCCCTCAGGTGCATGAATACTGGCCTTTATGTAGTCTCTGATTTCTTCATCTGTCAGCTCTTTAGTTTCAAATCATGATTCAACATCAATCACAATCTTCATTCCTAATGCTTTCTTCGCAGTTTTCTTGCATTGTGTGATTATTATCCTGATCACACAGAACCCAAACATGATACTCACCATCAGGGCTCCAAGGAGTTTGAAAATGTTCACCATCCATTGTGGAACGCCTGAGAAAATTGACTCGAACCAGCTGTGATCGGCAATGTCTTCCACTTTGCCTTCCATTTTGACGTGTAGCTTTGTCAGCATTGCTATGGCCTCCGTCAAGGTACCATTCTCGTCACTGTGACAAGGTCTGAATGTGCAACATGATTCTCCGATTTTGGCACAAACACCTCCATTCATATCTGTGATCATGTCCAGGACAAATCTGTTCTGAAGAGTCATAAATGGTATGGCTTTCAGCTTCTCCCTGATAGCATTAAATCCCTTTATAGTGGTGTTTTTCGTCTGCAGAAACTACCATACAGTTATTTGTAACCAATTTGCATTTGTCATCACCTGGATCCTGGACATAAAGATTGTCGGGAATATTGCTGAAGTCTGACTGAACAATCTATGTTCATATGGAATGGGATCAAAAGCTTCTAATGATTTAGCTGAGAAATAGTTCTCTCTCTTCATTCGATTCAACAGCTCAGCAAATCTCTTCTTCCTCAGGTGCACATCTGCTTTTGGAAACTTGCCAATGTTCAGGTCACTCTTAGGAATCACCAATGCTGGAACATGAACAATCACGATGGAACACAGTCCTCCCCAGTCTCTGGGCAGCTTCATGTATGCTCTGGATCTACAGGTCCAATAGCGATCCATTAGCTCTAATGTCCCATCTTTCACTCCTGGCACATCAAAGATTTGTCTGCATGGTTGATTCTCTCCAATGTTTCTTGTGCCATTATTCCTGAAACATAGCTCTGCACTAGCCAAAGGCACTATCTGTAATAGATCTCCTTTGTCTTTGACCCACCTCAGTAGTTTGGCAAGCCTCGGCCATAGAGGTTTGCATCTATTTTCCACCCGTTCGGTAACTGGTTTGCGATGACCAGTTACTGCCATAGCTCTGCATATGATTAAACCTTCTTCCCAATCATCTGGAGAAAGCACTGTTCCCAAGATCTGCATCTGTCCTCTTTCTTTACAGCTTCAAATGTCTTCTTCAGTCTTCCCTTGACAATTGAGTCTTCTGTTTACTTCCCATCTAAGTCCTGCTCCCTTCATGCCAGGCTGTTCATATCTTATCACATGATTTCTGGTGTGTGCTCTCGCTCTTGTCTTTATATCTTGAACATGATCATCTTCATCTGGTGCTGTTCATTCTGTCACCCATATTTATTTAGGATTTATAAAGCATGAACTATGGCCCGAGGGCATCAAGGATGCGGTTCGACCTTGGAACTGACCTCTTGTATGGCAGACTGCAAGGTACGTCAGGCAATGAACTGTCTGCACATCTATTTCAATGGCTATGAAGATTTTAGACTTTCCCATAGCATAAGGCAGGAATGCAAATACGTATTAATCCTCCTCAGTAGTACACTTTCCCACCTCTTTCATGTGTTGATACCACATGTTGCTCCCCAAATGTGCTGTACTGTCTAAGTAATTATTTAATTCATAATCATCCCCCCTTGTACTTCTCTTAGGTCTCTTTCTTGCCAAATGATTCCGTCTATAATGACCATAAAGTAAATAAAAATGGACCTCCCTCCAAAGGGAAGCCTATGGTAACTTGTCACAGACATAAGTATCTCTACATGAGGTACTGGAGTGGGGACAATCACATACATCTTGGCCTTCTCACAGTGTCTAGTTTTGCCATGGTGACTGGAGTGGGAAGGATCAAAAGGACCACTTCTTTCTTGCTACCAATGAAATGCACAGTGTGGATTAGAAGAGTCAGAAAAACAATGATAAATGTGGAACAAGCATATATTATAGACGAATACATGAGGCTCCACCATCGATGTCTCTACACACGTTGTTGACTTTGCTCACTTGCTGAAACTGCAATATGCTCTATAGACCACACGATTGCCTGAAATTACTTTAAGGAAGAAAAAAACGTGTTTTATTCAGGCAGTCTCGTTAGGTGCTCCGGTAGATGTCGAATTTGCTCTATGATCTCCACAGTAATCAGCTTATTGCTGGACAGTTTATAGGATCTCGCATAAACACATGAGTGTTAGTGTTTCACCCGATAAGATAAGGGTGTACTTGAAGCAAATAGTAAAGGATCATGACAAGGAGTTTGTGGGCATTGTCGTCAGATAGGACAATCTGTGTGTCGAGTAAGATGTTCATGTAATAGTCTGATTTGCTCTATAATGGCTGACAATAAACATCTAATTGGCGGGCCATTTTTAAGATCTTGGACAAAGTTACACACATCAGTGCTACGCCCAACAAGAGCAGGGTAAGCACAGAGCATAAATATTAAGACAGCAAGAAGTAGTTTGCGTATCTCAACATCTGACAACACCATAGGTGCCTCCATAGAGAAACTCAGTGAGAAATGAGCCGGGGAATTGCTCCCTCTTCCAGTCATCGAACAAAAAGTCCAAATCGGGCATTTTTCATTTACTTCAATATTCCACAGTTTAATGTCAGCAAACTCCTGTGGCTCAAGAACAGTAACTTGCTCACTCCTTGCTTAGCAGCTATAAAGAGTGTTTAAGAGGAGCCACAGTCCAAATGTACAAGTTCATCTTTCTACTGGACAGTCTTTGCATCCTTCTTCCTCGTCTTTGACGGAGTCTGCACTTGCTGAACTTCTTCTCCTTGGCTTGCTTCTGAATGGGTTGGGTGTTTGTCGGCCTCTCCAGCATAGATTTTCATGTCTCCTAGGTGTATCAAGCTCGTCTCCCTAGGACTTTGACTGCTGATGGTGTAATATCCACCACAATTAATGGGCCGCTAAATTGGGGCTCGTGCCACTTTCTTGTGAAATTCCTTATTAGAATCTTATCTCCAGCAAACATTTTAGGAATACGTAGTCCTTCAGGATCCGTTGCTGTATGGTCTTCATCTGTGTTCTGAGACCGATACCCAATCCACTTGACTTGATCTGAAATGACAGAGATACTAGATGTCATACATGTTAAGTACGCATGTAATTTATCTGCTAACACTTCTTCAGTTATCTGGGCATCACTCCTAGTCTGATATGTAAATGCTGTAAAGGACCATTTGTTCTGGGAATTACTCCTCTGACTGTTTGCAGCATGTGCCCATCAGTAAACCTTTGACAAACAATCCAACTTTCTACATAAAAAGCAACATTTTCTAACAGGTTCGGTATGTACAGTCCTCTGTAATGGTTGCTGCAAGGCTCTCTCTAGTGACATGTGCAGGGTAGTTTAGCTGTTGTAACACCACCCTTAATAAGGCTACAGGCATCACCAGTTTACCAGTGTTGTCTTGTCACCACAGTGTTCCGGAAGGGGAAAAAGAACACCCACTCCATGTCCACAGGTCTTTCTCTTCCTGTGGAGCTCCACCTTGAACCTCCATTATTTCATTTGTTACAAATGATTAAAGCTATCATTCACAACAGTTATTACAACTATGTTCTCTTTTACATCAGGAGTATCAAAAATAAAAATATCGGAAGACTATGCCACTCTTTTTTCCTCTTTGTCTGCGGCATTGTTTCCGCGTGAAATAAAGTCAGCTCTCTTAGTGTGTGCTGCACACTTAACAATGGCGATGGCTACTGAGAGTTGTAGTGCTTTAATTTAATAAGCCTGTCCAGCAATGTGCGTGTAACACTGGAGTGCCGTCCGCTCGGACGTAGCCCCTCCTTTTCCAATGTGCTGATCCTGCATGCACGGTTGACGTGACGTAGGCAGAGTCACTGTACACCATCAATTCCTGCCCTGCATGATTCTTGAGCGCAACAATAAGCACCACTAATTCTGCAGCCTGTGCTGAAAAATGAGACAGTATTCTTGCACTTGCAACCAATTCAAATTCCCCACTGGCTCAATGTTTTACCACATCTGAGCCTGAATGCCTTTCCTTTCTCCATCAGTTTGATTGATCTTTGAAGAACTGTCAATAAAGAGAACCTCCCCAGCTGCTAGAGCATTTTATTTTACTTTCAGAAACTCATCATAGAATTCCTCATAGTTTGAGCAATCATGCACTTGCTCATCCTCTGCGAGTGGTTCGGCTACAAACGTGGCAGGGTTCCCCATTTTACACCTGACTATTTTAATCACTCGATTCGATATAACCACCTCATAAGCAGAAGCTCTTTGAGACGTCTGCTAACCCTCGGGTTTCTCCAAAACAGCAAACAAACCATGCTCAACAAATAACATCATGGAACACTCCATCACTATGCTGGCAGACTTCTCAATAGCGAATGTGGTTGCTGCCGATGATTGTTCGCAAGAGACGTGACCCCTCATGACTGGGTCCAGAATCCCACTGTAATATGCTAATGGTTATGATATGATAGTTTATTTATATAGCACCTATACACAATGTGTTTCAAAGCGCTTCAAGGCAAGGGAGGGAACAAGGGAAAATACAATGACATTCTTATAGGCCATGAACATTAAGAATGTGAAATTAACTATCGTACTTGGACTGATGACATTTCAGATAGTGCAAGAGTGTAGACATAGATAAGGAAGGGAGGGGGAGAGTAGGAAGAAAATGGAAACAGACAGGCGACTACCGTACTAGGCCTGACGACATTTCTGGAGAAAACAAAAGTTGAGGGAGAGGGGTGCAGAAAGGAAGGGGAGGAACACAACAAGCGACTATTATACTAGGCATGACGACATTTCAGATAGTGAAGGAGGGGGGGTGGAGAGGAAAAAAAACAGTAATGGGAAATTGGACGAAACAGACGAGGTTGCTATGTAGTTGTAGTTGTAGAATGTAAAATGTAATTCTCTGTGCAAGTACTACGGTCATGACTGTCCCATTCATGTGCGAGAATAAAAAGAACTCAGAATAATTGGGAATTTCTAAACCTGGAGCTGTGCAATTTGCCTTTTTTAGTTCATCAAACCCCTCCTCAATTACCCCAGTCCATTCAATTTATTTTCTGACACACCTGTGCCTTTTTCAGGGCCCTCAACAAGGATTTTGTGTAGCAATTATAATCAAATACCCATGGTCTAACATAATTGCATGAATGCATATAGTGTGCGGTTTTGATGTTTTCAAAAGCGCCTCAGCTCTTTCAGGTGTAACTTTCTTTCCTTCATGTGAGATTAACTGTCCTATGTACAAAACCTCTTCTTGGCAATATTGCAATTTCACTTTGTCCACCTTATATTCTTTGTCTGCTTAAATAATCATTAGCTGAATCAAGTCTGTTCTGCTACAGACCAAAAATCATCTACGTATTGCAGCACAACACTTGACAAATCAATATTGCTTAGGTCCATCTGCAGGACCCTATTAAAAATTGATGAAGACTCACAGTACCCTTGGGGCAAATGTGTACTTTTCAGCTTTGTCTGTCAGAACGTAAACAACATAAGATCTTGGGAATCTTTATGTAACGGGATTGAGAACAATGCATTTTTTAAATCAATCACCGTACAATATCGCGCCTCAACAGGGATACTACATAGTATCGTCACCGGATTCGGAACTAGAGGAAACACTGCCTCTACAATCTGGTTAATTGATCTCATATTTTGAATTAAACGTCATGTACCACCCTTTGATTTTTTGATAGGAGATACTGTGGTAGTACATGATGTCACTAAGATGCCTTGATCCATCAGAGCCAATATAGTCTTGAAAAAACCCTTGTCTGCCTCTTGGGACATGAGATACATGAGATACTGCCTTGCTCAAGGTTACATTTCTCCTGGTTTCAACTTGATTTTAACTTCTCCCAACCGTTTTAACAGGCCTACATCATAAGGGCCCATAGCCCATAAGGAAATTGGTACTTTCTCCTAGTCCTCATCAATAAATGGGGGACGCTGCAACACTGTCAACATCTTCTGTGGAACCTCTTGTTTTTCTGTTGTGATCCAATATGTAATGCTCATCTCAAACACTACTTTGCATCTGACAAGTCGTCTCTAAACATATCCTCGTCAGTGACGCCAGTCAATCTATATCCTTCTCCAATGGCAATCACTGTTCTCCATGGCCTGCCTTTATCCCAACCTTCAAGCATAGCCACTATGACTGCCTGTAGCTCCAAGGGGAAAACCCATCCCCCTTCTTCGTCCATAGGTATCTGTGGCCTGAATAGAAATTCATCAGGTATTCTCATAATGTTGCCCACTAAACAGGGTAACCATGTTAACAAAATAATTACCCCATACTGGAACACTTCAGGCTCTAACGGTGTTCTTTGCCCAGTAAATGCCATGATAAATACACCCACATTTAGATAATGTATTCCTGGCGTTGAACACATTATACCTTCATCAGTGAAGATAATCATCATATTTAGCTTTGTCATTAAATCTTGGCTGAATATTTTAACTGGTGTCTGCCTTAACTACAACAACGGGACAGACATATCACACTCTCCTATAGGGACTGGCAGTTTCTAGGTAAAAGGAACTCTACTTTCAGCTCCAGAGACCCTTTGAGCATTCATGGAATTACCTGATAATGAAAGTGTTCCCTCTCATATACATGAGCAAGTTGCCACCGTGTCTACTAAAAAAGAAAAGGATTTTCCTCCTATGGTAACGTTATCCCTCGGTTCCTCTTGAGGATTTGGCATCACCGATAGTACTGAACACATCAAGTCACCCTGTGAGCTGTTCTGTTGTGGGTCCATACTTTTCCTGTTCCCACCCACAACAGTGACACTCCCTATTTTAGGAGTCATTAACTTTTCTATGTTTGCATTCTGCTGTATGTGCATGGATGCGTGATGCGTCTGCCCTTGAGGCGGATTCAATGGTGCTGGCTGTGGTTGCAAAGCCTGCTGTGTTTGCGGCACTTGTGCTTGATAGACTGTCTGATTTTGGGCGAACCCATCCCTATTTTGTGGGCTATATTTTGGAGGATAAGATGCCCCCCCTCATGAGAATTGCCCATTCTGTACATACCCTTGGCTCCCACATGTTTGCGCAATGTGTCCTGTCATTCCACATGTCCAACACATGGGAGGGGGTCTTCTGATTTGCCCTCATTTCATGCTTTGATTATCATTCTGCACATTTTGAAAACCGCCTTGGTTATTCTGAAAATGTCCCTGATTTTTCTGAAAGCCTCGTTTTCCATGGAGGCCTCCCCTTCTCCTCGGCTAAAATCCATTTCCTTTTTTATCCAACTGCCATTTGTTATTCATACCTGCTGCCTGCTGTGATCCTGGGACCTGGTCTGGCAGTCCCTCACACAAAATATCATAGAATGCAGGTATTGATTTTCCCCACGACTATCGAGCACTGCTCTTGAAAATTCTGAATATAAGCAAGTGGATCCTTGCCTTCCTGCATCGTGCGTGCCATAATTACGCCCATATCCGACGTATCAGGATATTGTACTCTAAGTGTTTTTCAGACTGCCGCTCTGCAATTATTAAACAGTGCTCCATAATGTGCTGTGTTCTGTGCTGTGACACTTGAGTATCCTGCTCTCGTCCAAATGTCGTCAGACCTCTCACCAAGGATAGCTGCTAGAAGACCCTTGATGTCCCCTATAGCTAGCATGTTTCCTCTTGTCATTGTCTCTACTTCATAGATCCATTTCCCAGCACCCGAAGTCAAACTTGGGCGCTTACACATTAGATTATCCTTTTCCATCGGCGGTCACGGGATACACTGTGGTCTGGCCCCTCCTTTTTCTAACAAGGGGAATTGTGAAATTCCAAAATCGCAAATGGTCTCCCATTGTCTGCCTGTTCGTAGCAGGGACAATGATTCCTGATCACCTTTTTCCAGTTAATTACCTCTGCCTGCTCACATAGGGGGATGAGTCCCCCCTCTCACTAAGAGGTCACCTTTTAGGTCACTCTGGCCGCGCCATAAGCTCAGGCGTTCTTTCTTTAAATTGGTCCAAATCTGACCACCTCACTTCCTTGTCTATCAGAAATCATCCCTCAGGACCACATGCAACATCACCCTCCTCCCCACGTAAGCTCTCTTAACGGATACAATCCTTCATGTTTCGTTCTATCGCCATTAACTTCAGGAGTGGTAGGGGGAGCAAGAGGCTCAACACCCCCTTCTTTACACTGGTTAAGCATCCAGTCTTCAGGAGTCCGGTGTTCCCTTTCCTCCTGATACATTTTCCAAAGCTCTAAGCTATCTAACTTTTTTTCCAATTTCTTTCCTGTGTACGTGGCGTGCAAGTATGTGGTCATGCTATGATAGGTTATTTTTAATGAGCTTAATACCCAGAGGTTTCTAAGCGTGGACCCGGGGATCGAACCTGTGTTGCTCCATGCCATCTTGCTTTCAAGGGGAGCACTTTGCTCCTAAGCTATCCTTCCGAGATAACACTGTGCATGCTGCAACACTGCTTTTGACAGTGATCACCCTTTTGGCCATGGCATGAAAAATTTTTCTGCTGTGCCCTTAACCCATTCTGCACTATATTGCTTAAGCCTGGGTGCGTGTTTAGGCAGCTGGTTGCACAGGTGCATGAACAAAGGAACATACTCTATCATCACAAGTCATATTCGACTGTCAAAACTTACTGTTATTTTACACAGAAAAATACTTTTCAGAAAAAACAATACAATATGTGCGTGCACCAATGGTCACAGCTCCAAACCTCTATGTCTCACTTTACTTCAATATACCTATTCAATCAACACCATTAGTCAACCAAATAAATACATAATCCACTCTCAGCCTTTTGCCACAATCTATTAGTTGTCGCTCTCGACATTTCTTCATTTCCTTAATATATACAATACATACAATATACAAACAGACAGACTGGCCGGCCCCAACATATATCTCTGCCAACACTCCTCGTGGCTACTCTCGCCCCAGAAATTAGTCCGAATGGAGTGTAAGTTATTTTCCTTTGCGGACCTTGTTCGCTCGTAGCCTAGGACGTAGGATTAATGAGCTTAATCTATAATGCTCCTCATCCTTCACTTACTTGACGCTCTTCGTTGTTAAACTAAATACCCCTCCAACACTCTGTTACTTTCTTCCCATTATCACTTTCCCCACTTAATATGCATATCTTGTATTTTGCCACTTTTCTCAATCTACTCACCATTTGCTTTTCAGCTCCTGACCCACGGGATCGTCTCCTCCTTAACTGGTCACCTTGGCCTTCGGTCCGTTCAGTTGCCTGTAGAAACTGGGAGGGGAATTCTGTGAAAGATGGACCCGTCCCACCCATTTCATTTGTCTTGCAACAACTTGGTTTTGGCCACTATCCGCAGGAATCCTCGCAGTCCACCAGCCAAATGGCGGAGGACATCCCATATTTCCGAGACCCTAAAAAGCTAATTGGGTCGACGGATCTTTAACCATCCAACCTCTGCTACCACGTGAACCCATAGACCTAGGGCCCTTTAGGATGAGGTAGCCATACTTAGAGATGGATAGGGATGCAGAACTTACTCATACATCAACAATCAAACTGACTCAGGAAGTTGGCAAAACAAGGCACTGTTTTATTTGCAATTATCTAAAACAGGGAGTTAAAACGGACATCAATGGGCATTCGCTCGATTTCTCTCAACGCATTTAATAAAAAACACAACTTTTAGAGTAAAAACTTGTCATCAATTATGTCACACTATGTGGCAAACTACAAAAAACCTACTTGGGGTATACATGTAAGTATACGTTCCATACTAATGGGGGTAGTGATTGGGTCTCTAACATCAGGTGGACAACTAACCCTTCCTCTAGTGCAAGTCATCTTCATCGTCACAAAATATACGACAATCCATTGGTTATACAAATGATAGTGCTCTCCGATACATGACCATCTACAATTAGTTTGCACACATCTGGAATATTCTGCATGCTAGCAGCACGCAGGCTGGTACGCCAGGTGCCTGTGGGCTGGTCTTGACCATAGTTTCCCACCTAATTAGCCTAACATCTATCATCACTCTTGCGGTCTGCCATTCAATTAAGGCTTTGGACTTGGCCTTGAAGAAGCTCTCTGTGCCTGAGAATAAAAGGGAGTGTGGCATGGTTTGTGTTCTAGTTTCTGTGTAGTTCGACCCAAAGTCTATTTCAATCTGACCATGTGACTGGAGACCACATTTTAGAGCTCTTTGCTGCATTTAATACTTATTAAATGATGCCTTCAGTGTTTTTCCATTCCACCTCAAACAGAAATGTGTTTCTTTCTCATGGTCATGTAACCACTTGACAGACAACCAGGCTCCTGGTGGCCTCGACTCTTGGTGCTGGGCCAGCCAAGCCTTTCTTGAATTCTCCTTCACCATCAGCTATTTTCCAACTGCGCCACATTGAAGCTCTTGTCATTCACGGGGTTCAAGTCTTGCTAAAGTGCATCGTGGAACATCCTGGTTCTGTACATTCCTATGTATATACATTGGTGCATCGCTGCAATCTATTCACTACGTAGCCAGCCATAAGATCACTTTGTCTACTTGCGTTACAGCAGCTGTACAATTGTAAAATGACTTTGCATTTTCGTCAGCGTTTCTTTGCATGCGCATCTTCATTTCAAGCCCGAAATGTTGCTCATCTTTAACATCTCCTCTTCATATCTTATAGAATGTTTCTGTTTTTTCGTCTTCCACATCTTTTCAAGGTGCATCCATTCTACTTCGCATGACCTCACCATTCTTCTTTCTCACGCATTTTCACACTTCTTCTGGGACCTTGTCCAAAAGACCATCATATCTTCGTGAATGCATATAGGGTTTTCTCAGTGGATAACTTTTTTCAAGAATTCTTTGCGGTACAGGAATCCTCATTGGTACTGCACGTGCCGCAATATATGGTTCCCAATATATAGGCAATAAGGGGGCAGAGCTTTTGGTAGGAGCTTCTGACTCTTCCTCTATACACCACTGATGGGTATTGGGGAGGTGGGTCACTTATCATCAGTGCTGGGCAGGGTCACTTCTCAGTGGTGCTGGGGAGGAGTCACTTCTCACTGGGACTGGGGAGGTGTGTCACTTCTCACCAGTGCTGTGGAGGGGTCACTACTCAATGGTGCTGGGTATTGGCCATTTCTCACCGGTGCTATGGAGGGGTCAATGCTCACTGGTGCTGGGCAGGGATCATTTTTCACCAGGACTGGGGAGGTGGGTCACTTCTCACCGGTGCGAGGGAGGTGTCACCTTCATCTGTGCTGGGAAAGGGTCACTTCTCATTCGGACTGGGGAGGTGGGTCACTTCTCCCCAGTGCTGGGGAGGGGCCACTTCTCACTGGTGCTGGGCAGGGACCACTTTTCACACTTGTGGGGAACGGGTGACCGCTCACATGTGTTGGGGAGGTGGGTGACTTCTCACCAGTGCTGGGGAGGGGTCACTTCTCAATGGTGCAGAGGATGGGCACTACCTCTCACCAGTGCTAGGGAGGGATCACGTCTCACCAGTGCTGGGGAGGAGTCACTTCTCACTGAGACTGGGGAGGTGGGTCACTCTCACCAGTACTGGGGAGGGGCCACTTCTCACTGGTGCTTGGCAGGGACCACTTTTCACACTTGTGGGGAACGGGTGACCGCTCACATGTGTTGGGGAGGTGGGTGACTTCTCACCAGTGCTGGGGAGGGGTCACTTCTCAATGGTCCTGGGATGGGTAACATCTGAAAGTGCTGGGGAGGGGTCACTTCTCACCAGGACTGGGGAGGTGGGTCACGTCTCACCAGTGCTGCAGAGGGGTCACTTCTCAATGGTGCCGGGGATGGGGCACTTCTCACCAGTGCTAGGGAGAGGTAACTTCTCACAGGTGCTGGGAAGGTGTCACTTCTCAATGTGGCTGGGAATGGGCCACTTCTCACCAGTGCTGGGGATGGGTCACTTATCAATGGTGCTGGGGATGGGCCACTTCTTACTGGTGCTGGGGAGGGGTCACTTCTCAATGGTGCTGGAGAGGGGCGCTTCTCACTGGTGCTGGGGAAGGGCCACTTATCACTGGTGCTGGGGAGGGGCCACTTCTCACCAGTGCTGGGGAGGGGTCACTTCTCAATGGTGCTGGGGAGGGGCCACTTCTCACTGGTGCATGGGAGGGGGTCACTTCTCACTGGTGCTGGGGAGGGGCCACTTCTCACCAGTCCTGGGGAGGGGTCACTTCTCAATAGTGCTGGGGAGGGTTTACTTCTCACCGGGACTAGGGAGGGGCCACATCTCACTGGTGCTGGGGAGGGGTCACTTCTCACTGATGCTGGGGAGTGGCCACTTCTTATCGCTGTTGGGGAGGGGTCACTTCTCACTGGGACTGGAGACGTGGGTCACTTCTCACCAGTGCTGTGTGGGGACACATCTCAATGGTGCTGGGGATGGGCCACTTCTCACTGGTGCTGGTGAGAGGCCACTTCTCACCGGTGCTGGAGAGGAGTCACTTCTCAATGGTATTGGGGAGGGGCCACTTATCACTGGTGCTGGATAGGAGTCACTTTTCACCGGTGCTGGGGAGAGTCCACTTCTCACCGGTGCTAGGGAGGGGCCAATTATCACCGGTGCTGTGAAGGGGTCACTTCTCACTGGTGCTCGGGAGGGTTCACTTCTCACCTGTGCTGTGGAGAGGCCACTTCTCACTGGTGCTGGGGAGAGGCCACTTATCACTGGTGCTGGTTAGGGTCCACTTCTCACCGGTGCTGGGGAAGGTCCACTTCTCACCGGTGCTGCAGAGGGGTCACTTCTCACTGGTGCTGGGGAGGGTCCACTTCTCACCTGTGCTGTGGAGGGGCCACTTCTAACCAGTCCCATGGAAGGTAACTGCTCACTGGTGCTGGGAGGGTCCACTTCTCACCTGTGCTGGGGAGGGGCCACTTCTCACCGGTGCTGGGGAGGGGTCACTGCTCACTGGAGCTGGGGAGGGGCTACTACTCACAGGTCCTTGGGAGGGGTCACTTCTCACCTTTGCTGTGGAGGGATCACGTCTCCCTTGTGCGGGGAAGGGGCCACTTCTCACCAGTCCTATGGAGGGTAACTGCTCACTGGTGCTGGGGAGGGGCCACTTCTCACCAGTGCACTGAAGAAATCACTTCTCATTGGCCAACTGTGTTCCTCCTAATGGTTCAAGGAAGTTTTCACTCTTGCACCAAAACATTTTCAAAACACAGCATTGATGCAATTACGATGTAGCAGTGACAACACAGACAACCCAATGAAAGGAGTGGGTTCAAGGAAGAAAGGAGGGGTCCGAGAAAGGGGAGGATTGCAGGAGGAACTGGCTTTTCCGCACCCATCCTACCCACTGATAGGAGTCACCAGCCAAGGCGAGAATAGCTTCCATCCGTAGGCAGAGGCTTCCTTTCAGAATGACTCTCCCATGGAAAAGGGAGGGGGGGTTAGACAGCAGAGCAAAAGCCTGACCAGGAAAGCTAGTTAGGAGAAGTGAAAAGAAAGGAGCGATGACAATTTGCCGAGTCCTATTTTAAGTCTGGGGAGGAAGGATAGGGGAAGAAGGAGAGCTCAGTGGCAAGCGTATGTCTTGGGAGCAAGACAACGCAGAGCAACACAGGTTCAAATCCCAATGCTGCGCTTAGAAACCAATTGCCGGTCTTATGCGCGTTATACGTGAACAATAAAATTAAAATAAAATCTTCAAGCGGCCGGAAAAATAAGGAACCGGTCACAGTGGAGCTTTTGAAGGGACCCCAAGAAGATTTGTTTAGAAGTAAGACTGGCAAAGGTTGAACTTCTCACTGACATCTTGTTGTTCCAAAGAAATGCTGTATGTCTCATTTCCAGTGGTGAGCAAAGCCTGACTTATATGTTTACTAATTTTGTAGTTTTGTAACTTGGCAACATTGTGGCGCCAAGACGTATCCATCTGCAGGTGATTGCCAGTTTTTCTACTAACAAAGGCAGTCGGGTATTGTTCGCCACCTCTTCTCCCCCCACCCCAACATATCCCACAATTACAAATACTCTGTAGCTTGCATTTCTGAATAACTGGGGCCAGACCTAGCTCTTCTTATTTTGGCAAAACAAGGCCACAGTTTATTATGATATATTTACAACCATAAACTTCAAAACACACATTCATTTTAATCACCCAGATGTTCTGCAGCACCTTTTGCGTGGTCTTCCTTCATTAGCACCCCCATTTTTCCTTTTTATCATTTTATCTCCTATGAGCTCCCTTTTTTGTTTTTATTACCTCTTTACCAAGCATGTTAGGGCCTCAATCCCCGAACCCCCCTGAGCCTCCCCCTCAGGGCGAATCTCATTGACAGCCGCCGCTGTTGGGCTGCGGGGAGAGCCTTTCTGCTTTCCTTTCCGCCAGCCAAGGCTGGAAACTAACCACCAAACAGGGGAAGCACCTCTTTATACGACCTTGCCACACCCTGCCGTGTTACGCCGACAGGGGGCGACTCACTCCTGGTCATTCTTGTCCTCCATCAGGAATGCTCGATCACCTGAGTAACCGCCTGCGACAATACATAAAAAACACCTTAACACCTGCAATAGAAGTCATGGTAGGGTGTGGTGGGTGGGACAAAGTTGATCTTGCAGCAGGGGGTAAAGATGAGAAAGAGCCGCTCCCCCTGTGCATCCCCTATGTAGTGCCCCAAAGGGACCTCTGATGTCACCTGTTGGAGGTGCAAAGTTATTTCGCCCTGCAATCAGGGGATTACCCAGGGGAGGGGGATTCTACCCTTCCTGTCCTCTAACCCACTTTGACCTCTGCTCTCTTTTCCTCCAGCTTCACCATCTCGGTGACACGTGCTTCCTGCTCCCACTCCAAAGAAGAAGAAGGTGCGGCAGGGGGGCTTGGCCCCTCCGACATGTTAAACTCTGGTGGCCTTAGCCTCTTCAGGACAGCACCATAGGCTTTCCATGTGACCGGCCGCGGCATGGAGAAGCCTCCAGAAAGGAGGCCAGACACTCTGCATTGCACTAACAGAGCTTTCCAGGAGTGCTCACTGAGCTGAGATGGGCATAGGTCCAGATGCAGAGCATGCATGGAGCATCACTCCCATTGGCTCAGGATCCAGAGCGTGCATGGAACATCTCTCCCATTGGCTCAGGACCACAGGATGCCACTGACGTAGATTCAAGGCAAAGGTTCACTAATGGGCCCCTCTGTTTGCAAGGACAATGAATGCCATTTGGGTGATGGGGCGCGGCTGGAAAGCTGGCACAGCTCTGGGATCGCTCTGCTGTACATAAAAGGGGAATTTAACCAATGCTCTTTTGAGGCTTTTGAACTTCGTAGAATCTGAAAATATGGTCCCAAAAACAAAAAAATGGGTTTAGGGAAGGCACTGGCACTAAAGAGCAAGCTTAAAGTTATATCACTTTATATAGAAAGCACCGTGTTCACAGACATCTCCACCACTTTGGCCCTGATTAGCCGGTCAACCCTGTGGGAGGTCCTTGAACAGCAACTAATGGCACCACATATCTTCTTCATCCTTGAAGGTTTACGTTATACAAGTAGTGGGCCTCATTCTGAGTTCGGCAGCAACCCGTCGGTGCTACCAGCATGTTGCCACCGAACTCTTACCATTGTTCCGACGCCCGATATTCCCGTGCCACCAGGACTTTACAAGTCCCAGCAGACGGGGATGTGAGGCGGCGGAAAATGTTAGTCCCCATTCCCGTGGAGTCCCGTAAGACTCCACAGGAATGGGGACACGGAAGCACCGTCACCATTAGTAATGATGCTTCCGTGTAAACCATTCCTGCAGTGGCCGGTGCCCATGTAGGCATAGTTGTAGTGTGGCGGTCCAGAAAGGGTGCTCGGACGTTGCTAACAGCACCCTTATTTCCGGATCGCCAGACTTAGAATGAGGCCTCATGTATTCTGTACACAATGGGTGGGATGGCGAATGTACAAAGTACTTCGTGGTTATAACAGGGGTACGACAGGGTGTGTAATTGCTCCCCTCTTATTTAACCTTTATCTAAATCCTTCAGATACTATTTATAATCGAAACAGCTGGATGTCCCAATAATCAAAAGTGTGCCTGTAGCGCTCCCTAGCTACGCAGATGATGCGCGTACTCCGGGATCGCTACAGAGGCTCAACCAATAAATATGTATAATTCATGCAATCAAGGCATCTGATATTTAACACTTCAAAGCCCTAGAGCCAGCCCTGGTGAGGTCTAGAAAGCTTTTAGAACCTGAGTCGCTCTCATATTGTGTGGAAACAAGTACATGGAAGTTCAGTACACACATCTACCTGGGTGGTTGCGGGGAATTGGATGCAGCCACTCTCTACACTGCTGATAGCCTGGAAAGTAGCATACACAACAAGCTGCAGGCTGTAAGAGCCAACATAGCCTGCAGATTGTCCAATGAGAAAGCTCTCTCAGCATTCTAAGGGGTTTAAAGGTAATAGCATCATAAATAATACAGTACAGTACAAGACAGAATAAGAATATACACTTTAAATCGTGGCTTGTTGTTTGACATGAATTACATTCAGAGTAGACCTGAGCAATGCGGCCGGCCAGGGTCTGCAGGCATACACAAGAAGCTGGATGCACTGACTGATGTTTTAAAGCCTCATTACTGGCGGGTCATATTTCTTATGTAGATGAGTGTAAGACCTACCGAACAATAACACATGCATATTTGTTGCGAGAGATTGGCCGTCACATCTGCAATGAGGAACTTGCCTTTTAAGAGAAAATACATATATTGCAGCAATAGTTAACTGATACAAACAAAACAAAAACTGATAATTGACTTCTTCTATGATTTAAAAAAAAGAAAAACAAGTATCCTATCTTGTGCATAGAATTATAGTTCATAGCTAAGTCCTGAAAAACAGGCTTGTGTTACAATAATCCCTCATTTGTGCTGCTAGGCTGTTTTAACACATGTATCATGTTTGCATAAATCAGTGGGATTATCATGCAATTGTTTTAATGCAAAGAGTATGATATATCTGGAAAATAAAAAAGTGTCATTGACATTCCACAGTATTATCCATATTAAAGAGCACCCCCCAATACCTACTCGTTTGCATCGATGGCAATAAGCCTACCTTAGCATCCAGTACATTTTGATGACTCTAAAAAAAAAAGAAATGTGTAGGGTTCCTCCTGCCAGACAAGTCCTAAAGACATGTATTGGATTGATAAAGTGCAAAGCTACCTGGGAAGCAGAAGAAGGTTGTCTGTATGGGTTGCAAGCAGGGAGCTTTAGGAAGGGGTCTGTGCTAGGAGGTGTGCTGGGAAGGGTAGGAGAAGCAGAGGAGAGGTGGAGCGGCTGAGGAGGAAATGCAGGGTTGAATGAAGAGATCCAATTTGTCAAAGTGTTCTTGGAAGAGCAGGGTCTTCCGGAATGTCCTGATATGTAGGGTGGAGGGGGCAGCCATACCTGCATTGATACTTTGGTTCCGAGCCAGGATGCATAGCAGGGAAAGAAATGTTTCCTGCTTTATCTTCTTCACAGTTTTCAGTTACCAGCCTGGAGGTTTGATTCCTGGTAGCATGTGGGCCTCCTGAGATGGTGCGTTTCTATGCACATAGTCCATCTCCCCATCCACTCACTTTCTACACCACCGCACGACAGCATTCTCGTGCTGATCGCAAGCCCTTTATCAGGTGGATTTCCTGTGCAGTCCCTCATGCTCATTATCTCTTCCCATCTCTTATCTGCCTGCCTCTTCCTTCACTTAACTTAAGAGGCTTAGCGCAGGCCTCAGTCATACCTTGGACAAATTGGGATGGCCTACATTCAAGCCTCTGACCCGTCTGCCCATTTCCAGAAAGAATCAAAGGTGATTTTAAAGGTGTTGTATTTCTTTTTTTGTAAACATGCCTTGGTGAAAAATGCTGACCATAATTTCTCCAGCATTGGATCTTTCATGGATGAACATGCTTTAAATATTCCCTGCAGACAGGCTGGGAATCCTTGGTAAAATTTTATTATAGCTTATAATAAAGCATTTATACTCATTTTAGTAGCCCTGCCATGTCCTTTTGGGTGTATTCTGCCTCAGGCAATGGGACATCAAGTGACAAGGCCCACCAAGGAGGCCATCTTCAGATTCTAACCACACATTGTGCTGATGATTCCTCAAAGATTTCTCTCCACGAGAAAAAATGCCAGAATCCAGCATATTTGTTCAAAACTTTGAAATTATTCTTCAGAACTTTATAAAAACCAATACAGTATAACACCAGAGGTGGATAAGACTCCATTTTGTAAAGTACCAACCCCATTTTGTGATAGTAAGACAACCGCAAGGTTCCAACGCGAGCCTGCAGCTCTCCCAACCAGGCGTGCACAGCAAGCGAGTTCCTCCCTCTACCTCCTCCTCCTTTTGCCGTCCCTGCAGTTGTTCTGTTCCTATGAGAAGACTGGCTGCGAGAGTGCAACAAAATCCACACTGTATCTTCTGTCTTCCGTCTAACTTCATTGACCCAGATACAGCCCTGTGCATGGGCCAGAGCAAAATCTATCTGTCTCTATAAACCTGCCCAACGCCCCATGCAGACCCTGGCCATAAAAAACACGATGCCCCTTAGGATAGAGTCAACAGCCAAGAATGGCCCTTGAGTTTGTTTTGATCATTTATGCTCTAACATAGACAGAGCCAACATATCTCTTGCATACAGGATCATGTAAACCTAATGTGGGCCATTGTGTGTACGAGTGAACTATATAATATATATGCATAACCAGAAATCCTCATGTTAAACCTTAAGGATCAACGTATGATGTATACTAACACGGGACATAAGAAAGTTCATGGAAAAAAATTGCAACAACGTAATGCTAATCAATATATCACTGTACACACCAGCATTGAGCTACCTCAATTCCATTAGTTTATAGGTTCAAATGTAAGAATGTATGTAACAATGAGTAAACATAAAGCAGCAGCTAATCACTCCCAGCAAGTCATATTCCCTGTTAAGGGTGCCCATACAGGCCGCACGTCATGAGCTACCTCTTTTCCTCACATATGTACAAGATGAACACTGATTTGAGTACATGTTTTATCTCTTAAATGAACTCTGTTGTTTCTCTTTGTTCTAATAAGAATATCGAGCCAAATGCAGAATATAGTATGTTTTAAACCAGTATGACTTGAGTGCAACAAAGCAAGCCACGTGTATGTAAAATTGGGTTCTGAAAGCTCTGGTTCATTGTGCAACAAGGAACCAAACCGCAAAGAAGTCTTGATTCTCCCATGCCATCATAAAATATGCAATGTCATTATAAAATAAATGAAATAAAAATAAAATGGTGTCAAAATAGGTCAGCAGAGAGTTATTGATGTTTGGACATTCGATCACTGAACCTCCACCATGAAATGTATACCCATAGTGATATGTGCCCTTTACGACACAGTCATTTCAGCCATATATTTAGAATCCCCTTTGTTGTTACCAGGTGGACACCCCGGACCAAACAATAACCCCATATATTCTGAGTTATCTAAACAGGCCAAGCGCAGTATTTAATGGATGAAGTTTAAATCTATGACCTGTAATAAATAACCTACCTTTGAACCATGTTTTTACAAGCATTCAAGATACATTTCTCGGAGGTTACTGGACAAACAGATTATGGTAGTGAATGAATGGGAGTGTGTGGCCACAAGGGCAAATGTCACATGTTCAGGGCAACAGATGAAACACAAGTGTCAACCCGGCATGCCAGCTCGATTAGCCCAGCTGATCGATTGATTCGGGACACCACGTCATCTCACCACGTGCCTACCAGCCAATTGAGCACCTCCGACCCTATGGCACCTATAGGTGACCACTCTTACTGTCCAATCCCGCCTATTTTTGTGCCCCCTAGGCCTTCCCACAGCTCATGACATTTGTTTTATATACAACTAAATTGTAACATGTTTTCTGCAGAGCGCTCTCGGCGTGAGCATAGTAGATTCTGCTTGCCCTAGTTAGATAAAGCTTTCCTTACCACCAGCACTTGGTCTTGGTCTCATTCCCTCCTGGGATGCGTGGTTATTGACTCCATTGGGAGAATTAACAGTATTTTTGGGGGTCTCTCACTTACAACCGTCAACAGGGGGGGCGGGCGAAAAAGGGGGTTAGAGTGTCCTCATCTACGGGCATGCAGAAAATATATAAAAATCAGGAAAACTGAAGGAAAATTGGAAAAATTCAAGCACAAACGTAAATCTGGGGAAAAGCATATGCCAGGTAGAAAGGAACATGACCCAATAGAGGACTAAACATATTTACAACAAGGCCCGATAGTTATTAAGCTACCTCTCAGACCCCTGCACTCGCCCAATGTCATGGAAGACTAGGCCATAATAGCAGAAATTCGGGAACCATCACCACCTCATTCACCCAAGGGAGACGCTGATCAACCTGTAGCATCCAAATGTCCAGCCCTATCTCCGATCTCATCATTTCTACAAGAACAGATACTGGATCACCATATTGATTTGGAATTTGAACAGGGATACTCACCCCAGTCCTCTGAGGAAGACCAATATTCACCACAGGAAGTGCATGTGGAAATAAGGTTACAAGAGTTACCGGGCCTACGTTGCCAGCGCCGACCACGCCTTCTCAAACAACAGAACCTTTGCTCAACCCACAGACCCTGTTATCATTACAGGTCTTATCTACTCTCCAATCTCTACTTTAAAAACTGGATACTAGGCTACCAGTGAAACAGCTTCCCCCACAGGCACCCAATGAGGCACCAGGCCCATTGGGGCAACTCTGCCGGCCTTGCAGAACAATTCAGAGGAACCAGGTGGATGAACCAACAGGCAATACACTCACCAGACCTGCAATCCCGCCACAAAGAGAACCGCCTATCAAGCCTATGAGACACACAAGACTGAACAGGACCAGCAGCCTAAGCAGAACACAAGGGGCTTCCCCATACACTCAGGAAGAGGGAGAACTCAAATCCTCTACCAAGGACGATGAGGGAGGTAATAGAGACACTGATACCGCTACATCAAAATCACTGCAGCCAGATAACTTAGAGAACACGGACATGGGTCTAAACCAAGACTCAGACGAACCGTTGCATAAGTCATCACCAGACAGCATAACAGCATTTCAAAACACTGTCAAAAAAGGCATGTGAGGAATTTGGCCTAATGACATTTTAGCAGAAAAGATGATTTAGTGCATAAGCGCAGAAAGGTGGTAATGTCAACTCCCATTCGAGACCATGTTTGGGAAGAAGGACCGTTACTCATGAGAAAACCCTTCCCGGAGCCAGCATTAAAGGTCTGCTTAGACAAGAAGTTGAAGGGCTCTGAGGTACCCCCAAAATGACTTACATCCCAAACAACCCGTGACTCAGTAGTGTCAACATCAGAATGCAGAAAATCAAATGCTCAAGGTCAGAAATTCTCTGTTCTACCTGACAATGACAGCCAGAAACAAGATGCATTTGGCAAGAAAATTCTGGCCATAGGAGCCACAACAGTAAAATCAGCAAATTCACTGGCAATAATCTCCAGATATGAGATCGAGATGTGGAACCAGATGGCACTGCTATTACAGTAATTGCCAGAAGATAAAAGAGGCCTGGTCATCCTGCGAGAGGGGGAAATCGCCTCCAATAATGCGGTCAACATCGCAGTCGACATAGCGGAAACAGGTTTTAAACGAATCAGTAATGGCGTTGTACTACAGAGACAGGCGTGGTTCAAATGCACATAATTCAGATGTTCAATCAAAGGCAGTAGACATGCCTTTCGAGGGAGACCAACTTTTTGGTCCCAAAATTAACTACGCCCTTTGCACAACAGGCACAAATACAGTGGGATCGCTTACAATACTGATAGTGAAACACACCTTTCTCTCCCTCGGAGGAGTCTCAGGTCGCTCTGTGATGACTAATAGAGGCAGAATGTATGCCAGAGGGAAGCCTCCTATTGACAGACGTACTAGTCATACAAACAAAAACACTACAAGCAAGCTCCAAGAAGGTGACAGACAACATCCTCCTCTAAGGGCAGGCAACTAAAAAAAGCCTGCCTTCCATCAACCATGGACACCCATGATCGAGCAGCAGCAAGTGGGGAGCAGCTTGCAGTGCCATCTACAGCAGTGGCAACAGTTAACCACAGACAAATGTGTGTTAGACATCAAACAAAAAGGACACATCATAGAATTCCAATAAACTCCTCCTCTGACAACCCATCCAGACTTAAACATCTTAACAAGCGAAGTGGAAAAACTGCTAAAAAACGCAATTGAAAACGCCCCAAAACATCAGAGGGGCAATGGCAGCCACCCCAGCTTCTTTGTAGTAAAAAAAAAAACAGACAAATCATGGTGACTAATTCTGGATTTAAGAAGTCTGAACAAATATGTCAAGAAACAAAAGTTCAAAATGTTTACCTTGGCAGATGTCATAGAATTGTTGGGGGAAAGTGACTTGCTAGCGTCACTGGATCTCAAAGGCACATAGTTTCACATTCCCATTCCGAAAAGCCACAGAGCATTTGTAAGATTTGTCATGGCAACAAATCACTATCAATTTAAAGTCTTGAACTAGTAATATGTGACGGCAGTAGCACATGCCCTCGGCTTGTTCCAGCAGTGCTCAAGAACAAAGTGGTAAGAATGCTCACCGACAACACAACCACAATGTATTATGTGCAAAAACAGGGGGGTACAAGGTCAATGGCGCTCTCGAGAGAAGCTCAACAGTTGTGACACTGGGCCATTGACAACAACAAGCAATTACAAACATTCCACCTTCTGGGGAAAGAAAACCAAAATACAGACCAACTGAGCAGAGCCAACGGCCAGTCATATGAATCGCAACTGGCAGACAGGAAGCTCCTACAAGTCTTCAACAAGTGGGGAACATTGACCATCGATTTATTTGCCATGTGGGAGAACAAGAAATGCCCTCTGTCCGCGAGCAGATACGCTCACCATCGATCTCTAGGCAACGTGTTTGCAATGTCATGGGAATGAAGCTTCTTCTATGCGTTCCCCCCAACAGCGGTGATACGCAAGGCAAGGTCCTACAAATGATTGCGACATACATGTGCACAGTCATTCTCATAGCGCCAACAGAGGCGAAACAACCGTTGTTCTCAGAGCTTTTTCACCTATCCCAGGACCGTCCAATTCCTCTGGGTCAGGACCCATCCTGCTGTCCATGTGCAACCAGCAGGTACTACATCACAACCCAGAGGTGCTCAACATTAAGGTCTGGATCCTGACTTCAAAGAGTTTGAACAATTCCCACTCACGCAGGAATGCAGAAACATCCTAATGGCTGACATGGCAGAATCCATAAACAGATCATGTGAATTCAAGTGGAATCATTTTTGCATTTGGCATTCTCAACAATAATTGGATGCATTAAGTGTAGAACCTCAGCAGATCCTACCATACCTATTAAATTTAACGAATGATGGTTTGTCGTACGCGTCCATCAAAGTACATTTAGCTGCAATTTATAGATACACAAGGACACAAAGTAAAGCTCCGATTTCAGAAACCTGCATCGTAAAACACTCCATGAGAGGCCTATTGAGCAACTCCCCCCCCCCCCACAAAAGAAAGTACCACCTGAGGGGAGCTTAAACACTGTGCTGTCAGCCCTAATAAAAACCTCCATTCAAACCTATGCCATCTACAGACATAATGTTTGTGTCCTGAAAACTGCCTTTTTAATAGCAATCGTGCCTTTCAGACGGGTGTCAGAAATACATGCACTATCTGTTAGACCTTCATATCTGTGGTTTAAAAGTCGTCTTAAAAATGAATCCTACCTTTGTTTCCAAAGTGTTGTCCAACTTCCACTTTCGTTTACCCGTCCACACCAGCTGAACAGTCTCTGCACTCGCTAGACGTTCGAAGAGTCTTGAAGTTCAACCAAGCATTTTTGATGAACGTATTTGTGGCATTCAGGCCCCCTAAAAAAAGATAACCTATTTCAAAGCAAGGTAATGCCAGATGGGTTTCCACCACAATCTCAGCGGCACAGATTGAAGCCAATCGACCACTACAAGGACACCGCCCATGCTCATTCCACTAGAGCAGTGGGGTCTCCGGCAGCCCTATGAGCAGGGGTTTCCCTGTTGGACATATGCTGCGCAGCAACTTGGGCAGTCCCGCACACATTTTTCAAGCATTACAGCATGGAAGAGCAAGTAGAAGCTTAAGCAAGGGTCTGAAGAGACATCCTACAATGCTGGTTTCAATAAGGTATTCCTTTTCCCGTTACACCTCCTATTACAAAATGTTCACTGCTGTGGCAATCTATTCAAAGCATGTGAATCCATGAAAGATCAAATGCTGCAGAAGGAGTATGTTGCTTTCCTGTAACTCCTGTTCTCCAGCATTGGTATCTTTCATAGATTCACATGGCCCACCTACAACCCCTAAGGGAGCAAGGCTACATTTTGCTAACTCTCATCTCTCTGGGGTTAGAATCTGAAGATGGCCTCCTGGGTGGAGCGTGTCACTCGACTTCCCATTGGCTGAGGCAGAATACACACAAAAGGACATAGATGGGCTACTAAATTGAACTTAAAAGCTCAATTATGAGCTAAAATAAATGTTACAGAGGACTCCCAGCCTGTCGGTGGGGAATATTCAAAGCATGTGAATCCGTGAAAGATATCAATGCTGGAGAACATGAGTTACAGGTAAGCAACATACTCCTTTTTGATGATGATTCATGGCCCGTTGATTTTTTGTCAGTGTAACTGTGGTAACCATGAGTTCCCCTATTTCCTACATATGGACCAGAGGATTATGTGGGCAATGGAGTCTCATCTACGGATTGTTCCAGTGTGTACCAACGTGTAGAGGACTTTTGTTTTCTGAGTCAAAGTTTCACTGGTGTGCAGGGATTTCATGGTGCGGATGAGTGCACATTCTCTAAGGGGTCACACTTGGAGATCAAGATGATGAGTTTTCCTTCCAGTGGATCCATATTGAAGTTCTTGAAGGACCAGTGGAATGCCTTGGTTGGTTTGAGTTTTCACCAGTGGAAATGTGGTGTGTGGTGTAGCAGAAGGGGTATGGCTCTGGGGTATCTTGTGGCCTGTCAGTCCAAACGTAGAGGTAGAAGACATTCAATGACTGGAGAGGTGGTGAATACCCATTTAGTTTGTTCCCTTTGTTGTGGATTGCTCTGTGAAGAGTTACTTGATGTCCGGGATGAGGATACATTTGAGAGTCTCTCTGGTTTTCCTGTTGGTTTGGCTTCCAGACAGGTTCATTTGAAATGTATTGAGCGTGGACTTAGCTTCGAGAAGCAATGGAACGCTTTGCAATCATAGCGGGGAGAACATATTGAGGGAAGCCGAGCAACAACGGAGCGTGCAGATAGAGGGGAGGGGCAGTACGGGCAGTTTGGTAGCAGGGATCTGCAAGTAATAAGGAACGACAACAGTGTGAGCAGATCACCCAATCTCTGGTAGGGTGGGGAGAGGGGGGTTTGTGGAACTAGTTGCTGGCATAGGGATTCTGCCAGTTTCCTCCTTTGGGATCTATCTTGTAGCAAGCATCCACAGATGCGGCTATCTCGCGAGCTCCCCCATCCTACTGGGCCCAGAACTCCAGAACATCTGCTGGTGTTTGTTCCCAGGGAGCCTCGCAGATAGCAGTCTCTGACTACTTGTCACGTCGTCTTCATTTTCCATTGCTGCGATTACCAGTCAATGCGGATCAGGATTAAAGCTTCTGGCTAGTCTGATTCTCTCTCTCTTTTCTCGGGTGCACAATTGTTCTGGAGTATTGTAGGTGGGTATTCCAATAGCAGCAGAACAGGTGTATCGCTCCTGGGGTGAGTGTCTATCTCTTACCTTATCTAGCAGCTTCCTTCGTGTGTGTAGGCTCAGGCCTTGCCCGTCTCTGGCACTAGGACTGACTTATCCTAGGTACCTTAGCTTCTCCTCCCTTGAGCCCCTCCGACATCTGTTTTTGCCTCTATGCATCCCCTCTGTCCCCTGCATGTGTTGGTTTGGCCAATGCAGATTGCTATTACTAGACCTCTCTGTTCACCACCTCTCTCTACCCTCTTCCTCCTTCTCTCTCTGATGCTGATGGTATCAGCAGTTTCCCCTTTCTTTTCATCTTCCTGTTCTTCTCCTTTTCTCCTGAACATAGTCTTTCCCTCCCCCAAGTCCTTCCTTTCGATGGTCTTTGCTTTCTCCTTGCCATGGATGGGGTTCTGCTTCTACCCACCCTTCTTGTTTCTCTTTCCCTCCTCCTTCATTCTGATCTTTCCCTCCTGCGTGGCTTCCTTTCCCTTCTCTCTCTTGCATCTTCCAATCTCCTACACTCCTTGCTATGTTTCACACTCTCCAACCGTCTCCAAATGTCCAACATTTCCCTAATGCCGCCTATAGGCAGTGTTGGCAAGAATGACTTTGGACAGGACACCTATGTTGACTGATTGTTTGGGTTGGGTATTGGTTCCTCGGATTAAGTTCAGCCAGTGATACAGCTTGCCTCTTAACATTAAACAGGTGGCGACAGCTTTACAGGCCGATGAGTTAAAATATTGGGTCGCCATCTTGGAATGGTATGGCCCTGTGATTGCAGCTGCTGATTCTTTCTTGCTCAATCCTTTGTGTGCGAGAAGGTGTTGGGCGTGTATGGCTTGAGCTGTCACTGCTGTTTCTGAGCTCCTTTCATAAATGTTGGTTTGAGACCCTCACTGCGAGATAAGATATTAAGTGCCAGTGGGATAAGTGTACTCTTGGAAGCATAGATCAGAGTGCTTGTGAAAGCTGGTCTCTCTTGAGAGTAGAGTGTGTTTAAGATTAGATGCCCTCCAATATCAGAAGTAAGAATGTTTTTTCTAATAATGTACTCTTGATAACAGATGTCAGGGTGTTGTTGAGGTTATAAATCGGTTTTACAGATTAATATGCTCTTAAAACTAGTTGAGAAGGTGCCCCTGAAGTCAGAAAGCTTGTTGGTCTATATATGAGGGTGGTGTTAAGAGATGATGGGGGTAATTCATAGAATTCAGCACACGAGTGGCGCACGCGGCTGGCGCACAGAGGAAGCATGTGCTAGTCTGCGCCATCCGCGTGCGCCAACACCCATTTCAGCGCACAGTGTATTCATGGATACTTACATCCATAACCAGCTGTGGCGCAGAGTGGTGCAGCGACCCTGCAGCAGTACCAGTTACGCCCCCAACCCCGCCCCATGCGCCAAAAACATTTCACAAATCCCCTACATGGCACAAAGGCCAGTGGACCCACATACAGCCCCCCAACCACGAAAACACATGGAAAACTCCCCGCGCAACCCTCAGAATATGCGTACCCCTCTTGCGCCAGTGAAACCGCATGGAAAACTCCACACGCACCCCTCGGAATACACATACCCCGCTCGCGCCAGTGAAAACGCGTGGAAAACTCCCTGGGCACCCCTTGGACTATGCGTACTCCCTGGGCACTAGTGAAAAATGCATGGAAAACTCCCCACGTACCCCTCAGAATATGCGTACCCTGCTTGCGCCAGCAAAATCATGTGGAAAACTCCCTGTGCACCCCTCGGAACACACGTACCCCGCTCGCGCTAGCAAAATCGCGTGTAAAACTCCTGCGCACCCCTCGGAATACATGTACCCCACTGCGTCAGGTAAAATGCGTGGAAAAAGTCCCCCCTGTGGTGTGGGCTGCCTGTGGGGCATGGGGAGCGTGGATGGGCTACCTGCGGGTCATGGACTGGGCTGATGGGCTGCCAGCGGGCCATGGACTGGGGTGATGGGCTGCCTGCGGGACATGGACTGGGATGATGGGCTGCCTGCGGGGCATGGGGAGGGTGGATGGGCTGCCTGCGCATTTTCCAGGGGTGCGCGGGGAGTTTTACATGTGATAGGACTGGCGCGAGCGGGGTACGTGTATTCCCTGGTGCGCATGGAGTTTTACATGCAATTTCGCTGGCGCGAGCGGTGTACGTGTATTCCGGGGGTGCACGTGGAGTTTTACACGTGATAGGCCTGGCGTGAGCGGGGTACGTGTATTCCGGGGGTGCGTGTGGAGTTTTAAATGCAATTTTCCTGGCGCGAGTGGGGTACGTGTATTCCAGGGGTGCGCGTGGAGTTTTACACGCGATAGGCCTGGCGCGAGCCGGGTATATGTATTCCGGGGGTGCACTAGGAGTTTCACACGTGATTTGGCAGTGTGTGCCCTCCCGGGTGTGTCCCCCCTCCCCATACCCCGCAGGCAGCCTAAATCACAGGGGACCACTCCACACCACTGGCCATGTCCCGCAGGAAGCCCATCACCCCAGACCATGTCCCGCAGTCAGCCCACACCACAGGGGACCACCCCACACCCCTCCCCATGCCCCGCAGGCAGGCCACATGGCACCATGCACTTGAAAGCCCTGACACATGTCCCCCGCCCCACCCCCAGTGACGGGCACCTGCCAGCAGGCCCCGACTCATGTCCCCCACCCCACCCACCCACCATTGACGGGCACCTGCCAGCAGGCCCCGACTCATGTCCCCCACCCCACCCACCTACCATTGACGGGCACCTGCCAGCAGGCCCCGTCTTATTTACCCCACCCCACCCACCCACCCACCGTTGAAGGGCACCTGCCAGTAAGCCCCGACTCATTTCTCCCATCCCATTGACAGGCACCTGCCAGCAGGCCCCGACTCATGTCCCCCACTCACCCACCCACCATTGACGGATGCCTGCCAGCAGGCCCCAACTCATGTCCCCACCCCAATTACCCACCAACCCACCATTGATGGGAACCTGCCAGCAGGCCCCGACTCATGTCCCCCACCAAAGCCACCCACCCGCCATTGATGGGCACCTGCCAGCAGGCCTCGACTCATGTCCCCCACCCCTAACACCCACTCACCATTGACGGGCACTTGCCAGCAGGTCCCGACTCATGTCCCCCACGCAACCCACCCACCATTGACGGGCACTTGCCAGCAGGCCCCGACTCATGTCCCCCAACCCACCCACCCACCATTGATGGGCACCTGCTAGCAGGCCCCGACTCATGTTCCTCACCCAATACACCCACCCACCATTGACAGGCACCTGCCAGCAGGCCCCGACTCATGACCCCAAGCCATTTGATGGGCACCTGCCAGCAGGCCCCAACTCATGTCCCCAACCCCATCCACCCACCCACCATTGACGGGCACCTGCCAGCAGGCCCCGACTCATGTCCCCCACCCCACCCACACACCATTGACAGGCACTTTCCAGCAGGCCCTGACTCATGTCCCCCACCCCACCCACCCAGCCACTATTGCTGGGCACATACCAGCAGGCCCCGACTCATGTCCCCCGCCCCACTCACCCACCCACCATTGACAGACGCCTGCCAGCAGGCCCCAACTCATTTCCCCCACCCCAATTACCCACCAACCCACCATTGAGGGGCACCTGCCAGCAGGCCCGACTCATATCCCCCACCCCATTCACCCACCCACCATTGACGGGCACTTGCCAGCAGACCCCGACTCATGGCCCACCAAACAACATGTCCTAACAAAACAGACCCATGGCCCTAATGCCAACCCAAATCCCCCCGCCCCCCAGTAAAAGCACACAACCATCCACTGCACCCCCTTCCAAATTACCCATGCCATAAGGTCTTAAAAGAACCACCACGGCCATGCATAAATGTACAACAGAGCCACACAGTGGCAAGACATGACAGAGGCAATGCTCATAGAGACAGGCACAAAACCAATGAGAGTACACAACCCCAATAATGAAGATATATGAAATGTATTCAAAAACGTAATGAAATAACATAATGAAAATTCAAACTTACAAATCAAGAAATAATGAAAGCAAAAAAATGTAAAATAGAAACATGCAATGTAAAACAAAAATCCACAACAGGATAAAAGAGAAGTTGTCCATTTCCAATGTCCATAGAAAGTACATACAAAAATTAAAAAAAACATTGATCCATGGGATGTCCAAAGAATGAAAGTATGTACAAATCTAGAACTATATACAATGGAAGTCCAAAGGGTCCATGATCCCCAAACAAAAGGAAACCTACAAAAAAGTCCTATGAACAAAAAACTATATGCATAAAGTGGAGCAATGTCCATGAACTCCAAAAAAAAGATGAAACAAAGGAGACCTAACCCTAAAGAACTATGTACAAAGGCGGCTGGCAAGTCCTACGGCTCACTTTTTGATGTTCTGGGCCAGGTCATCATCGAACTCCACGTCGATGTTCCAGAGGCGGGCCTCTTCCCTGGCCTCGGGGTCTCGCAGGGATGCAGCCAAGGCCTCCTCCAACTCCCTGCGAGTTGCCTTTAGGCACTCAGACCACCTCAATGCCCTGCACATGGAGTTCTCCGCCCTCACCATAGTGAGCCGTGTCTCCTCCACCCACTGCCGCTCTGCATCTATCTGCTGGCCCAACCGCTGCCACATGGAAGACACTCCCAATCCAGGGTCCTCCTGCCCTCCGGCCGATGCCTGCCTCTGTGATGTTGATGGCCCGAGCCATCATCGCACCCACCCTGAGCCTGCTGCTGCCGTGCATGTGCCCTGCCTGTCGATGCCTCCATGTTCTCCTCTTCCTGGGGTCCAGTTGGTGGGGTGGCCACCCCTGCTGGACCTCCGACTCCCGACTGTGGCATGGATGTGTCCTCCACCAGCCTGGTCGCTGGCTCAGGGGCAGCTTCACAGGGTGCCCAGGTGATACTTGGGCAGGAAGATGTCACGGAGGACAACTGGCGCATATGGGGTTCAGTTGTTGGGGGGGTCGCAAAAAGATCCAGCACACGGAGGAACCCAGCGCCAGTGACCTGTCCTAGTAGGCTGACGCAGTCAATGAGGTATTAGAAATGATGTGCATTGTCCTCACGAGAACTCTGCACGTCATCCCGAATACCATGTTGGCGCAAGGCCACCCTAGCTAGGACAGGCTCAATCCGGTCATGGATTGCGACGTTCACAGGGAGAGGAAGGCCAGTTGTTGTTCGCGCATCCCCTCCCTTAAAACGGGTCTGGACGAAGGCATCCCTGCTGGTGCGGGATGATGCAGTCACAGGATTACACACACACCTCCGCGGGACCTGTGCTGCCTCCTGTCCCTGCCCCTGGACTGCACCACTTGCACCAGTGGAATCCTCCCTCCAGGCCCCATGCGTGGGCCTTCCACGGCCTCCTCCCCAACCGAACCCCCCAACAACCTGGATGTCTCTGTGTCTTCTTCCTCCATAGGCCCCTGTGGGGGTTCAGCTGCCCCTACTGCTGCCGAGGAGTACACCTCCAATTGCAGCCTCTTGGACATACCCTTGGCAGCTGTGACCATGTACGCGGCACCAGACTCCTCAATCCCCGAAGAGAATACAACCCGGGAGGGGAGCTGGGCCCTGCGTCTTCGGCTGGCGGTGGGATCCCTTCCGCTTTGCTTCACAGCACCGTGTCTGCCCTCTTCCTTAGTTGACGCTGCAGACAGGGAGAGACAGAACACAGGCATCAGGGCACTGTACAATGATCATATACACACATAACAGTTGCACATGAGTGGCATTGTCAAACTTCACTCCCCAACACACATATCATTTGAACCCACACACATGCACACATTAACAGGAATGGTGCATCAGTCAGCAGCATACATACACACACAACAGCATGAACATCCAAAGGTCAGCCAGACATCACAAGCACCAAGGGGAGTGCCAAACACATGCACACATGCCAACAGACAGACATGCATCTGTACATCTCCACCACCTGTCACAGTGCAATCATCAGGAACTATGTCACATCTGACAATTGCCTCACTACATGTCTGTGTCACATGCATCCATGGCGTATCACAGTCGCACACATGTCAAACACACACACACACACCGTGCACGTGCATGAAGGTGGAACCAGCATCCATGTGTCACACCCCAACCATGGCATAGTACATACACAGAAATGCAAACATGTGTGTGTGTCCACGTGCATTTGTGCATCATGCTTTGGAACACCTACACCATTGTGCATCACACATGACTGGACTCACATGTGGCAGGCTCATGTCCCTGCACATGTACATCCATACATGGGCCTTTCCAGGCATATGTCCATGCTGCACACTCCTGGCACACCTCAACATGCACTGCGTCCAATCAGTACACATGGACTCTTACCGCTGAACTCCGGACGGGTCTGCAAATCAAGCACCTGGAGGTGAAGTGCTGGGTGTATGTGTTCCAGGACCCTCAACTGGTCGTTGTTAAGGCGGACCCAGCACCCCTCTGCATCTGCTGCGTCCAAGAGGCGCCGGGCCTTCCTGAGGGTCCTGAAGTCATTGCAGCGCTTTCAGACGTGTGATATGTCACGGGTTGCCACCCCCTCCGCGTTGATGGTAACCACGATGTCCATCCAGATCCTTCTCTGTCCATCCTTCTTCGGCCGCGTATTCTTCTGAAGAGGGCATCATAATGCACCAGGACTTGCTCCACCAGGATATTTCCCATCTGTGAAAGGTACAGTGAGCAAAAAGCGTGTGCTGCAAACTCTCATCTCAGAACAGGTTATCATGCCATGTTCTTTCTGGAGAGGAGCGCCAGCTACCTTTTTTTGAAGTATTTGCAAGGAACTTGGGGTTGGTCAACCTAAGTTACCTGGGGGCAACCAGACGTGGACTCCCTGCTCACTGTGCTCAGAGAGACGCAGCTTCACCTCACTGATGAGGCCCAACAAGGCTAAAATATGTGTATGGGTTTACTGTTGTTACTCTTGTTCAGAGAGGAATTGCCATAGCATTTCGGTGCTGGACTGCCCATGTGGGTGGGACAAAGACTGATATGCAAATGGGTATTTCCCATCTGTGAAAGGTACAGTGAGCAAAAAGCGTGTGCTGCAAACTCTCATCTCAGAACAGGTTATCATGCAATGTTCTTTCTGGAGAGGAGCGCCAGCTACCTTTTTTTGAAGTATTTGCAAGGAACTTGGGGTTGGTCACCCTAAGTTACCTGGGGGCAACCAGACGTGGACTCCCTGCTCACTGTGCTCAGAGAGGCGCAGCTTCACCTCACTGATGAGGCCCAACAAGGCTGAAACACGTGTATGGGGTTGGCATTGGTACTCTTGTTCAGAGAGGAATTGCCATAGCATTTCGGTGTTGGACTGCCCATGTGGGTGGGACAAAGACTGATATGCAAATGGATATTTCCCATCTGTGAAAGGTACAGTGAGCAAAAAGCGTGTGCTGCAAACTCTCATCTCAGAACAGGTTATCATGCCATGTTCTTTCTGGAGAGGAGCGCCAGCTACCTTTTTTTGAAGTATTTGCAAGGAACTTGGGGTTGGTCACCCTAAGTTACCTGGGGGCACCCAGACGTGGACTCCCTGCTCACTGCGCTCAGAGAGGCGCAGCTTCACCTCACTGATGAGGCCCAACAAGGCTGAAACACGTGTATGGGGTTGGTATTGGTACTCTTGTTCAGAGAGGAATTGCCATAGCACTTCGGTGCTGGACTGCCCATGTGGGTGGGACAAAGACTGATATGCAAATGGATATTTCCCATCTGTGAAAGGTACAGTGAGCAAAAAGTGTATGCTGCAAACTCTCATCTCAGAACAGGTTATCATGCCATGTTCTTTCTGGAGAGGAGCGCCAGCTACCTTTTATTTGAAGTACTTGCTCCACCAGGATGCCAACCTCATCTGCTGAGATGCTGGCAGCCCTCTGCCTCTCTGTCTGAGGGTTGCTAGTGGTCTCAGATGTTGTTTCCACTGACATGGCAATCCCTGAGGCAGGTGTGGGTTGGCAACTGGGTCCTGGTGCTGGGCTGTGGAGCGATGGAACTGCAGTCGGGAGTCTCTGTTCCAGCAGGGGTGGTCACAGCAACTGACCCCCTGCAGATGGCTGACGTGCAGGCACCAAAAAGCAGGGCACGTGGCCAGCAGGCAGGCAGCAGCAGATGGCTGGTGGGAGTCTGCTTGGGGCTCTGGGGGGCAGGAAAATGGCCTTTTGGGCAGGAGCATGGTCTTCTGTGTGTTGTTGCGTGGCCAGCTTGATACGGAGTGATTTTGCACATGAAAAAACAGCATGTCAGCGTGTAATTCAAGGAAAAGCCCTTAGCGCGTAAGCGTGTATGTGACGTAACATGCGCTGGTGTTTCCATCAGCACGATGCATCCGCACATGCAAAAAAATCACGTCTGCGTGTGAATGCGTGTAATTCGAGGAAAGGGCGTAAGTGATGTTACACGCACGGGTGTTGCTTTCAGCACAGGGTAAAAAAGGTGAGTGGGGGCCAGCAGTCTACTGTACGTGCTGTTCGTTGTAACCGACGCGTGTCTTTACTCTGCTGGAATCACACACGATTACTTCACAGCATCTGAAGTCCGTACCTCTTCTTTTGGTGGGGTGTGGCCTACGTGCACAAGTGCGTGTGTTTTTGATTTTTCTTTCCACGCAAGGCAGGCGGTGAGTCACGCACACTATTTTTCCCACTGTGAGTCCCCCTGTGCATCGCGTACCATTTTTGAGGTCATAGTAGCCCGCATGTTCCATGTGTATGTGTTTTTTGTGTCCCTGGTTGCCACACCATACTGCTGGCGGTAAAATCCGCACATGTTGGCTATCTGGGTTGCGTGCACATATAATTTTTTTATTTTCTATTTCTTGTTCTTATATTTTATCAATTTTAATTTTAATTTTTCTTTTCATTCTTTTTGGGGGTGCCTGAGCGTTGTGTGACCCATCATTTTCCCCCAGGTGTCACAGATAGCCTTGCAGGAGCACTGGGGTACCTATTCCATCAAGTACCCTGCCCCCTTCTAGCCAATTGCCCAGGACAATTGTTGAGTGAACCTCCCATAGCCTATTTTCTGTGCCATGGTTGGGAGGCCACCAAACGATAAGAACGGCAAAGCTGGGCATCCTCCCAGGGCTGGGTGTGGTTGGGCACATGGGCGCGGAGACCAGGGAGGACGGGGAGTCCAGGGTGGCCAGGGTGGCTACAGAGGGGGAAGAGGCAGGGGTGTCCCTCTGGGGCAGGATGCCCAGCCACGTGCTGGTGCAGACATGCCACCACCCCCTGTGGCTCCTGGTGATTCAGCTGTTGCATCACAACCTGGCACCCATATCACCCAACAGCAATTTACATCTGCTGTCACGGGCCCAGGTGCAGCTGTGGGCACCTCCACCCGGGCTCTGGGTCAGCCAGCGCATGTTGCGTTGCGTGACGAGGACTCCCAGGACGATTTCCATCTTGTCCAGAGGTTGGGGTCACATGTTTCAACTGTAGCTGTGACTGTGGCAAACGTATCTGGGTCAGTTATGATATCTGCTACCCCAAGCAGCCGTTTGGTGGTAACTGCGTGTGCAGATGCAGCCAACACCACCCTGGCAGTGAGTCAGACCCAAGCCAGACCTTCTGTCCTCATACCAACACCCACTGCCTTGGTCCAGTTCACCAGCGCCACTGCCCCCACTGATCAGGCCCACATTGCCCACTCAGGGTCAGTACCACCGGCCAAAAGGAGGAAGCGTGCTCCTGCACAAGAGGCTGGGACCCCAGACACGGCTCTAGCCTCCGGCACATCAAGGAAGAAGCCTTTCTGCAAGCAGGAATTGGACTTCCTTGCGGACTACGTGTCGGAACACCAACGTGATATGCTTGTGGGCCCACAGTGCCATACAACGCATCACCAGCATTGGGTCCACTGGCAGCATGTTGCAGATGGTGTGACAGCCATGGGATTCCAGGTGCGCACGGCTCAGGACTTCTACAAGAGTTGGAATGACCTCCGACACAGTGCAAAACAAAAGCGTGCCTCCAATTATTCCATGTCCCTGGTGACTGGTGGTGGGCCACCACCAGAGGAGGATGAACTCACTCAGCATGAGGAGATCGCTTTAGAGTTCAGCCCGGAAGAACAAATCCATGGAGTGTCGAGAGAGGATGGATTATGATGCATCATCTGGTGAGTATTGATGTGTGTGACTCAATTACATGTGTGTTTGGCATGTGTGTCCCTCCCAGCTACAACTTGGCTCCTTCCTTTCTTCAATCTCCATGTGGTGTTCACCAGGGGTGTGACCTCTCGGCATGACTATACAAACAACACCTGACAGCTCTCGCCTACTGCATTTTCATTTTCTGCTACCACTTCCACTGCTATGCTTATGACAACCAACTCATTTCCAGGCTGCCCCTGGGCAATTCTTCTCCCTCCTTATTTCTGATAGCCTCATTGCCATTTGCAATTGGTCTACTGCAAACGATGTCTAAATGCCAGCAAGACTGACATCCTCCTCATCGGTACACCTTCACCATCCTTTCCCCTCACTCTCTGGCCAGCCCCACTTGACCCTCCTCTTACCTCCACTTGCAAGGCCAACAACCTTAGGTTCACCTTTGACTCAACACATTCCTTTTCCACACACATTTCTGACGTATCTTGAGATAGATTAACTTCTTCATATCCTCAGGGGTACTGTGCCTTTCCTATCGTTCAACTACATGCTCACAGTCTCTCATGCTATGTTTTACTCATGGTTGGAGTACTGTGACAGGCTCTTCAAATATTCCACCTGCCTCCACAATCCACCCTCTACCACTAATCCAGTACAGGACTGCGAGACTTGTCCTTGGCCTCATGCCCTTGGATCCTACCTTTCCAGGTCTGTAATCCCTTCATTGGCTACCAGTGGATGCAAGGATGATACTTCAGACCCTCTGCATTGTGCACAATGATTTTTTGGGACTGGGTGCGAAATGGCTGCAACAATCCCTCTGCAAATTCCTCCCCTCTCAATTCCTTTGCTCCTCCACCTCACACTCCCTCGAGGTCAGTTGTTAATTGAATAGATAAGCTGGGGGCAGATCTTTGTGTACGGATGGGTACTCCCTTTGGAACAGCCAACTGGGCATGTTGAAACTTGAGGAGAAATATCTCTGCTTCCGGTAGAAACTCAAAACCTTCCTATTTGCTCCTGCATTAGCCCCTCTTCTCCCCAGCTGAACAGTTTCCCCTGTCGGCACTGTGCTCCTGCACACACTCTGTCCTTCGGGCCCAGGTACCTGCTCACCCTGCCTCCATGCTGCACTGCCTCCAGGCTTCCAATTGCAATGGGTCCTGTGTGTGAACCCATACAGTCCCCCACTCTTGTTCTGCACTCATCAGATTTGCCCTATCCAAATTGTCTCAAACTTGCCACTTGCTGGCTGCACTGCCACCTTTGGAATGCCTATTCTATCAGTGTACTTAATTTTCCTTCTTTGGTCTCATTTGTTTGGCACTTCCCCTTCTCCCCCTTCCAGGGTCTTCAGGCCTTTATCCCTTCTCCATGTAGTTAGGTGTTCTCGATATCACTGTGCCCAGTATGATAGTTGTTTTGAATTCCTTTTCTCCCTTGTCCCACTCTCTTAGCTTGTTTGCACTCTGAGCCACTTGTGTACAAGTGTAATCTTGATGAGATGTCATATCATATCATTTACATGCTTTGTCCTTAGTGCAGTGTGTCTCACTCTGACTGTGCTGATGGCAGTGGGTCCCCATGCACATGTGTGCACAATCATGTTCCATGTGCATTCCATGTATGCACCTAGGTGTCCTTGACCACCTGCTCATTGTAGTATGTGTCCAGAATGATCCAAGTGTCATCCCATTTGGACAGCCATGTCATGCTCACTGTAGGTCTGTGTGTCATCACTCACGACTTCAGGCTTTCCACATCTGTATCATGCACATGGCTCACCCTGTTACAGGCCCACGGCCTCTTTTCAATTGGTGTTGTCTTCTACATGCATGGGTGTACTATTGATGGTTCCTCATCTGTCCTCCATCATGTCCACTTCTCATTGGCTGTAGTGACATTTGAATGACGAAATGCAATAGACGCATGCCTACACTGTCTGGCAATGCACAGTTCGGTGTGGAACATTTAATTGCCATGCAGTGCCTCCCTGCTATTGCCCAGAGGGTGGGTGTTTCACGGAATCCATGCTACATGGTGCATGTCATTTGCACATGATGGCTGCAATTGCCGTTACACTGCCGTCATGTTTGGAGATTGTCATCACTATGTATGTGTTGATGTTGTAAATTGAGGGACTACACATGCACTGCAGCTCACACACCCACTCCTGTGCCAAGTTAAGCCCGTCAACATGCAAACACAATGCTGCTGTGTGATGTTGACCTGGCATGTATGTACACATGTCCCTCCTTTCACTGTATAGAAAGGCACCAGAGTAGGTGCCTCCTGTGACACATGTACTGTGCATAGTTGATGGTAGTTGAGTGTTGCACATGAACATGCATGTTACATGTGTCATGGTGTGTTTGGGTAGATTTCTAGGTGTGGCTATTTGTGTGTTCACACATGCTTATGCTAGGTGCCATCTCTTTGTTGCCATCTCTCATTTCAGCAATGGATATGTGCCTGCTAGATGTTGTGTGTGATGCAGGTGATGTGCAACATGCAATACATGTGTTGCCTTCACATTTAGCACACATCCTTTTCTGCTTTTGGGATACCCTTGCATTGCAATGCCACTGGATGCATTTTGGGGTTTGAGTTGCCTGTGACATGGCTGTTTCATTATTTGGCTGTCAATGTTGTGAACTGTATGTGTGTGGTATGTTCTAATGACATGCGTGTCCTTGTTTCTTTTCTTTATGTTGCAGGTGATGATGCAATGGCGGCAGAGTATGAAGATGTCATCCCAGACACAGTGGTCTGTTCACATGACCAACCAGGCACCAGTGGTGGTCGTGGGGTGGCTGCCCACGAGAACCCAGAGGTGCTCCAGGCCATCGTGTCCAGAGCTGACTCTGAGTCAGGCTCTGATGTATCCTCTGACCACTATGTTGAGCCAGATCTGCATCATGACGTGTCTTTCTCGGTAAGTGATCCTGTGTTGGATGATCTTCTGTCTGCGACACCTGCAGTAGGGTGTCAGGCAGGGTTGGAATGTCCGCGTATGGTGGTTACGGGTTCATGGTCACACTCAACACCAGTTGGCCATGTTCCTGAGGCATCAGGTCGACGGAGGGATGCAGTCCTGCAGCCGCAAGCGGCACCAACCCAGCAAGGACCACGGCTCATTGCGCCCAACAGGTGTGGTTTCCGGCAACGCGGTGGCCATGTGCCACCAGGGTCAACTGAGTGGGAGCGTTCCATGATTGCCATAGCACAGCAACAGGGGGGAGCAGTTGAGATGATTGCTGAAGGTATGGAAAGTGTGGCCCATTCCATCCTCCTCTCTGTAAGGCAAATGGTGCTCCAGCTGCGGGCTACGCAGTCCACATGCTGCTCATTCAGGCTGGGCATGACGGCTTCTGACAGGGCGTGCCGGGCTGAAATGGTGGCTCTGCGTCAAGCACTTAATGCTCAAGCAGAGGCACACAGCGTGAGGCCCTGAGGGTGGAACACCATTCCCTCCGATCTACTCTGGCTGCGCTCATGATGGACGAGAGTAGGCAGACAGAAGACAGGATGGTGCAGCTTGAAAGAACCATCTCAGCTGAACTCCATGCAAGCCGGGAGTCGCTCCGTTTGTCATGTGAGGCCATGCAGGCATAACTCGTCTCCCACGTCAGTCCTTGCAGGAGGAAGCATGTGTGACACATGAGGTAATGCATGCTGACTTAAGTCTCATTGCCATGCAGGTACTGGCTTACCAGACCCGCATGCTTGCTGCCATTGAGGGGCAAGACGCAGCAAGGTGTGATGAGTCAACTGAGCCACGTCCACCTTCTGATTTCCACCCAGAGGGTGAAGATGACAACATATCACCCACATAGGTGAGCCCAGTGAGTTTTTTTTTATTTTAATCTCAACATCAACACATGTGGGTGTTGAGGTGCACCCTGTACCTCCCCCCTCCTGGGTGCCCCTCACCCCCCGGGTCATATATGGCCATTTTTGATTTTTTTTTCCTGCAACAAATTATTTGTTTCAGCAGTATTTTTTTTTTAGCTTGCAATTCTTAGTTTATCCTGCTTTTTTTTGGTAAGTATGTTTATTATTTTTTTGATTTCAAAATTTTGTTTCATTTATATTTATCTTGGTTTTTATGTTTTTTTTTATTACTTTCCTTGTTGAAACATTATTTTTATTTTTTTTAATTATTTTAATGATTATGAATTTTTTTCTAGAAAAAAGAATTGTTGAATTGATTTTTATTTTCAGCTGATTTTTTATTTATTGCATTTTCTTTTGTCTATTGCGCATACATGTGACAGTGTGGTGCTTTGTGGCATTGAAAGGCAAACACGGTGTGCTCCAAGTGGGCCCATTCAGGCTTGTCTTGTGTATGTGCTTTGCTTGGGGTCCTGACAGATATGCTACTCCTGCTTCCCCTTTCCATGGGCTCGCAAGTATGGCTCGGTGTAACAGCATATCACACATGGGCATTGGGCTTCCGTCATATCTGTGGCCAGCCTGCAGTCCTACTTGTGTGTACACCCCTAGTGGGTATTGCGGGTGGATTCTCCAATGCATGTATGCACTTCACTTTGGTGAGTATTATGTTCACTGTGCCTTTCATCATGTTGCTTATGATAGTTGTTATGTATTGACTGTCTGTGTTCATGCACTTCCTGCTGTAGGTGGTACCATGCATCCTTTGGCTGTGAACGGCACACTGATAGTGGGAGGGGTCAGTATGCTGACAATGTTGAATTGGGACACTTTCCCCACAGTGATTTTGATATGCCACATGAAGGCTGCACGCTGAGTTACCCATGTCCCCACTCATTTCAACGACCACCCATTCCTTGCTTGCACCACTTTGGCCATCTTGCAGCCCTGGCTGGTGTTTTGATGTGCCATTTGAGGTATGACCGCAATGCTCTTGATTTGATTGTCATGTTTGTGTCCTGGACCTTCTCCCCACTCCCATTGGTTGCACTTGGCCCTTGTGAGAATCCGGCCAACCAGGATGCTGGAGCCTGCCACCACTACCAAAAGCCCACAATGAAGGCCCTGTCTAGCCCTGTCAACCAGCCTTCTGGGTCACTTGATTGTCCCCCTGTCTCCCCTGCCCCTGCCAGTCTCCCACTGTCTCCCCCCCTTCATCATCACATCCCCTACCCTTCTGCACTGTCTGGTTTCCCTCTGCCCCCTGTGTGTGTTTTCTTTCTCGATCTCCCTCTTTATTTTTTTTTTTTTTTTTTTTTTTATTATTACTTGTGTATAATCAAAAGAAAAATGATTTTTACAAGGAAGCAAGGTACAGATTTTCCGTGTAAAGATAACAGTAGATTATTAGTTTAGTTCCATTAAGTCCATTGACTTCCGGGCATCCGTTGAGGATACAATTGCAGCATAAACCAAACCACCTGTTTATGTTATATTGTTATTGTTGGTCCTGGTTAGGTTGGTTTGTGATTGATCATTGGAATCCTTTGCGTTTATTTTAACAAATGCGGCTTCCATTAGTTTACATGTAGCCACTGCCCAACGAACCTTTTCCCCGGAGATGAGACGACACCACCATGTGTCTTCTTCCAGCAACACAGAGTTCACCCACAGAGGCGACAGTAAGCTGTGCGTTCCTGTCGTCTGATCCAGTTCTGAATCTGCTTACATTTCTACAGTGTACCTTGTAGATTTAGGCGGACATGAAGAGTGGTATTCAAATGCAGAGCTATGATAGGTTGGAGAATTTCTTCTGGACAGCTCCAGCGTTTTAGTTTGTTCCAGAGAAGCGTTCTATCGACTCTATCAAACGCCTGCGAGAGGTCAATAAAGGCTGCATAGACTGTTGGTGCTCCTTGTTTTATTTTAGCCTTTAGAATACTTAATATGAGAATATTCACTGCAGTGCCCCCGTTTTTCTTAAAGCCCATTTGGAATGGGTCTTTGCACGGCGCGACTTTTGCCCAACTACGAAAATGTTGGAGAAGGAGCGTGGCAAATAATTTGCCCATGATATCCAATAGGGCAATCGGCCGATAGTTAGACGGGTCCTCTCTATTTCCTTTTTTGAATATGGGAATAATCGTGGCTTTTGTCCATGAGACAGGAATATGTCTACTGGAGGTACAGTGCTTGAACAAAAGACTGATGAAGTCCGTCCATTCGATAATGTGCTTTTTTAGGTCAGTATTCGTGAGGCCATCTGGACCAGGCGCTCTGGATGTTTTTAGCTTTCGAATTGCCTCACTTATATCTGCCTTTTCGGATAAATCAATCCATGGAGCCAGTCTTGGCTCCGGATCACACATTGTATTTGTTGTGGGAGAGGAAAAAAGATCAGTGAAGAATTCGACCCAGGCGGCTTCGGGGACTGAATTGATCATATTAATTTGTGTATTTCCCTGCGAGTTGTTAATCAGGGCCCAGAAGTCAGCTGATTTCTTGGACACTAAGGCTCTCATCATAGTTTCCGCGTCATTCTGGTAAAGAACTGCCCTGCGTAGTCTAACCCAGGCTTTATAGTTCTTGAGTTCTTTTGTCCAAAGTTCCCACCCCTTAATGGAGTTTTCCACTTTGGCGCGTCGTTTCAATTTTCTGACTGTCTTTTTCTTTTCCGCTACAATTTTGTCGTATGTGTGATTATAGGTGGTCTGGTTGACCTTAGGCTCCTTCTGCTTCGTCTTGAACTTTGCCAGGAGCGGGATATAGTTAGGTCTTGAGCACGTCTCAGAAAAAGTTGCATGAGCCCCCACAGTGTAGTATTGTTGCGTCATAGCTCGAACGCTAGCAGCTGTCATGCGCAATCGAGTCTGTTGGGGATTGCACTCAATCGAAGGGGTATAAATTTTGGTTTCCCTGGCGATAGAAGTCCATCTTATGGTAAGCATGTTATGATCGCTCGCGAGGGTTTTGATCACCTTGTAACATTCCATTTCTAAAGTCATGGCGTTAGAGGTGTAAATATAGTCGAGCGTGGCTGTGGAAGAGCCTCTTTCCCAGGTCGGAATTTGGGTTTGCCAGTCCTTCATCCATGCTACATTGTGTAACTTTCTGGAAGCCATCAATTCCATCCAGGCCTGTCCTCTCACTTCAGTTTGCGTGGTCGGGTTTGTTTTTAGATCAGCCTCTTTCGGATGAGGACATTTCGAATTCAAATCCCCGCATATTATAATATGCGTCGTATTCGACTCAATCACAATGGCGTCAATCGTTTCAGCCATAGATTGACAGAAGGCAATGGTGGACGTTCTTTGAGGATTCCAATATGTCGTAATGACAGCAAGGGAGGTGTCTATCCAAAGTCTGGTGGTTTCTGAGTAGTGAGTCCATTGTATGAGAATTGCCAGGATCCCATAGGTTTTAACGAACGTTTTGATGATTTTCAGATGTTGTCCTGTCCTTACGGCAATCAGAAGGCCAGCCGAAGGCCGGCCTAGGAATCCTCTAACTGCCGGCGAAGTCTCTATCTCAAATCCATCCATGTTCGGTTTTTCCAGAAGCCATGTCTCTTGGAGGCAGAGAATGTCGAAGCGGCCCAGGTCTTCACTATTAGGATCGGTTAAATGTGCATGACCTCTGGTGTTCCATGAGGCTAGCGTCACCGCCTTAGGGTGGGTGGATTCTTTCGCTTCGCTAAATAGTTGCTATCTGCCTCTATTAGAGCTGAGAGCTCCTTTTAGCCAGTTCCACGGACCACCTGTAGATGTGTCTTTCTTTATCTTAGCCAGAGGATCATGGTGTCGCTTATTCGGGGAGTAGTGCGTGCGATTTCTATTAGAGTCGAGTCTTCTTCGTTGCGGAGAGCCATGTCGTAGCCTTACACTTCTTTGATATCCACGGTGTCTGATTAGAGTCGCTTTGTCCGGGCTGATTCTTGATCTTACTTGATAGTTTTGGGACGGAGAGACTTCGTAGGTATCAGTCGAGTGTTTACGATTGTGTTTTTCTTCGCGCTTCCCCGGATTGACCCTTGGCTCCATTCTTCGTGCTATGTTGAGATCTTCCCTATGTGTCTCCTCTTTCGTGTCTGGCTGGACCTGGAAATGATTTTTTAGTTCTGCTCTTCGAGCAGAATACTGCTCATCGTAATTAGCTTCCTTTTTCCGTTTGTTAGTATTCGATTCTTTCCGATTTCCACTTTTGCATGGCGGATCCTGGCTTGTAATTTCAGTTAGGAGGAGGCCAGCAGTTTTTAATTCTTTTGCCGCTTCCTGACTCAGATTTTGAATTGCGCCTGCCTTAATATGGAGATAGGCTTTAGCCTTGTTGTCTCTGTGATATGGCTCTATTAAATTGAAGTCTTCCGTTTTCAGAGACTTCAGGCTGGATATGGACGATGTTATCTTTAGGACTGTTCTGCGGTTAAGGACCATGTATTTATCTCTGCTCGATATTTGTTCTAATTTGAAGAGTCGAGTTGCTTTCTCTACTTTAGCCGTTACCTCTGATATTTGTGTTGGTATATGTGGTCGGCTAGGATGCGTCTGCCTGGTTCCTTTTGTGCCTGATCTCCCTCTTTATGCATTTTGACCTTGGCCCCCACCACCCTTCTCTCTTCCCTCTCCCTCTCCCTCTCCACCACTATTTACCCTCCCCCTTATCCTCTGTCTGTCATTTTCCACCACTACCCCAATTGCCATCAGGCATGGTGATACCTAGCTGTTTGTTCTTTGCAGACATTTGCCCTTCTGCCTCCGTCCATCCGCCCACCACCTTCACTTTTTTTGTATTATTTTGCCACTTACTTTTATCATTAGTCTCTCCACCACTGATTACAGGTCAAATGTTCCCCCATTACCTTCTTGGTTTCTTCTCCACCTCCCCAGCACTATCTTGATTCTTTGTCGACCTACCACAGTTTGTCACTGGTTTTGTTACTCTCCTCACATCTTCCCTCCTCTTCCCTCACGCCCCTCCTTATGTGACTCCTGCACTGTAACTATTGCTGTCAGGCATAGCAATGTTGATGATAGTTTTGTTTTCCAACACTCCCTCCCTAGACTCTCCCTTATTGTTCCAGGCACTTGTAATATCTACTTTGATTTGATAGTTCATTTTCACATTTTGGACTGTTTGAAGGACATGTAGGAATGTACTGTTCTTCTCCCTTGTCACCGCCCTCATTGATGCGCTTTGATGAACTTTGTGTGTAGGTCATATTATGAATTTCTATGATTCAGTGATGGGTCACTGTCTGCCATTGTCGATGTGGGGTACTCTGTACATGATATGTTCTGCTGATCAATGGCTGAAGCTGTGTTGTGCTTTATTTTGAGGTGTCAGGGGTGGGTGTGGTTTAACACACATGGTGGTCCTTGAGTGCAATGTTCACATGTGCTGTGTACAGGACACTATGAAGGGGCCCCTAGGGGACCCTCGTGTATGGAAACAAGGCACAATCACCACACACAAACTAATACGCCAGACACGAGGTTATATTCCCAAAAGCTAGGGTTTATTGCAAAGCAAATAGTCACAGTTGGCCAACTGGGTCCCACGCCCCACGTGTTTCCAGAACCCGGAGGACGCAAGAGAGTGAGAATCGTACAACAGTTACATATATACAAAGCAGGCATCTTGCAATCAGTGGTGACACATTCAATACTGCCCATAATGTATTTCCTTTGAATTGGGTACGATGATTGACAATTGTGACGAGTATGACACCTTCAGACATTTATTTAGCAACAGTTTGCAATTTTGTGAGCCTGCAGACACAATTATTTGTTATAAGAACACACTGCTTCTGTTCGCTGCAAGCAAGCCGCGTACAGGGGAGAGACACATTCCAGGCCTCGCTATCTCCTAGTTCCTATTCGTGTACTGGGGGTCAACTCACTCTCCAGGGCTCTACAGGGCTCAGGAAAGGGGGACGCAAAGAAGAGCATAATTCAAGCCATTTAATGTTCGCTTCTAACATTTCTACTGTATTAGCGAGACTAGCTGGCACCTGTGTACTGATTAAATGCCTCGTTGCTCACTTCCAAAGAATGTGAGGGAGGAGACCAGGCATTTCTGTCTGGGTTGCTGCGTTATGTTTCAACAAGTCTCTCGCAGCCTTGCTTTATGCACGAACAATAATGTACTAGCGGGGCAGAATGAGTTTCTCAGCAAAGCAGTTTTAACAGAAAGCAAGAGGCAAACGTTAGAAAACAAAATGGCGATTTCAATCGATTCAAAATGGCCGCACTTTAGTTTAGCTTATGGCTATGTATTTCTAATGCTAAACACATGAGGCGATTAGTCTTCGGCCAACAAAGTACATTGCCTCATCATTGAGGGGTGTCTACGTTTTCTGGACTGACAAACCCTCCTTTTGGCCATATGCCAAATGCCTCATCCGTACATTGCATCCTCTTCCGACCAAGTATCTGATTCTGATTCTGAATCTTGCATACTACTGGTCTCCTCCTCATTGTCATCAATATTGATTGACATGAATTCTTTTACTGTCTTCAATTCATCATTACCGTGAGTACCTGATTTAGTAGTGCTCTTTTTTTCTACCATCTGTACACATTCCTCGCTTATTTCAGCACACACTATAGGTAAGCAGTGTATGCAACAACAAAATGTCATGAATATTCCTAGCACTACTACTAGGATCGCAAATAATTTCCATCCCCATGAGCGTAATACCTCCCAGAACAAGGAGCTTATGTTCAATTCCACACTTCCTTCAGGGGGGTGGAGGTCAGAGCTTAAAACGTGCAACTTTCATGTCACTTCAAAAATCGTAGGGGAGGAGTCGTTTACACATACTCAACACGCTGATCCCACGATTTTACAAACTCCCCCACGATCAACCAGGATTACATCAAGAGCCATTCTATTTTGGAGAGTCATTAATCTAATTCCTTTTTCCTCTAATGTCATATTGTATAATGTATCTGTTGTTCAATTTATTGTTTTCTCTAATATTCTGGACAGTTGTCTTATATCATAGGAATTTATTGCTTGGCCCCAAAATGATATGAAGGATTTTTCTATGTCCTCTGCGATCAAACCTCCTTCCTCATTTCGCCGTGGTCTTGACCTGGCCAATTTGGCTATATCTGCTGTTCTTGAAAGGAATACCCCTGGGAACAAAAATCCCAAGTAACAAGTACCTCCCCAGTTTCTAGGTAGCCAGGGATATGCTTTTTCTCCACATATAAAATAAACAGGATCACCCACATAAACTGGCTCTACCTCCATATCAAGGAATGCTATATTCATACATCTAGTGAATGGCCCCACCGAATAGGAACCCTTTTTTTCAGGCAAAAGGGGACAGAGCGTGGACTGTAATTTACTGTATAGGAGGGGGGGCACTGTATCTTTATTTCCTTCTGGGTTCATATGAAACGTGATTACAGATGATTTATAAGGCACAAATAATCTTTCTTGTGGCATCACTACTGGTGTGATCAGTTGTGCTTTGTGAAATATAGAACAACCTACAGGTTTAATAATAATTTCTTCTAGTTCATTCATATTTGTTCTATCTAATTGACCAGTTTCACTTTCGTTCCATTTCCCATAATATAATGCACTCAAGGATGCGTAACATGCAGAACTCAATGGCAACGGCTGCACATACCAACCAATTCCCTTACCACCATGCTGCGGCAAGTGGGCACATACCCGACAATTATTCTTTCTCAATATAGAGTGAGTCATATTCATTATTAGCAGTAATGTGTTATTCCCATAACCTTCCCTGTGTCTTTCTTCCATTGGGGACAGAGTGTAAGTAATTACATGAACCCAGGCTTTCAGTAGTGGAAATCTTTCCAACAGGCAAGAGTACTTCCAAGGGGTGTATTTCTTCTAAGTACCATAATACCAGTACTGTCATTATTGGGGCTTATATACTCATTACACACATGACTATCGTTAAGATCAGCATACAATTTTTTCGGCAATTTCTTTTGTGTAACCTTCCAGTCTCTATATTTAACTCATTATCAGCAGTGGTGTAGGAGGGGGCAAAAGCTGGTTCCAGCATTTTTCTCTCGCTTTTCTTCTTCTCCAACAATATTCGTTGTGAATATCTCTTATCGTTGCAATCGTTCGAATGTCAATACGTTGGGAAAGATCTTTGTGCATCTGCACATTGCTCAAAGAACTCCAGAGCAGTTATCAATTGCCTTCGTATCATGTGACCCCTCTTGTCTGTAAGGGGCGCCAAAGTGATGATGCAGATTTCATTTCAGGCTGCGGCGCAATGAAAGATGGTGGGCACCAAAGTGGTACACATTTTGTGTCAGCCAGCAATGATGCAGGTTCTGCTGGACAACATTGGGGCACTCTTTGCCCGTGCTCTTTTATAGAAATCTTTTCAGGCTTCGTTCCAGGCTTTATCTCAGGATCAGACAGATTTTGTGGCAAAGAACTGGCAACAGTTTCTTTCGTTTCTGGGACCACTGTCTCTTTCTGGTCGTCTTGATCAGGCAGCTTTTCAGACGGTGATGGGACCTTTTTAGCGTGTGTTGCGTATATCCACGCTTTCCTTCCGTCCACACGATGGCGGTCTGCGTTATTAAAAGTACCTGGTAGGGTCCACGTCATCAGGGTGCAAGTGATGCTTTTCTCTCAAAGTTCTTGATCAGAACCTATTCTCCGGGTTCCAGTGAATGCCCCGGACCAGTGTATCTGATGGGTAGAGCCTCCTGCACCTGCTGATGAATCAAACACAATTTTTGAATTAACAGATTACAATAAATGCTGACCACAGGATATTCAATCTCCTTTAGCCGTTTTGGCTGCGGTGCACACCAAACATTTGCCGGCCTCCCCATCACTATCTCGTGTGGGGAGAGCCCAGTTCTTGCCTGCACAGATGTGCGCATGCACAGTAATGCTAGCGGTAATGTGTCTACCCAGCTCAACTTGTTCCCTGCTCAAATTTAGCTTATTTTAGCCTTTAAAATGCCGTTGTGGCATTCAATAAGACCGGCACTCATGGGGTGTCTAGAACAATGGAATCTCTTGTCAATCTGGAGACCTGCGCAAATCTGTACTATCACTGCGCCCACAAAGTTTGAGCCGTTATCTGACCATATGACACAGGGCAGACCAAACCGGGAGAAATACTCCTTTAACATTACTTTTGCAGTGCTCATCGCGGTGCAGTCTTTTAATGGCTATGCTTCCACCCACTTACTGAATGCACATATAACCACTAGGACATACTTCAAGTTTTGGCATCTCTCCATCTCTATGAAATCAAAATGGATTACCACAAATGGCATAGAGGGAGGGCCAAAACTGCCTGTTGGAGTCACCGTTCCTTTCCCCACATTGTGTTGTAGGTACGTGATACAATTTTGGACCAGCCTTTTGGCATTTTTCTTTATGTGTGTGTTCTCCCATACTGTAGCTAGATGCTGAACTATCTTTTTGGCACAAATGTGTGTAGGGCTGTGGGCCATCGTGACCATTGCAGTTACATAACAGTTGGGCAGCATCCAATTTTTACTTTTCTTGTCTACCCAGCAAACTTCTAGATCTAATTCAGCAGAGCCCTCCGCCCACCCTTGTATCTCGTCTGCAGTGGCTTCTGCCTGCATCTCTTTGACAGTAGCAATTCCATTTTCTATCAGACAGGGCACTGCCTCAGTCTGTACTGTCAACATTTTGGTATTCAAATCAGTGGCAGTTTGCTTCGTAATCCTGTCTGCAAATGTGTTTCCCTCTCCCACTTTACATGTTTCTTTTTTATGCGCCTCGCATTTCACTATTGCTAGGCGCTTTGGACATGTAAGTGCAGACAGTAATCGTACAATCAAAGGTCCATGTTGAATCCTGGCTCCATGTGATGTCAAGAAACCCCTTTCAGCACAAAGTCGGCCAAAATTGTGAACCACTCCAAAGGCGTATTGGCTGTCAGTATATATGTTTACACTCAGATTTTCAGATATCTCACAGGCTCTGGTTAAAGCTATTATCTCTGCGGTTTGTAGTGATAGCATAGGCAGCAGTTGATGTGCCATCAGGTAATTTAAAACAGGAGCCGTCACAAATCTGGCTCTTTTTGTGGGGTATCTGTTAAATCAATTCTTCCTTTCGTTTCTTCCTCAGTAACCACTAAACAATAATGGGGAGGTGATTCATTCTCACCTATTTCTTCCGTGTGTAGTGGCATTAATTCTGCAGGATTCAAAGTGCTACACCTCATAATTTGGATGTGTGTCACAAAAAGGACAATTTCGTATCTAGTCAATCTAGCAGAGGTGATGTGTTGCGTCTGCGTTCTAGTTAATAGAACGTCTATGGCATGTGGCACCATCAAAATTAAGGCGTGCCCAAACACCATTCCTTCGGTTTGTTTTACTGACACAGCAGCCGCTGCAACAGCTCACAAACAACGTGGTACTGCGTGCGTCAGGGTCCAGCATGGAAGAAAAATAGCCACATGGCCTATTTCTTCCACCTTTTCCTGTGTCAAAACAGCCAACACACAGCCCTCACTTTCATGTACAAACGATCTGAAAATGTTCTCATAATTTGGTGTGCCCAAAACTGGAGCAGAACACAATGCAGTTTTGAGCAGATCAAATGCTCTCTGACATTCTTCATTCCACTGCAAAGGCATCACAGTATCCTTTTTTGTCAATGCCACCATTGGCTTTAAATCAATGCAAAGTTTACAATCCACTGCCGGCAATAGGAAGCCATGCCTATTATAGCTCTGACTCCTTTCTGTGTCTTTGGAATAGGCATACCAGAAATACTCTCTATCCTTTCCAGGGTCAGCCTTCTCCCCTCTCTCGAAAGTAGGTAGCCCAAATAAGCCACCTCCTTTCGACAATATTGGAATTTCTTTAAGCTCACTTTGTGGCCATGCGCTGCTAAATGTGTCAATAATAAACAGTACTTTTTAAACAAATTTCCTCTGTATCAGCAGCAATTAATAGGTCATCTATATACTGTAACAATACACAACCTGTTGGTAATTCTAGCATATCTAGCTGTTCTTTCAATTCTCTGCTGTAAATACTCTGACTCTCTGTGTAGCCCTGTGGAATGCACGTGAATGTAAATGATCGCCCTCCTAATGTGAAGGCAAACAGATATCTACTTTCCTTGTGTACTGGAATACTGAAGAAGGCATTCTTCAAGTCTATAACACTAAAGTACTCTGCCGAGGCAGGAATCATTGTCAAAATTGTGGTGACGTCTGGAACCAATGGGAATTGAGGATCTACTACCTTGTTTAGTGCGCGCAGATCAATTATGAAACGATATGGTACCTCATTACCTCCTTTCTTATACACCGGGAGAATGGGACTGTTACACATGCTGCCTGTAATCTCTTCAATCACCCCCAATTTTACCAAATCAGAAACAATACTTTTCAATCCTTTCTCTCCTTCTGCTGAAATTCTGTACTGTGGAATACGCGGTAATGTTACTCCTTCTTTTAGAGCAATTCTTACTGGCTCTATTTTCAAGCATCCTACATCATTGTCATTCATTGTCCATATGCAAGTTGGCACTTCACTCAATTCTCCTGGCAAAGGTTTGGACAGAAATTCAGATACTGGTACATTCTGTGGCGAGATTGTCAAGAACACTCCATCAGGAGTGCAATGGATAACTGCACTCAGTTTTTTCAATAGATTTAACCCCAAAAGGTTTTCCCCACAATTTTCTGTTCAGAGAAATGGACAATATTCAGTGAATTGATCTAATGTCACTGCTACTGGTTGGGACACAGGATTGATCACTGGGGTACCTGCGAACCCTACTGAAATATTCCTTTGCCCTGACAGTGGTATTTCCGGAACCAAGCGATGGTCTATTGAGCACTTTTGCGCTCCTGTATCTACGAGAAAGCTATGCTCTCTATTCCCGACTTTCATTTCTACGTAGGGTCCTTTTTGATTCACGGGAATAGACACTGGTCCGACCTCTGTCTTGGGCTGTCCTATTGAGGAAATAACACATCATCTGATGTGTAATCACTACTATTACTATAATAAGTATTTGATTGGGTATCAAAAATGTTCCCACCCCTTCCTCTATTTCCACTTTGCGTGTTCTGATGGCCCTGATTCTGGGTTAAAGCAGTCTGATTCTGTGCTTGGTTCTGATTCTGGGTACCATTTCCTTGACTATTTTGGTGCTGCTGCATGTGGCTTCTATTCTGCCCATTTGTGCCTGGGTGCCCCCTATGCTGTTTTCTCTGGCCATACCCATTTCTATTATGTAAATGTGGACATTGCGCTCGCCAGTGACCTTCCTCTTTGCAGTACGCACACTGATTTAGTCCCACAGGCCCTCCATGCATGTTCGAATTACCTCTGCCTTGTGCGTTTCCTCTCCCTCTATTGTGTCCCGCCATTTGATGAAGTAGCACCTCAACCATTGTCAGTAGTGCTTCTCTTTTCATGGGCAAGGGTATTCATCACATATCTCATGTATTTCCATTGTGGGAATGCTAGGATCTGAAATCCATCTTAACGCCTCTCTTATACATACTTTTAGTTTATCACCCGTTTGTCTTGGCGATGATAAAAATCGCGCTGTACATATGGTGTCGCCACCTCCCTCCCATCTCTACTAATATCTTTATTCCTCTACCCGGTGTGGCAAACATTTCAGCATATTCATCATCAAGTTCATTCTTAAATTCAAAAAGTCTGTCTACATGCTCCCTTATTTCTTCATCTCTCTCTCTACAACGGGCTAATGCATTCAAGTCCAACAACTGTTGCGGCGGTAGCCTTCCAATTAACTGTTTCCATCTCCCCGTTAAATATTCCACCATGCATTCCAACAATACCTGTCTTTCATTGTTCCTCCTGAAATCATACATCGAAGCTAGCGTTGACGTTTCATCATTCCCGTTTATATACATTTCTGCCTGTTCTTGCAACTCTCGTTTTCTCCCCTTGCTGATCGCACTACGGGTCACTCTAGCGCATCCACTTTGTCCGGTGCCCTCTCTCGTTTCAATGAGTTCAAGTTCAATTATTGGAGGGGCAGATGTGACAGAAACAATCTCTTGGGAGAAAGGTGCAGATGGGACAACGGGAACGGGAAGTGACTATTGCGGTGCTGGCTGGCTAATGGGAGGCGCTGATTGTGTGGTCTGTGGCTGTGCTGGGATTTGATCAGTAGGGAGGGGCTGAGCAGCTGGAGGGGGCTGAGCAATAGTCACTGGTGCAGTCGTTTTAGTCTCTCCCCATGGGCCTCGCTTTGTATCAGTCAATATTTTGTTTATTAATTCATCTGATGAATGCAACTCTTGTTGTGGGTATATTTGATCTATACTCAACTGACCACGTCTATTCGATTTTCTCAAACTATCATCCCACTCCTCCTCCTGCTTTTCTTTCACTCTTTCTGCTTTCGACTTATGCCTGCGCATGCTCTTCTCCATACTTTTCCAACGAAGCATAGCTTCCCTTCTCCAGTCCCTAAGGATATCAAATGCTGCAGGACATGTTTTCTGTTTCATCAACACCTTCTCCAAGTAATCTATTCTCATAATCTCAAAACACCCGTGATTCGGCCACTGCAGATCTTCCTCTTTTCTGGTTTGCCTATGCCAATTCTCACAAAACATTATCGCCCCTACACAATACTTCACATACATTTCATACGCCGGCGACCCCTCAGTGGCGCGAACTGGCCAGTTTCCAAAGATTGTCTACCGCAGCGGAAAAATCCCGCTAAGGTGGACAATACCCCAGACATGTTTTAACCTTACCCTCGGCTAATCAACCTTACACTGGGTGTTTGATTTTACAAAATCAACTCTCAACCAATATCAGGGTTACTTTTAATCAGGGCACAACTCACCTGATCAGTCAAATCGTCTTTCAAGGCGCCATTCATCCGTATACTGTCGCAACCAATAATCGTCGTATCTGCGTATCTTGGCTCACTCTGCCTCATTTCGGGACCCTCGCCTCCTTGTTCTCTGGCCGGGCACATCGATCAGGGATCAGTTGTGTGCAGATCTGCAAAGTAGTCTCTCATCACTTTCACAGGGGCACTCCAAACACCTTTTGATCCCAGCTCGATCGTCCCGTCCTCGCCGTTCTCTCTGCCTTCCTTATTTTACAACGTACACGATGGAACAAGTGGGGGAGGGTCCCTATTCAGGCGCCATCTTGAAGGGGCCCCTAGGGGACCCTCGCGTATAGAAACAAGGCACAATCACCACACACAAACTGATACGCCAGACACAAGGTTGTATTTCCAAAAGCTAGGGTTTATTGCAAAGCAAATAGTCACAGTTGGCCAACTGGGTCCCAAGCCCCGCGACGTGTGTTTCCAGATCCCGGGAGACGCAAGAGAGTGAGAATCGTACAACAGTTACATATATACAAAGCAGGCATTTTGAAATCAGTGGTGACACATTCAATACCGCCCATAATGTATTTCCTTTGAATTGGGTACGATGATTGGCAATTGTGAAGAGTGTGACACCTTCAGACATTTATTTAGCAACAGTTTGCAATTTCGTGAGCCTGCAGACACAATTCTTTGTTATAAGAACACACTGCTTCTGTTCTCTGTAAGCAAGCTGCGTGCAGGGGAGAGACACATTCCAGGCCTCGCTATCTCCTAATATCTATTCGTGTACTGGGGTTCAACTCACTCTCCAGGGCTCTACAGGGCTCAGGAAAGGGGGGCTGCAAAGAAGAGCATAATTCAAGCCATTTAATGTTCGCTTCTAACATTTCTACTGTATTAGCGAGACTAAATGGCACCTGTGTACTGATTAAATGCCTCGTTGCTCACTTCCAAGGACTTGTGAGGGAGGAGACCGGGCATTTCTGTCTGGGTTGCTGCGTTATGTTTCAACAAGTCTCTCATGGCCTTGCTTTCTGCATGTACAATAATGTACTAGTGGAGCAGGATAAGTTTCTCAGCAAAGCAGTTTTAACAGAAAGCAAGAGGCAAACGTAAGAAAACAAAATGGCGATTTCAATCGATTCAAAATGGCCACACTTTAGTCAAGCTTCTGACTATGTATGTCTAATGCTCAACACATGAGGCGATTGGTCTTCGGCCAACAAAGTACATTGCCTCATCATTGAGGGGTGTCTACTTTTTCTGGACTGACAACTAGGACTCACTTCATTTCACATGCATGTATTCAATGCATGTCCCTACTGACAAAAACACTTAGGCAACGCCCCCCCACCAACTACATTGACACCATGTACACACGTGCACCCAGATTGCCTTCCCAGGCATGCTGTGTCCCAACAATCCATGTTCACTTTCGAGTCATTGATCATGTACATGCATGACAGGGTACTATTTGGTTGAATGCCCTTTTTTCAAATGATGCTCAAGGGGTTTCCCCAATGCAATGTACACTCACTGTGCTGTCCAGTGAGCGGTGTTTGGAATGCCAATTTTCAATTGTCCAATGTGCAAGGCAACAGGTATTCTGACTTTTGTTGCTTGCACCACTGGTGGCATGCATTTGTGCCATCTTTTTCAGGGTGTGAGGTTTTGGTCAGTCATTTCTTCAGATTCCATGTCAGGTGTAATTGTCTGGTGCCTATTTACATTTCTCACGTGGCAATTCATGACTATTGTGTCATGTGTTGTGCATTTGGTTTGATGTTTTGCCATTGCATAACATGGTATGGTGTGGCAAACGGGGTTCATGGGTGTTGGGAGGGTTTGGGTGGCATACCAGTACTTTCATGCCGTGTTTGGCAAGGGGGGAGCACCTTGCATGTGTTCCCTTTGGTCACATGGGATTGGCTGTGTTTAATTAGCTAGGGATGCAAACAATGTGGCACTTCCATCCCTTTCTCATCATCGATTGTCACCTGGTATGTGTGAGGCCTGTGTGCACTCCGCAAGGGTTGGAGTTTAGGTGAAATATGTGGCCACAAGCTGGTTTTTGGGCTGCCTGTGGTTGAGGATGTGGGGACACCACCATGTCCACTGGTACGCCATTCCGTGTTGCAACGTTGTGCAGGACACATGCTGCCACAATGATTCTGCACACTACTGGGGGTGCATATAGTAGCTGTCCGCCAGAGCGGTCAAGGGAGCGGAAGCGTGACTTGAGCACTCCGAAGGTGTGCTCCACCATGGCCCTGGTTGCAATATGGGCTGCGTTGTATCTTACCTGGGGTGGTGTGGTGGGGTTCCGTATTGCGTCATCATGTAGGTGCTCAGAGGGTAGGCACTGTCCCCTGGTTAGGTGATAATGTTTGTCATTAGTTGGGCTTGTGTATTTGTGTGTGACATGCATGCATGTGCACAGGCATTTCTACTCATCCATGTGCCACAATGGGTAAAAAAGTAAAAAAAAAAAAATCTTTTCTTTCCAATGGCATTTTATCTGTATTTCTTTATTTAATTATTTGTAGATATCCGAATACGACTTTTACAAAAATGTCATATAATTCATTAAAATTAAACTACAAATTTCATTAGTACAGCAGTTAGGATCATTTAAAAAAGAAGATGGCATTGCAACGTCACCAAAACACCTTCCTTTGACATAAACAACTCCAAATATTCCCACCTTTTAGAAATTAATATAAAATGAGAGTTCATCACGCGTGGTATTTGGTTTTTATAAAGCCGTACACCTCTAGGGCCTGGACCACTTTTAAGGTTAAGAAGATTTCATGTCTAGCTATTATCCTTTCCGAGAATATGTCAGAAACCAAGCCACCATCCTTCTCGACAAATTGCAGAAGATACCTCCCCCTCACCTCCCAGGAATTCCTACAAACCATGAAGACATGCCTCAGAGTCTGGAGGCTGGTATCCTCGCAGTCTTGGCAGCATTTCATTGCTTCACTGTTTCGGCCCCATAAGCACAAGATTTCACCTGTATGGACCAAGATCAATCGAATCCTTATAATGACTGCCTCATGCTCCAGCTGGTAGAACACCTTAAGTACCTGGGCAGAAACCTCCTCTTCTTATCAAATAGGGACAAGAGTCAACTTAGCCAGAGTCAATTTACACATGTCACTTATTATACGAATCCAATCAAATCAGTCCACAGCTTCCTTTACCTTCTTTGGATTGGACATTACAGTATCCAAATCACTATCACACTCTCTAAGCATCCCCAAAGCCCGCTGCTTTAGTTTGGACCAGAACTAGGAAGCACAGTGTTCTGAGCGCATTCCAATGTCATCATAAAGTGAGTTGGCTTTCGGGATCTCTATTAATCAATACAGAAATATACATTCCCATTCCACAAAGGGTTTCAGAGATCTGAAGCCTAGTTTGTATCTAAGCTTGCCATAGACAAGCTCTTTGGAATTCTAAGAACCTGCTTCCATATTCGTCCCTCCAGCATTGACCAATTCATTTACAAAACCAACAGTTTAGCTTCCAGTCCGTATAGTATGACTGGCATCACCTTGGCAATATACAATTTAATCAATGGCAGCAGAGAGAATTCACAGAATTTCATCAGAAACTTTTTCATCAGGGATGTGAGTTTGGACGCCTGATCATTACGATCAACCTCAAGACACACTAGAACCTGTCCACAAGAAAGGACACATGAAATAGCATATTATGTCAAACCCACATTAATATATGTTTCCTCGTCTCTGTGTCCATTCGATTTTGGGTATGACAGACATCAAATACATTGGAAATGTATTTGTCGAATGCAAACTGTGTTCGTCTCTTGGGTATGGGAGACCACTGGGCCCTGCTGTAATAAGCACTGAATTGCAGTTTAGCATTAGCTCAGTATCTGCTCCTGGGGACAAATCATGCTAGTGTGACCAGGATTAATCCCAGTATTGGGGAACTTTCCGGTATTTGCTGACATTTTGGAGTTCCTTTTCTAGAATTCCTGTGTGTGGCAATAATAGAGGCAAATGAAAACATACAATTATACACTAAGGACCAATTGCATTTCCCGAGGCCATTTCCTTTCTTACCGTGAGAACACAGGCTAGAGGCCTGGGCTTCGATTTCAGCGGAATGGGGAAGCTACACTGTGGCATGCAGGCACAGTCCCCTTCCGCCACACCCCCGATGTCACTGGGAATGAGGCAACCATTAGGGTGCTCTTATAATGATTTGACCTGATAGGAAACAAGGCTTGGCCTAAACTGCAAGATTACTAGACCATTCTGATGATACAGAGATATCAGGATATTGTGGTAGTGAATAGCTCCCTGTGTCTTTTTTCAGTGTAAACAAACCAAGATAAACATTGGGTAGCACTGGATAACCAACAGGGGTTAATGCAAATGATGCCTGTGCCCAAATGAAATAACCACATAAAAGAGAGAGCTTCTATCACTATTGTATTAAGTCTGCATCACTAATTACTATAAATGTGCATGCATGGGACATACATGACCATATGTTAGATAGTGATCTGGATATGTTCTTTTTAACAGAGACTTGGCTCCAAGAACCTTGTGGCCCTATACTGGAACTAGCTGTGCTAGAAAAATGTGCATTCTTCATGCATAATCGTACAAGTATGAAAGGCGGAGGGTGGTGGTCATCATGAAAGAAGAGTTACAATTTTATAAGGTGAAGATTGTAAAATTTTACAGCTCAAGTTAGAATTGGATGCAACACATTGCATCAATGTAGCATTATTATATCGACCGCCCAAGGTCATGCCCGAATTTAAGGAATTAATACAGATCCTGCACCCACTAAAAAAACCTGGAAGTGCAACCTTGTTGTGGGAAGATTTTAATCATTGGTTTTAGGACAAAGAAGACAAGTATACAATCAACTGAAAACACAATCTTAGAAATACGCATTTCTATATTAATAAAAACGAGCAGACATACTCTAAAGGCAAGATCCTGGATTGTGTCACGTGCAGAAACCTCCAAGTAGAGATCGCTGAGACTAACACTTGTATTTAGTCAGATCATTGTACTATCCAATTCCAAGTTCTCCATGAACAAAAACCAGTAATTGAACCGACAACTGCTGAGCAAATGGATGACTCTAGTGATGTGATAGGTTATTTCGTGGAAAATACCTTAGATGAAAACGATCCTGAAACCTTAGTAAAAATCTATAAATTGTACATGAACCTGTAGAGGAGCCAGAAGTCCCGCCCCTATTCTGCCTATATATTGGAAGCCGGAAATTGAGACAGGCACAATGCTGATAATGATACCTAAGCCACGAAAAGATCTTCGAAACAAGGTATCTATTGAGAAAGCCCTATAAGATGTACCCACAAAGAGATAACTTTCTCTTAAGAGAGATCCCTGAAGATGTGTAAAGATGCATGAAAAAGAAGATGGGTGGCGTCACATAAGGTGAAGATGACGCACTAAGAAGAACGGTCAAAGAAGAGCATGTAAAGACCTTATGGAACTTGATGACGAAATAAAGAATTGAGTAACCTTTCATGTGCAGAATGAAGATTGCACATGTCAAGAGCACTGAAGAAAATAGAAGTTGGTTTATAATTGTACGGATACTGCAATGCAAGTAGACATGAAGGCAGGCTGTACGTAGTAAATAGATTGCATGTGGTACAGCCAATGCATATATATATACATTTATAGAATCTGGATATTCGATGTCACAACTTTGGTTAGCCAGGACCCATGAAATAGAAGGGCTGAAAATATATCGCAGCAGGGAAAACAGCTGAAAATCAAGGAAGGATCGAGAAGGCTGTCTGGCCCAGTGTCAAGGGTTGTGGCAGCCAAGAACTGGTTATCTATTCAAGGAGCTACAAAAAACATAAGAAGAGATGCAAGCTCTCGTTAAGGTGAGATGGAAAGACACTATGAGTGTCAAGTTTTATTAATTTAATATCATTAAATGTGAAGAAGGAGCTAAAACATGGTCTCCTGTCGCATGGGGTAGATGGAAATAGAACATGGGCAAGCAGCACCGAGACTTGAAGATAAGAATGTGCTCGCACTCCCTTCTAGTCTCAGGAGCAAGTAATACATTGCAAGGCAAGTTCAAAGACAATTTGAATGGCAGACGGCATAAGTGATGATGATGGGCTAATCGGGTGGGGAGGCATGGTCAAGTCCACCCACCAGCAACTGTAGTACGAGCTCGCGTGCTGCTAGCGAGTCAAATATTCCAGAAGGGTACAAGCCTGCTAACCAATTATAGAGGGCCGTGTATTGAAGAGCCCTATAGTTTGAGAGACAATGGTGTATTTCTATCAAATATTCAGGATGACTTGCACTAGAGTTGGGCATAGTTGTCCTCCTGACTACAGAGACCCAATCATAATCCTATCCCCCATAGAATGTATACCTTGATGTTCCCCGTAGATCAACTACAATCCTAAATAGGTTTTCTTAGTTTGCCACATAGTATCACATCATGTATGATGGGTTTTCACTATAAAAGTTTTTTTTTTATGTTATGCATTGGGATTATGCTGTGAGATGTCAGTTGATGTCTGTTTTACTCCCTGTTTTAGATAATTGAGAATAAAACAGTTACTTTTGCCAACTTCCTGAGTCAGTCTTATTATTGGTGTATCCTCATCCATCTAACGACGTGCTACCTCATTTAAAAGTGCCTAACGGTTCAAACCAAATGCTGGATCAGGTGGCTCCGCTCAGAACATCTGATGTTAGAAAAAAGACCCAACACAATAACTGGTTCAATAATGACCTAAAGAAATTTTGGAAAGTCAAAAGGCAAGCTGAATGCCTTAGCTTGGAATGAGCATAAGACAATCTATACATGTGCAATACTAGACGCAAAGAAAATGTTCTTTGAGCAGAAAATAACAAATGCTAAAATTGAAATCAAGCAACTTTTCAGCATTCTAAAGAAAATTGAAAACCCACGCCAACCAAAAAAACGCTTCGCCAACAGAGGACTAAATTAGAGTTCAAAAGGCATTCTCTGGCAAAGTTTAAAATGCTTGTGAGGAAATAACATTGTCACCTTCTGTCGACTCAATTGATTAAAACATATGGGAGGAAAAACCAGCTTTCTCGTTTAGAAATATACATTTAGTGGAACTGATGGAATCTTTGTGCTATCCCCATCTGACCTCCCGCTTAGCAGACAGCCTTGTCTCCAAGCTTATTCTTGATCATAAGAACATTTTCGTTTCTGGTCTGATTTATTAATGCCACTTTTCAGCACAAAAAAGTACCCAAATGCATGAACACTGTGACCACTCTTGTTAAGAAAACAGACAAAAGCCCCAAAGATAGTTCCATTCTATGCCCAGTTACCAATGTTTACAAGTATTGGACAAAGTAGCTACCTGTCAACCGCAGATTTTCTTGGAACCTAAAATCCTCCACTCTAAACAATCTGGTTTCCGAACACAACACAACACTGAAAGTGATCTACTAGATCTACAATCAAACATGTTGGATTTGATGGACTCTGGTAGATGTGATATGCTGGTATTATTGGCCCCATCAGCGGCCTTTGATCTGTTGGATCATGATATACTATTAGCCGCCTTGGAGAGAGTTGGAAACTTCTCAACTAAGGCTACAGACTGGATTGCTTCCTTCATGATGGATAGAGCAGCTGGCATTTATTGGGGTGATACGACTTTAGACTGTTCTCCCATTACATGCAGAGTCCCACAGGGAGCCTGTCTAGCGTCAGCCCTTTTCACTTCCTACATGAAACAGTTGTGTGACTTGTTAGAAGACACAAACATCACCTTTACAAATTATGCTGACGATACTCAGCTGATGGCAGAACTGACTGGAGAGAATGTGCAGCATAGCTCCAAGGTAAAGGCTGTCTTTATGATAGTAAAGCAATTTATGTGGAAGTGCTGGATGTGTCTAAACGATGGTAAAACAGACCTGCTGATTTTCGACTCCAACCGCTTGAGATCTAAATTAGATTCGAAATACAATAACTTTCAGTTAGACGAAAGCATCATAAAATCACAATTAAAAGTAAAACATTGGGCACTTAGTTGAATTGCTCAGTCAGCACGGAGGCCCAAGAAAATGGAATATTGCAAAACTCCCATTACTTAAAACTTCTAAGGAAAATCAGGCCCCCCCACCCCCTGTATCCGATAAGAATTGCAAAACCCTAGCTAGAGCCACCATCCTATCTAGGATGGATTACTTAACGCCCCGTGTAAGCCGGGTCTTCAAAGAAAGACTGCACGCGCTGCAAACATTGCATCATGATGCGGTCCCCGTCATAAAACAAGTACCGCGAGGAGAACGTATCTCTGAAGATAGAAGATCACTCATTGGCTGCCAATCAGTGCCAGAATTGTGACCCTGGTCTATGTGCATAACATAACTTAGGGCTCTGCCCAAGACCACCTCAAAGATAGAATCCATGTCTATTAGCCAAATGCAAAGCTGAGATCTAGTAACACGATGCTAGTAACTTGCCCTTGCCCCCGGAAAATGAAAGGAAATTCAAATTCCTTCTCTTATTGGGCCTCCTTTGCATGGAAAGCTCTTCCACTTGACCTGCGTCTTGAAAGCAACCCTTTATCTTTTCGAAAAAGTCTGAAAACCTCCTATTCGATTAAACACTGGATAATCTTGCTCATAGTTCATGACCTCTTGACGTCTTGCACCTTTTGGTTTCTGTCCTGCGTGTACATGTGACCCACGCCCTGATGCTTGTCAAGTTACTAGCGTGTAATAAAATAAAATAAAGGGAGGACATCTGCACGTGCCCTGAAAATCCAAAATGCAGGTTCCCAGTGCACACTCATGGGCTAGGGACCCCAGAGGTCTGTGCTCATAAATGCAGCGCGTGTGATCATGAGCTGGCTGAGGTCTGCAGCAGGAAGACCTCTCGCTTCCCTCTCAGTGAGGGTGTATCTGTGAAGGCACTCTGCTACTACACGTCTAGACGGCTAGCAGGTCAGATCATCCCTGCTTGTTCTGTAACGCACACTCCTTAGCTGACCAATCCTCAGCATTCCCTGCTGCTCTCTAGTGAAATACTGGGCAGAGCTTGCTACAGAAAGGGTCTCTTGGACGTCACTTTGCAAGTCAGGGCGAGGACTAGCGTGTGTAGAACATGTCCAGCCCTCCCATTAACAAGCAACGCCTGTGAACGCTCTTTCACTATAGCCTAACAGTCACACATGCACTCAGGCCCCCACTCCCTTCCCCTTTAGCAGATTCAAGTTCGCTCTGAGCAGTCATAAGTGCTACATCAGCAAACTAGCATGCCTCTCCTTTTACTATCTCTCCTAGTCATCCCGCCACCCTCCCATCTCCCTCCTTCCCAAAACCCATCAAAGTAAAGAATGTATTGTGAGGCCTCCAGGACGTTCCCCCTTCACTCCTAACACAGAGCTGGTATATGTCGCTATTTGGCAAGTTATACTTCTTTTTAATTTCTATGCATCGACAAGCGTGCTTTAAAATTCTGAATGTTGACCCGCTTTTTAAAGTGTTTTTGAGGGATACCTCTCCAATCCCTCCTTGGAGTGGTCAACTATGTCATGAGGAACACTTTTCAAAGATTTGATTTTGGTGAACCCTTGAACTCTAGTGTCTAAGGGCCGATTCCCAAAACTGTTTCTTGGCGCAAGCGAGGAGAAGCACTCGCGCATCTCCACGCTTGCACCAAAAGAAGGAACAGCCCATTTCACAAAGGACCCCTCAATGAGCTCGCTCATTCAGGTGGCGTTTTACCGGCTTTGCACATTTCCGCAAGTTAGGGGGCATTTAAAAGCATCCCCCGGATTCAGAAATGGGAAGGGCTTTCAATGTGCAAAAATGAGGCTCATCCTCTTGCCCCAGATCCGAGCAGGCACGGGGTTCCAAAGTAAAAAAGAAATCCACTTTTTGGATTATTTTGGGATTGCTTCTGGCTTGTTTTCAAGCTGCAGATTTCTTGGAGATTTATTTTGGATTTTTTGGGGATTTTTCCAAGCAAGGATTTATTTCTCTTAGGTTGGAGGATTTATGTTTGATTTTTCTGACTTGTTTCTCAGTAGAAACAATCCACTAACACTAATTGGCAGGCACAAATGTTTACAGGATTTATTTTGGATTTCTACTGACTTGTTTCTCAGTAAAAACAATCCACTAACACTAATTGGCAAACAGGCAATTTTACGGGATTTATTTTGGATTTTTATCGACTTGTTTCTCAGTAAAAACAATCCACTAACACTAATTGGCAGGCACACATTTTTACAGGATTTATTTTGGATTTTTTGACCAGCAAGGATTGTTTGTTCTTACATTGGAAGATTTATTTTTGATTTTTCCAACTTATTTCTCGATAATAACAATCCAGTAACACTAGGCACACATTTTGACTTCATTTAAATGTTGGAATGTCAAACTAGTTTCAACATTGGTTGCAGTTATTTAGGATTTTAATGTGTTTAAATATTTCACAGAGTTTATTTTTTTTGGATTTTATTGGTGCAATAAAAGTTCCACTGCACTTAACTATTTCTTTATCAAATAATGCTCAGTCGCTAAGCTTTATCTTCAGGGTATACACATTTGCAGTCATAGAAATAGCACTCTATCCATTGTCTTCAGTGACTTTAGTTGCTTTGTCAATGCTTGTTCTTCCGTAGCTTTATCAGTGGGACAGAGTCAGATTAGTCACTTTAGGTGAATAACAAATGATATACTCTTAAATAGGATTTATACAAGAAATGGAAACAAGAGATACTAAATGTCAGAAACATGCAATTATGGTAACATAGTTTTGAGTTAACATCTCAACTTGGATTTAGCTACGAAGTATGGGATATCAGGAGAGCCACTGGTGAAGCCAAGAGGAGAGTAGTGTGCAATGGGGGTAGAGTTCTTGTGGTCCGCACAGAGAGCATTCTACATAGCTCTGTAGTGATTAGAGTGGAGTTGGGGGTACAAGAAGGAATCAAGCTGCAGTGTGCATGGGGGTTTATGGAGCATTTATCTATGTAGTTTTCGGTGGTGAGAGAATGTCAAAGTGAGTAGGTTAGTGGGAAGGGAAGGCAATTTGGGAACCTCAAGGAGTCCTGTGTCTGTGGTCAGTGTGATCGACCAACTCATTAGTGTTTTGCTGAGTGCTCAACCAAAACTCTTGACGTCCTGTACTCTTGCCATTAGTTAGGCCGGTGCGGTTCTTGTTTTTCCTCGTTGACTTAGGATGGGGGTGGTGTTAATGCCCCATGTCTGTTGTAGTGAAATTGTTAAAGTGCCCAAATTTATTGAGTGTGTTCCAAGGTCCTGGTTCTGCGGCTTGGCCTGTCTGTACGCAAGAAGTGTTGTGGTTCCATGCGTTAGTGGTCTCTTGGCCTGATGTGAGACTGTGAATTCTGGTCTCAGTGTGCTGCATGAGGACGTCTCATGGTCACCTTTTTTCCTTTTCACCTGGATGAATGGGGGGGTGTGTTGGGACCTGCATCTGCTTGCTAGTGAATGCCTGAGTCCAGCATGAGTGTGACGTCATGGGTGGGCGTGCATCCGGCGTGGATGTGGGATTGGGTCAGGTTCCACCGCACCCAATTAATCCCGGGACGAGGATGCCAGTGATCCTGTGTTAATGCCTGTCCTGCCCTTACCCCAGTAGGGTTCCTTCTAATCCCTGGCAATTGTATTAAGTAAGGGTAATGTGCTGGTGCTGCGGCTGTGAGACTATTGTTGAGTCCTGGTAGGGTGCACCAGTATATGTGCTTGTGTGGCCGGTGCTGCGGCTGTGAAAGTAGTGTTGAGTCTTGGTAGGGTGCACCAGTAAATGTGCCTGTGTGGCCGGTTCTGTAGTGTTGAGTCTTGGTAGGGTGCACCAGTATATGTGTCTGTGTGGCCGGTGTTGCAGCTGTGAGTCTAGTGTTTAGCCCTGGTAGGGTGCACCAGTATATGGGCCTGTGTGGCCGGTGCTGCAGCTGTGAGTGTAGTGTTTAGTCCTGGTAGGGTGCACCAGTATATGTACATGTGTGGTCGGTGCTGTGGCTGTGAGAGTAGTGTTGAGTCTTGGTAGGGTGCACCAGTATATGGGCCTGTGTGGCCAGTGTTGCAGCTGTGAAAGTAGTGTTGAGTCCTGGTAGGGTGCACCAGTATATGTGCCTGTGTGTCCGGTGCTGGGGCTGTGAGAGTATTTGTGAGGCCTAGTAGATTGCACAAGTATATATTTGAAACACAAACTTTACCCCTTGACAAAACAGGAAGTGGCATCACATAGCATTGTTCCTAAGTACGCGCTGAAAAATATGATTACAATATCACTAATGTGAGATACATTTCATACAAGAATGGACCACCATAAGTATCGTTAATATCAGTGTGTATAGGCCACTATTACCAAATTACTGTGAATACAAGCAGACGTCCAAGGACAAATGATAATGATGTTTTGTTATATAGGAGGTAAGCACTTCATATAGAATAGATATACATACAATATCATCCAGTATGCTTTGGTACTCATTTATCACCTCAGATGGATGAAAGGCTTAGTTGGCATTGCCGTGATTCAAACCTGCAACTTGCAGCTCACAGAAACATATTGCAGCAGCGAGCGCTCAACCCACTGACATTCCTATGAAGCCATAGGGCTTCTAGACTGTGTCAGATGGTTGGAAAAGGTAACTCAAATACTGTGGCTCATGTATTCACTGGTTATTGTCCATCACTCATTATGTGCCCACATGCAAACATATCGCTTTGTCCATTACTTATGACCCATTATGCTTCAAATGTCATATAGTGGTGTCCTAATATATTATTATTTATTTTTTTTAGATTATTACAAAAGCACGCACATAGTTAAATTCCCATAGGTATACGTGATCAACAACAGTTTCTAACCAGGCTCTTCAAGGTTACAAGCAGGGCTAAATAGCTCCCAGCTCCCCTCAATATAAACCCTGTGTATTTGTTTTGCTTGTATGGCTCCTTTACCAATGCACTGTACATGGGGAAACATGAGATTAGTAATTTCTTTACAATATACCAATTATGGAAAGAAATGGGAAACAAGATAAATGGAGAGCCACTTCCTGGGAAGTGACACTAATGTTTATTAAATTCTAAGGAATTGCCATGGTTTCATCCAGATTGAAAGCTTTGAGAAATGTAGTAAATGGAATCCCGAATGCACATTAGAGGGCGTACAGTGAAAATTGTCTATCCTTTATTTCTCACAGCCATGTGTCAACCAAAAAGTACTTTGCCTGCTCTTTTCAAACTTTTTACATAAATCTTTTTTGTATTTCAGAATGTATCTATGTTAAAGCCAGGGAAATGGGCTTTCCAGTACTCTCTGCATCTGAGTACACAAAAGCCGTCCAAAACAAAATTGGGAACTACCGGTTGAAGAAGGAGCCAAACTTTGTCTTTTCGACACAAGTGTAGTTCTGCATTCCCTTGCTCTTTGGCCTCGGCCTGGATACGTGTATGACTCCCGAGACTGGTTCTGTGGACTGGTTCTGTGTCCCCTCTCACCCTAGCTCCATGGGCTGGACCCCACCGCACTTGTTTGCTCCTTGGGCTGGGCCTGGATACTCGTGTGACTCCCTGAACTGATTCAGTGTCCTCTCTCACCCTTGCTCCCTGGGCTGGACCCCACCGACTGGTTCTGGGTCCCCTCGCACCCTTTATTATTAAATTGCAAAGCACCCATGTCAGGGATTGCTACAGTCGTGTTTTTGTGCTATGTACATAATGTCCGATTGAACCTTTACCTCTTTTTAATAAATATAGTGGGGGAAAAAAATGTGTCACTTCTTTTTAAATATAGTTAATATGCCATTACATGGTCTTGACTTTCATGGCCATTTTACCTAAATGACTAAAAGCAATTCAAAATGCAACTTTCTAAAATGGGCAGCAATCAAGCCACAGTGAAACTATTAAAGCCCAATTCAACAAGGTACACCAAATGTGTTTTTAAACATTTCTTTTCAGGATTATAGTTAACATTATTTTTGTTAAACTCCTAAATTAACTTATTTCTAGCTCATAAAGCAAAACAATGCCTATATTGTTAAAGGATATTTTGGTTTGGAGATTGCTTTGTTTTTTTGATTTGTAAAGTATTATTTGGTGACTACATTATTGCTTTTGGATTTCAAAAGGTTTATTTGGGGATTGCATTGCTTTTGGATTTCTTCGAGGAAGTATTCTAAATAACATATTTCGGGTGCATTAAGCCAAAAGGAAGCCAGATGTAATCCATTTCTTTTGAATTTATTTAGGGATGGCATTGCTTTTGGGTTTTTATTGGATTGTTTGAGCATTGGATTGCTTTTGGATTTTTACAGGATTGTTTGGGGATTGCATTGTTTGGGATTTTGCTGGATTGTTTGAGCATTGGATTGCTTTTGGATTTTTACTGGATTGTTTGGGGATTGCATTGTTTTGGGATGTTTAATGGATTGTTTGGGGATTGGATTCCTTTTGGATTTTTACTGGATTGTTTGGGGATTGCATTGTTTTGGGATTTTTGCTGGATTGTTTGGGGATTGGATTGCTTTTCGATTTTTATATGATTGTTGGGGATTGGATTGCTTTTGAATTTTTACTGGATTGTTTGGGGATTGCATTGTTTTTGGATTTTTAGTGGATTGTTTCAGGAATTGGATTGCTTGTGCTTGGATTGTTTTGGGATTGCATTCCACTGAGGATTGCTAATTAACATATTTCGGGTGCATTAAGCCAAAAGGAAGCCAAAAGCAATCCACTGAGTACAATGGGAGTTTCTGCAGTTAAAGAGGATTTAAAGAGGATTTAAATGTTTGAGAAAATCCAGTAGCAATCCACTTTCAATACAGATCTTTTTGGTATGGTAGGCACGCATCCTGGCAGGGTCACTTCTGAGTTAAGAAAGACTGGAGAGAGATGCTAAGGAGTGGAGGATGAGATGAGAGCAGGAGAAGCTGGTGAGAGGATTAGATAAACTATGGGGGTGTTGGTGAGGGGAGCTAGATATCTCAGCAGGACGTAGTTAAGAGGAGAGGCGAGCAGGAGAAAGTGAGAAGAGGTTAAGAGGAGGAGTGGGAGCAATGATCTGAGATAAGGGCGAGGGAGGATCAATGAAGTCCAGCCTGTTGGCACATGCACAGTAAGCAAGACGGCTGGAGGAACGAGTGTGTGGCAGAACGGAAAGTAGGTAGGACAGGAGACAGAAGAGCTCAAGGCCAGCAGACAGAAGAGCTCAAGAAAGGGGAACAGACATGATTTAGGAGACCGCAAGTTACGAGCTTGACACAAGGCCTCAAGGAGGAGAGGCAAGTGGAGAGGCTGGTACACGAGACCCTGGTGGAGGAAAGCAGAAGGAACCCAGAAGGAACCACCTAGACAGTCTAGGATGTCTCCCTGTCTTCCTCTTGCTCCGGGCATGAGTTTAATGCCAGCTCTAGCGTGAACAATAAACAGGCCCGAGGGCAGGCTTGATGCCCGGGAGGAGGGCGCCTCCCACCATCCCCTGGCTGTTCTGAAACATTACAAGGGATGGTAAGAGTTCTAGAGACTGAGCCCCTGGGAGGCCCTGAGAGGAAGCGCGAGAAGCATCTTATTGGGAGTTCTTAGTGTTTTCTTTGGATCAACCTGCACCCATTTATCATAAATGTGTTGCTGTATTAAGCCATTGGGAAGGACCAAGACTTGGCTGAACAAGAACTGAAGAACTTTTACTTTGATCTCTTTTGAACATCGCTGAGAGACACCCACTATTCAGTTCACCCTGTGCCACAGATTCCACAAGAAACACTACAATCCTCACAGATACTTCAAGGTGCTTTATTTGTTTTTCAATGGGCCCTATGTCCATCCCTCCCTCTCTCTCTTGCAATATAAAGCAACATCTCCCTAGCACAGGTTTTAATGCTAGCTGTGGGTGGTTGATAGGAAGTACAGACAAAAGGCCTTCCATATCTAACCTCCATCAGGGACGTCCTAAAAATGTCCATACTGTACCCCGTGGTGCGTTTTCTAAGGGTGAGGGAATTGTGCCTCACAGACACTCGGCCAACTCGCTCTTCTTACTATCATGTGCATGTTCTCCTTTCCCTCCTTTCCCTTTCTGACTCCACCTGCTTTACTCTCTTCTTCCTCCATCCCTGTCCCTCAGATAAATCTCTCACTTCTTATGCCCCCTATCCGAACAATCTTTCATGGTACAATCCTTTCTCCAATATTACTACTCCAACCTCCAGCCCACTGCTCCCTCCTCCACACTACCATGCCCGCATCCACTCTACTATTCCCTCCTCCACACTAATACTCCCTCCTCCACACTACTACTCCCTACTAGACATACCTCCACCCTCCTCCACACTACTACTCCCTCCACCCCTCTACTACTCCCTCCTCCACACTACTATTCCTTCCTCCACACTACTACTCCGTCCTGCACTCTACTACTCCCTCCTCCACATTAATACTCCCTCCTTCACCCCACTTCTCCCCTCTAATACTCCCTCCTCCACATTACAACTCCCTACTACACATGCCGACTCCCTCCTCCATACTACTACTCCCAACTCCATCCCAATACTCCCCCCTCCACACTAATGCTCCATCCTCCACTCTACTACTAACTCCTCCACACTAATACCCCTCCTCCAAACTACTACTATGTCCTCCACTCTACAACTCACTCCTCCACACTAATACACCCTCCTGACACTACTACACCCTATTACACATGTCTACTACCTCATCCACACTACTACTTACTCCTCCACACTACTACACCCTCATATACATTGATACCCCCTCCTCCACAATAATACTCCCTCCTCCACACTAATACTCCCTCCTCCACACTACTACTCCCTACTACATACTACTTCTTCCACCTCCACTCTACTACTCCCTCCTCAACACTACTACTGCATCCTCAACTCTACTAATCCCTCCTCTACACTAATACTTCCTCCTCCACTCGACTTCCCCCTCATTGACACTACTACTCCCTACTACACACTAATCCCTCCTCTATACTACTACTCCCACCATTACATTACTACTTCCTCCTCCACTCTACTACTCCCTCCTCCACACAAATACTCCCTCCTCCACACTACTACTCCTCAATACACATGGCTACTCCCTCTTTGAATTTACTGCACCCTACTCCACACTAATACTCACTCCTCCACACTACCATGCCATCCTCCACTCTTCTTCTCCCTCCTCCACAATAATACTCCCTCCTCACCTCTACTACTCCCTCCCCAACACTACTGCTCCCTACTACACACTACTACTCCCCCTCCACTCGCCTACTCCCTCCTCCACACTAATACTCCATCCTCCACACTACTACTCCCTACTATATACTACTTCTTCCACCTCCACTCTACTACTCCCTCCTCCACTCTACTACTGCATCCTCCACTCTACTACTCCCTCCTCCACACTAATACTCCCTCCTCCACTCTACTACTCCCTCATTGACTCTCCTACTCCCTACTACACACTACTAAACCCACATCCATACTACTACTACCTACTACACACTACTACTTCATCCTCCACTCTACTACTCCCTCCTCCACAGTAATACTCCCTCCTCCACACTACTACTCCTCAATACACATGGCTACTCCCTCTTCCAATTTACTACACCCTACTCCACACTAATACTCACTCCTCCACACTACTATGCCATGATCCACTCTTCTTCTCCCTCCTCCACAATAATACTCCATCCTCACCTCTACTACTCCCTCCCCAACACTACTGCTCCCTACTATACACTAATACTCCCCCTCCACTCGCCTAGTCCCTCCTCCACACTAATACTCCATCCTCCACACTACTACTCCCTACTATATACTACTTCTTCCACCTTCACTCTACTACTCCCTCCTCCACTCTAGTACTCCCTACTACACATTACTACTCCCTCCTTCATACTACTACTCCCTCCTCTTAAACTACGACTCTACCCCTCTTTCTATTCAAGCCTTCAGTCATACACACTCCTCACAGTCACACCCTTGCTTGACACACTCGTTACTCTAATACATCCATAGTACCACTTGCACTCTAGCCAAACCTGACCTCAGCTGATTTATAAATCACCCCTTTCTTCCTCTCCACTGTCACACCTCCTCTGACCTCATCCAAACAACCCGCACCTACCACAGGTGGGTGAACTGGATGGGGCATCCTAGACTGCCCCCACCCCCTTCTGTGATAGAAGTGGCAATGTGTTTCTCTCCATTAATCATCCAACCTCATACTAAGACGGGAACCCCTTTCACCTTGACAAATCAGGATGCGGACCTTTTTCAAACCTGATGTCCGACCACATTCTGGTGGACGTCTACGCTGGCACACATTGCGTTACCTTGTGCACATTCTTAAGGCCGAGGGAGTTGATTTGCGTGTGTGAGGACACTTTGTTTGAGCCTATCCTGTGTGTAATCCCACTCGGCCACGTGACAGGTGACACAGCAGCACCTGTGTCAATGACCCAACATCATACTTGCCAACATCATGTGACCAAAATGATGTAGGATTTTTTAAGTTTCGAAATAGTAACTAGAATAAAGATATCGTAGGACATGACTTCATGTCACCTTTGAACTGATGACATCACAGAAAATAACATCACCTGAAATATGGCCCTAAACAGATCACAATGAAGCGCTGTTTGGCATGGTCTAACCCAGATCAACGTGAGAAATCATATTACTAAATGAGTGGCCTCCGAACACTGGTCAGATTTGACCAGTTATTTATTGCCATGCAGTCTGTACTACAGCACAACATGCATGGAGCCCTCAGGTTTCCAGTGACCATGGTGACAAGGCCCTCTAGGTCCAATTTCACCCTTTGGATACTGGGATGGCTAGTGTTTTCATACCCATTTGGATTTTGGGAAAACTTCAAGTTCAAGAATTTCAAGCAAAAACAGGACTGTATATTTTCTCACGCATGGCCAGGATAAACATGAGAGCACAGCAATTTTAAATTAGTTTTTCACTTTTTTACCTAACCTTTTGGGTAACTGCCCTATTGTTCCGGAGCAATGGGGATAAGAACATAATTTTGCCCTGGAGCAGATATTGAAAGTTTCGGGGAGAATTCTGCACAGGTGCCACTGTGACGAGAAATTAGCCCCTTTGGAAATGTATATGGGGTTTTCAGTACTGGCATTTAGTGGCTCTACACCCATAAGAAGAAACGATTGCACTTGAGAACCGCGAGGAGACAGATGAAATGTGAGGAGGGTCACAGCACTTGTTTATGTCGTTTGGTAATTAGCCCCCCCTTTGAATGCCCATGGCCATGCTTATCCCGAGGGCCAGTCCCACCCAGTTGTCAATTTTCCAATGCCCAAAACTCATACCGTTGGGATCTATTTGAGATAGTTTTAACACACAGTAATATCAAACTTTGAAATAAAACTGGCAGGCACTTCAAGCACAAAGCAGTCCTCTCAGAGTTAATGGCTTTGCTAGAGTTGTAAATATGCTAGTGGAGTAGTAAAAATGCCTTACGTAAGTGTGCCTTCAGTCACCTGATATGAGCCGTATGCATGTACTTGATTTTTTCAACAAATTCAATGACATAATATTATTGAAATTAATTAAAACAATACCAAACTCTCAAACACACAGAATAACAAACATAAGAAGAAAGAAAAAAAGGGAAACTATAAAATGATGAAAATGGCAACTCAACTTGGTCAGACAAACTAGCAATAAGAAACAACGATAGCTCCTCATTGAACAAAAACGATAAGCAACAGAATATCACAGGCAAGAAATGCAAGCAATCATCATTTACTCTGAGCCGATCTTTTGTCTGTCAACTTCAAACTGTACAAGAAATTCAATATTGCATATCTCAATGGCTGGTTGTTAGTATGAAATAGCAGTTCCCACAATCTGTCACTGGTAAGAATTATACGATCTATCAGCAAGGGTTTCATATGCTTGATTCTTTGAATTAGTAACACAGGGCAGAGTGAGCACAGATGTTTCAACGTTTCTGGAGAAACCTTTCAAAAACGACAAAGGCGCTCATTCTCAGGTATTAATTTGCGTTTGTACAGTAACTCATTTGTGGGCCAAAGAGTCAATCGATAGCGAAGGAAATCATCACGCAGTCGAGGACTGGGAAACAAGGCTAAGTAACTTTCGACTGCACCATAGCATTTGAGATTAAATGGAGTATCTACAAAAACCTGATAATGGGTGCACGCACGTCGGGTCTGTATCCAATCGTCATCCCATAATCGTATTTTTGCTCTGTTTGGGTTCTCTACCAACAGTGTTATTGTAAACCCGGTCTCGGTAATGATCTCCTGCGCTTTTTGCCTCCAACCCTGGGGAAATGCATCCATTGAGTGTAAGAGATACTTTGCAATCACTTTAATTAGACCCGATTTATTATCTGCCATGACACATTTCCTATAAAGTGAGCAGATTTTCCATTTACAAATGGCATATAAGGACACTAGGCCCAACTCGTGTCTCACAATACACATAGGATAGGAGAGTGGTATGGGCAAGACTCGTTTCCAATAACATCCCTCTATGGCAGTCCAGTAAACATAGGTTTTCTTCAATGAAGCCTCCACTCCATAAGTTATTACTGGAATAAACTTCTGCTTATAGTAAATAATTATTGGAATCAAGGAGAACTTGCAATATTTAGCTTTTATCAGTCGTGCCTGTGAGACAGCTGTCGCAACCTTTTGTTTTACACAATGATCATGAGCATTAAGATTCCTGTTGTTTGTGACAAAAGTGCCTAGATATATATATAGGATGGGACGGCTTCCAGTGTTGTGCATTCTAAGGGCCATTGATGATTAGCACCTCTTTGTTTTCTTGTGCCGAATTGAATAACCTTGGTTTTCGCTACGTTGACAGTTATACAATTTTCCACAGTGTAGCTGTCCAGAGCTTTCAATAGGACACTTAGGCCATTTGCAGTCTTCGACAGTAAAACCATATCATCGGCATATAATAAATGCCTGATTTGAATATTATTAAGTTTCGGAGAGTCTGTATTAAGTGAAGCAAAAACTTGTTTTATGTCAGAAATAAAAAAATTGAATATCGCTGATGCCAAAATGCAGCCCTGTTTGAGGCCTCGTGCAGTCTCTATTGGGTCCGACAATAAGCCTTCACTATTTAGTCTAACCTGAATAGAGGTACCCGTGTGCAGCTGGATGACTCACTTTAGATTAAACCAAGGGCAGCCTCTGTCCATGAGTTTTTTATATCAGCTCCCCTGGAATTGCATCAAATGCCATGCAGAAGTCAACGAAAGCCATGTATAACACTTGACATTGTTGACGTGCCTTATGGATAACAGAATTTAATGTGATGACATTGATGACGGTGCCTAAACCAGGTAAGAATCCTGTTTGAAACGGATCACGGGAATCACTTGTGTCAAGCCAAAGATTGAATTGCCTCAAAATTAAACGTGCAAAAATCTTGCCTGGGCAATCAAGGAGGGCGATAGGACGATAAGCTGTAGGATCAGCCCTATCGCCCTTTTTGAAAATTGGCAAGATAATAGAACACTTCCATGATTTGGGGATTTCGCCAACATGAAACGTGTGTTGAAAAATTTCATGTAGAATAGAGGCCCATTCAAGAGGGTGATCTTCAAGCATGGCATTATGAAGGCCGTCAGGTCCATCCGCTCTGGATCGCCTAAGAGTTTTGATACATCTTAAGATATCTACCTGGTCCAGGCTAAAGGCATGAGGTAAGTGTATATTGCGAAAATCCAATAGGAGACCTGAGAATGGAGAACGATATATGGTGTGAAAATATGTAGACCATTGTTCACTTGGAAGTGCAGAAGTAAGCACGGCAGACTGTAGTCTATGGGTGTCTGTGTTTAGGCAATGCCAAATGCCACTGGTAGATTCAGTAAGCATTTGCCTCAGCATATTCTCTCCATCCTCTTGATACGGCAAACATTTATGACCTTTCAGCCATTGTCATTATCTGGCTTTCAGAAATCTCTTTGATGCTGATATGGTAATGGCTGGATCATCCCTTAAGTTACGTATGGCTTGCCTTAGCTGTGCCTTTCTTTGCTGAATTTCAGCATCAAAACTGTGTGTGAGCTTATGTCTGAAGCTGGAGTCAGGCATTTTTACTTGCCTGAAACTTTGCATCGTAGTGACATAGCAATGCGAATCTTCAACAGATAGAGGTCTATGGGAATCGACCAAATCCCATTTAAGCTGATTCAACATCATTGGATTCCAACTTAAACGGATGCCGCTGTTATTCACTTTAAGAGGGTGTGCATAGCTGTTTCGATCTGATAAAAGATGCCCAACCGAAAAATTAAAGTGCATGATGAGTTTATTGTGATCGCTCACTAACGAGGGGATCACGTTCATTGACTGTACCTGAGGTAGGCATTTCTTGTTTATATAAATATAGTTTAGAATTGCCTGCCGAGAGATGAAAGACCAGGTTACACGGGCAGGGACGTCACCGGCCACAGTATTGTTTACCATTACATACCCCCTTTCTTTCATAATAGTGCACCACGTCTGCTCATCGTGCCCAGAGCTGCTATTGATCATTGGTAGAATATGTAAATTTAAGTCACCAAGAATGATAGAGCACACAATGCTAGTGTCAGCAATTATTGTGTCCAAGTGTTGGGTCAAGTACATGAAGAACAACTCATTCGTTATATTCTGCCTGCTCCAATAGATATTGACAATGGCTAGGCTCGCGATGCCCCGTATTAATTTAACTACTTGGAAATATGGAGATGAGGAGGGATACTGGATTACTTGAAAACCACTATTATGCTTAACTGCTAGCAACAAGCCACCAGACGGGCGTCCCATAGATTTTTTGCCCGCAAATGACGAATCAATTGTATGCGAAGCACAAATCGGAGCAGTCATGAGCCATGTTTCTTGCAAGGCTATAATATCAAATCGAGGCAGGTCACTTACTGTGGAGTTTATGAAGTGAGTGTGACCTCTGGTATTCCAGCACAGCAAGGAGACAACATTTTGTTTTAGAGTTAGTTATGATTGGCTCACATATTCTTGGGGTCCCCTGACTATGGAAGTGTGATGAGAATTAGAATTTTGAGATATGGGTGTTATTTTGATTGATACGTCAGGACTTGGAGTTTCTCCATTTTATCGCCGACTGGTTTAATGACATTCGCGCCTGCCACAACATATTAAACACTAGACCTGAGCGTACATATATCTTGACTTCCGACAAGTCGTCTTGATTGACAAACTCTATGTATTCAATGTTGGTTGTGGATAGGTCTTTAAGAATCGCAATGTCAGCAAAGATGTTCAATATACTCGATCTATTAAGTACATACATTGAAAAAGGTGCTGCACGACATTTCATGTTCAGCAAGTATAATTGCAATTTAACATTGGAACACAAATTTTGAGGACTCACAATCGACTTTTGCATACTTATATCACAAGGCATGGGTTTTGTACGAGCATGAGTCACTTGTCCATTTGGTATTTTAATGGTCTGTTGCAACGTATTTGTGTTCGAGATGAGAGCAGCAGAAGTTTATTTATAGTCCTGACTATTGGACTTCAATTCTGCAAAACAAGACTCAATGGAGGATTTAATATATTCTCCTAAATCTTGTTTTAGGGTTGGAAATTGAGAAACAGGTTCTATATGCGAATCATTAATTGATGTAGGATTTAATGCAGAGGTTGCTTGTATTTGTGCAGATTTTACAGACTCAAATCCACTAGGCTGCACATATTCTGCCTGCGAGTCATTGGATAAGCGTGCAGTAGCAAGCTTTAAGATGGGGAGTTGTTCACTGTGACTCATGGGTGACTGTATAATTGAATTCTTCATACCTTGTGTTTTGTCTATACATGATGGAAGAGCCAATTGTGAAGTCAAATTAGAATGCAGAGTATAGGCTTTAATCGAGGCTCTAATTTCTTCTCTTAACTGAGCGATGACCGATTCAACATGTACACTTGGATTTAGAGTGATATCTACTGGCATAGATGGAATGGTGCCTGTCAGAACTCTTGCATCGGGTGGCATAAGCAAACCAGGTCCAGGTTTATTTTGAAACATGGATGGATGCGTGACAGGAGTAGCACTGGCCTGTTTTGCTAGGGCTATAAGATCATCAAGTGGTTGATGTGGTGTTATCACCGGAACCACATTAGTTAAAGCTTCAGCAGTGGATGAGCCTATAGATTGTTCTAGTTGCTGTGTAATTTTAATACATTTTCGTGAATTCTCACTGGCTTTTGTACATGTATTTGTTTTTTGCACAGCCTTATTCATTCTTTTCCAATCTTTTCTTGAACGGCGAGAGGTAGAAGATTTAGATGAGGAATTGGTAACAGCTGGGGCAAATAATTCAAAAATGTTAGTAGAGTCTTTAAGAGGCAATTTGGAATTTGAAGTTGAACCAATTTTACTTGGTGATTGTATGGTATCATCAATATTAATCTGGGGAGGTAGAGAAAGACAGGTATTGGTGGCATCTGCTGATTCAATGAAGTTATCTTTTTCAACCACCAATATTTGTGCAGGTTGGGGGGACCTAGTCAGCTGTGTCTGAGTTGCAAAATCTCTGGTCATTAGAGTAATAGAATTTATTGGGGCATTAGGTGTGGATTTTTTGTTTTCACCCGGAAGATCATTGTTGAAATATTGCTCCATGAGCATTGATTGGTCGGTGACCTGATTATCTAGGGTTTCATACAATGTTGCAATAGTTAATAAGGCAGTGTTCATTGCACTCAGAGTGTTATTCAGTGCTGGGGCCTCCGGGAATGAAAAGCGCTTGTCCTGTGCTCTTTCTATAAAGAACTCTGATGTCTTATCGACTTCCCGAAATCTGGTCCGACGAGGAGTAGGCGCTATAAAGTATAGTGACTCGTTTACAATGTCAGTATGAGATTTGTTCAGGATAACTGAGGCTGGAGAATTAATGGAAGTACATTGTGAAGGAAGGGGATTTTTAGCAGGTATAATGGTAGTATTATGTGTAAGATCTTCTTGTAGCTGTATTAGGTCCCCTGTATTTGAACATATATACAGTACATCAGATGCGGTACAGGAAGAGTTATTGGACGAATTCATGAACTCTAAAGCATTATCAGCAACCTCACCCGTGATACAGAGTTGCTCATAAGCTTGGCGTAGTTGCACTTGGGCAGCCACAGAGCACAGCTTGGGTTTCATGGGGAGTGGTGTGGTAGGCGTGCAAATCAAGACTAGATGATTCCAGGTTAACATCAGCATATAAATCGCCTGCAAGACAAGCGGACTCCAAAGTTGTGTCAGTAACCTCTGCAGTGGGATGTTTACCTGCACAACCTTCGGGACCGCTATGACTTGCCTCCACACGTGGGGGGGGGGGCGAAGAGCTTCTAGCTGAACTGGAACATTAGAATTGGGCACTTTAGAGATGGTATCGGCCACTTCAAGTGGTGATTCCTGAGCCCCGCAGGGGGTTGTGATTGGGGGAACCATCGGTACCACCTCGGGCGCAACAATCATTGTATCATTTAAAAGTGTTTCATGCATGCATGGACAACCGACCCCAGACGAGAGAGATTTTGAATGTTGGTGCTTGGGACCAGTAGTGCTTGCAAAATGTAATGTTGTCTGCTTTAAAGATGGAACGGCTACCGTGTTCTCCTGGACCACCATGTTTGCAGGCATACCGATTTTCAATGTAAACTTACGAGCTACCATATTAATTTACAGGAAATAAAGTGCTGGTTAAATGTCTTACACAAATCAGTCACTCACGGCTCTTGTTGATGATAAAAGTCCGGAAGGGATCAAAGAGGTAACACCTCCGCAGTCTCTTGTCCGAATGAGCCACCAGCGCCAAACAGCCGCTCAACAGCCAGCGGGCTTGTCTCCACCGGGCTTAACGCCGCAAGGGTGGATGGCAGGTTGCTTTGTAGATGGGATTGGTCACGTGACGATTCACGTGACAAGCACAGGCCCCGCCTCCTCACGGCCACGCTCGAGTCCCTGCAAGAGCCTGATAGCAGCTTGCAGTGCAGGCTTGTCCCAAACAAGATAAAAGCTTTGTTTCAGAAGGTAAAAGCACGTTGTACACACAAAGCATGTAATTCTCTGAAGGCCTCTTAAAACACGCATTGACAAAGCCAGCAGTTTAGATAGGCATTTGCCAGGCCCTGCTATATTCTCAGGTAATGCCACCATTTTGCAGATGCTGTCCCTAGAGGCTAGTTAGCATCGTTGCTGCAGTGCCTGACAAATACCTACACAAAGGTCCAAGCTGCTGGCATTGCCATTGCTGGTTTATCCCAGCTGCTGCCCCTTTGTTTACAGTGGTGTTTGACTAATGGGCAGCAGTTCATTAATAGCTGCGGCAAACATCATGTGTTGGAGTAATCTAACCTCTGAAATGTATTGGGTTAAGTGCTAATACAGATTGTATGTTGTGGAAATGCTATGCACGCTTTACATAACATATGCATGCTATGTCAAATGGTGACTTACAAGCAGAAGGGTTAATCACACAGGCTTTTCTGAACAGTGTCTACTTTTTTAACTCAGTAAGAGCTTCAGGATAGTTTAATGCGATCTCAAGTTTTGCACTGTCGTGTGTACAATGATCAATCATCCTATCTTTTAGGCTCTATCATGCTGCATTCTGGTACTTATAGTCTAGCACTTCTGATGTAAAAAACAATGCAAAATAAAATCCCAGTGTTTGCAGAGAAATAATTTAGAGCTGTTTCCGCATATTTTTAATATTCAAGAGAGTGAATAATGTAGTGGCCCCAGATGACAAAAAGTGGGCAGTGCATGGTTTGCTTTTCTAGCTTTTGTGCCTTAAGAATTCTGAGATTGCCCAGATTACTTTGCATGCAGATTACTGCTGTGCAACAAAAGGGAAACACATTACATTTTTCCAATCAAAATGGCTCATCCCATGAGGCTATCCACACATACATGTAGATTCCCAGAGATCTTTTTGCAACCTGCATGTATGGTACAATTCAAGGAGGGTCATCTTTGTACTTTTGTGATGTTAACACCTATTGTGCAGTATGCTCCTTTGGCAATATTAAAAAGATGCCAGTGATGTCACTAACCACTTTAAGGTTTACAAGTTGGCAGAATACATGATCATTTTACAGAATGGGATCAGTTAGTGAACTGCAGTAAGAAATGTCACTCCCATAATGAAAAGCAACAGCCAGCACCCAGGCAACCACGTAGAGAAATGTGAAATGGTCAAATCTGTTTGATCGCATGCGGTTATAATTCCTATGAACAAGTATTACCTTGGCAGAAAACGACATTTTCCCAAGGGGTGCCACCCTGTTAGAAGCAGCAGAGCCTGGGCAGTAACTTGCAGAAAAGACTCAAACAGCTCAGACGCTGCTGCATCACGTCTTGCTCTGCCCCTGATAACCTGACACCCTCTGCACTCGTGCACAGCTCTGAGAGTGACACATCAGAGGTCAGTCGCAGGAGTGCAAGTACCACAACCCATCAATCAAAACAAATGACTTAAGTTGACAGAGCAGCCCACAAGACACCTGGATACCTATTTCACTGCGATCAGCAGCTGTGTGTCCTGGGCCGGTTTGGAGGCAGCAGCCTGTGGAGCCATAAACCTGTCACTGTAAATCAGTAGGATGAGACCCTGAGGTGATAGGCTGTAGGACTGCAAAAAAAAAACAGTAGCCTACCACCTAAATCCGTAGGGTTGGCAAGTATGCAACATAATGTGAACAGAAAGAAAGACAGACCCCGCGGGTCCACAAGTGACGCGGGTCTTTTCAGCATGCAGCATTTCGCAAGTCAAACGGCGTGCGTTGTAGGTCGTTGTAGGGCTGTGGGGCACAGATTTTGCTTTCGTTATCGCAACGACAATCGCCCAACGGATGCAAGATCCTGGACAGCCAGAGAAACATTATGTGAAGGGGGGTTTCAGCGTGGTAGGCTGCTGCGCAGCGAGGGGGCAGCAGACTCACGGGTATTAAGATCAGACTAAGGCAAGAGCGGCCTCCTGTCCTCAAAGACGCATCCAATTGCAAAGTGACGAACCTACCCCTCCCACCAGGATGCGGCCAATCCAGCACCAGACGGAGAGACGCATGAGGGCCTCTACGCCTCCTTCTAGACAGGGCTCAGGAAAATTCAACACATTCCACTTAACGTTCGCCATTCTTATAGTAGGAACCAAAGCACATTCATGAAAGCCACCAACTACACAGCTTCTCTTGACAGGAAATATTACAACACACGTGGGCGGTGCTCAGGAAGTAAAGTTCCACTAGAGTTGTCATGTAATTGTCGTCTCTGCCCAATGTCGTATTTCTGGGCTCAGCAGCTCTGCCCTCGTTGTAAATCACACACGCAACAGTCATTTTGGTTTCTCTTTCTGCCACACCCAGGCCCATGTACCACGTTAGACAAAGACAAAGCACATGTTAGACACTGCAAATAGCACCCACCCACCAGCAGGGCAACATAAAATATGTGGGAGCGTGGAGGGGGCCTGGAGGGGGCAAGGAACTGCAAGAGTACCCGCAAGTGCTCCCGGGGTAGGAAGATTCATGACGTGTTGTCGCCTATCCAGGGACTCATCATATGTGTGGATCGTGACGTTTTTGAGCGAGGTCCCAATCATTTTGGGGGTCACTGGTGGGGAGGCTTGTGCAACACAGCTTACACTTAATCGCGGTCATAAGCTGCCCATTTCAGGCCCCCCTGGTTGGCATGGTCAGACTGGGAAAAGAAATGGGCCTGGACACTTCGAAAAAAGGGTCCCTCACCTGAAAAAAAGTGGCTCCCAAACCCTCATCCGTGAATCATGTCAATTCACAACTTTACAGATAATGCTACATATGGTGTCGGTTGCATTTAATGTTTCATGGAAACACTTGAGAAAACGAGCAATAGCATTCCTCTTCCATGGCACTGGCATTTGATAATGATTTGTTATTTAAATAGCGTGTTTGCCAAAGCACTGTACATAGCACATATTTACATACAATCATTCCCAACCAAAGTAGTTGGTACTCATTTATCAACTTCTGATTAATGAAAGGCTGAGTTGGCCTTGCCAGGATCTGAACCTGCTAGCTGCAGATCATGCATAGATTGCCACAGCGCCAGCGAGCGCTCAACCTGCTGGTCTATATTACTGGAGTAAGCTAGGAGGAGCAAGCAGTTTGTCATAATGTAAAGATGGAATGCTGGCTTGCGTTGCTACGTGGTCAGCATTCCAGTCGACATTCTTGACGGTTGGAAGGGGGGGCTGAGTGGCAGTGCGGCCACAGGGTCTGTATCAAGAATAAAGGACTTACCTGTACCTCACCTCGCCTCCACCATTACTTCACAGTTCCTTCCTTTTTCCCTCCCATCATCCATCACTGCCTTATGCCTCCCTCCCTTCCTTCCTCTTGATTTTCCTCTTTCTTTTTTCTTTTGCTCCCTCCTTTTTTCTTTCTTCTCCTTCCATCCTCTCACCTGTCTTTCATAGGCATTTTTCCTGTCATTCTTGCCTTCCTATTTCACATTGTTTTATCCCTGTCTCCCTACCATCCTTCCTCTTAACTTTCCGCCCATCCTTCTACCCTCCTTGTTTTTGTCTCTTCTGCCATTCCTCCTTATTTCTTTCTTTACTCACTCTCTGTAATTCCTACCCCAGTGTTATGTTGGAAAAGAGCAATTAAAGATCAATTATTGTGCATGGGTCAACAGACTAGTGTGCACTCGAGTCGAGTGCAAGGATGGACTCTGCAGCATTCTTGAATGACAGCTAACAACAAAGAGCAGCTGCATTAACAAGCCTTTAGTCGAGACAGCATGAGAGTGTGATAAATCCATGTTCAGATAGAAGCGTTTAATCTAAGCATGCATGAACCCCACATCTGGGTATGTCTAGGTAGAGATATCTCACGGGATTAGGGGCCAGGATTTACAATGCTTGTATATGTTGTCTAGATCTGCGGGTAAAGGTCCAGGAAAGGGTGATGTCAGCAAGCATTCAGTATCAGCTACGACTTAACAATGCCACAATTCACCACAACCATGGTGCCACCACACACCTCATGCCACTCAGACGATCCCCAATCTAAAGCAATGCCACATTAGAGTTACCACCTCCCCAATTCTACTTAATTCTACAGTGTGAGAACCATCCCTCTTTAAATCAGGGTAATGTACCAAACCTACCAAGGTGGGATTGCGGGCTGAAACATTAGGAAAACCTGTCCTCGGCTCATACCAGTATGACACAGCGTGCTGCAGAACTGTCACTACCGATAACCTGGCTTTATATCACTGAATACAGACTTCAGTGAATTGAGACGCTCTCACTTGCCACAACTTCCTGTTTTCTGTTCAAAACCCTAAGCAAACATGCCCTACACCACAAAACACATATAACATGGTGCAATAAACCTTATGTCCCTCGGGCTCCCTCCCGGGCACACAAATGGCCCAAGAAAACAGGCCTTGATGCAACTTTAGGAAGGGTCCTCAATGCAGCCACCGAATATGAACCATACACAGTCTCTGAGAGGTCCCTTACTGAGGGACTTGTAACAAAACTCCCAATGGACAGGGAAGCACAGAGAAAACATTGTTTCATATCATTTTGTGTACTGGGGTTCAGCTGTGCAAGTGCACAGGCACAATAAAAGGTAGGGTCTGTACATTCAACCAAACACCCAATATATATTAAAGCAGGCTGTTTGGAATAAGGGCCAGCGTTTAGATGCCAGAGACCGTGACTAACGTTGGAATAAACAAAACTGAGCATTTAAGAGAGAATAATGATCGTACGCCTCAGGTATCAAAAAATGCAACCGTCTGCCAGAACAAATGTTCTTTTTATTTCACCCAACCTTGACCTGCAAAGGTAAGGAGGAAGCAGTGTGCAAGGCATTCTGGGAAATAGTTTTGCGGATTGCCTTAATCCCCATATTCTGGATATATAGTACATTCTGAAATACAACCCTAGGGCTTACAGAACGCGACAGCCGAATGCTGAAAAGTTTGGAAGCAAGGTCAAAAACTAGGCTCCAAAGCCAACAGCTTGTACTGAGAGAGAAAGGACCTCATTATGACAAATTATAGTGCACACTTGTGCTTGCCACACTTTATACCTGATACAGAAGTACAATTGTCTGTGTCCTATAACTGTACACTGGAACTTAGGAAATCAGCTCTTGCAAGAAGCACTGTGCATTGGACACTCCTAGTCAACGGGCATGCAGAGAATACACATACATGCAGCAATATTTACTACAGTTTAAGGGAAATTTCCATTTCTGTAAACTAAAATGATGAAGCTTTGTCCTGGCCTGTAGCGGTTTGTCCTTGTGGAATTTCAAAATTATTTAGAAGATAAGATCTTTCGCTCATGGGTTAAAAAGAGACACGTGGCGTGGATGCATTTCATTTTCAGTCATAGAGAGCTTTCAGAGAGGATCGATCATGACCTGATAAGTGTGACATACATACATACAATTTCACGGCATGACGGAGCCAGCAGGTACGATAACACAGACCCAGGGCAGCCCAGGTCGAAACATAGAGCTTCCTGGACATATTTATTGTGACACGGGAGCCACCTAATTTAAACCTTTACAATTAACCTCCTTCACTGTGCTTTTTTTATCACTGACACACTGAGTAGAATCAAATGCCTTTACCACTGGTCAGCAATGAGTGTTTTCACCACAGATCACTATTACATTCACATGCCTTTAACACCAAGCAGCACTGACAGGAATGTAGCACCTTTCACAGCAGCATAAACATCTCTTTCACTGAGTAGCATCACACAGCAGCATTAATGTTTTAGAAATTAAGCTGCACATTCGGTAACTCTGTTCTGACTTTGCCACAGCAGATAACCACTTCATAACCAGTCCCACCTGAGTCCCATAAACTGTAGTCGGACCTCCTCCATTTGTGGAGCCCTCCCACCGAGTAGCATCCCAAAGAAGTGAGGGCCGTGCCCAGCTCGGGCTATCTTAAAATGCATAGACAAGAGTAGACTGTCTCGGACTTGCGACCATAAACCCAGTGCCCACTAGCGTGCATCAGTGGGGCTGCCTCCAACAAACTAACTGAGCTGCACCATAAACGCCTTATGCACAGACGAGCAACATGGACAGGCAGGTCCCTAACACCTACTGGGCCAACATTATGAGAAATCAGATTCAATTGAATACTAGGCTTGATAGAATATGGCGGCTGGAAACAGGAAGATAAAGGTAAGAAAAGGGAATGGGAATTTGGAGCAGGCCGACGCTTCAATTAGTAGAATGAAAGGCTGCACAATGATACTATTTCGAAAAACTTCACATCAACCAGGATGCCTAGGCCCTGCATGTGCCACCAGGACAGGACCTTTCACTTTTCCCTGCACCCGGTCTGTCCAGGGAAGCTCTTCCATGTGGGCCTTTAAGCGCGTTGTTCTGGCATTCATTCAAATTGGCAATCCTGCACATGCACATTCATGTACACACAAACAGTTTTTTTTTTTAGGATTCAGTGTTCCCCTCTGCCATGATGCACTTTTGTAAGAACTAGGACTACTACAAAGGTCAGCCCTCCACTGCTGTCTAGACCACACTGAGCAAGTGTGCAACACCAGGTGTTGCAAGCAATGACCCATGCAGGCCACTACATGGTTCCCTAACGCACAAGCTCCAGGTACAGCCCTAGGAGCAGCATCGAGTTTAAGTCATCTCATGCTCCCACCACCATATGCCATGGATGGGAGGGATGCTGCTTCCTGCAACAGGTGTTTGAGAAAACCTGATCTACATTCAAAAGACACTCATTTAGTTTGATTGTAAATCTGATTTTTTTTTTTAATATTTGTTTTTTTCTGTGCTCAAACATCCCCTTGTGGTTGCATGTGTTGTTCGTCATGTTGAAATGATGATTGCACGGCTGTGACAAACACTGACTGAGTGGCAGTGCTCTGGCCCTTTCTCGACTAACAGAGATAGTAACAATTCATTACAAACACTTCATTTGACTGTTCTCATTCAGAGTGACTGCCTCTGCGCCGAATCCCGACCCCCGCTGCCCCATTCAATTGTATGTTTTTATTACTTACTGTGTATAACCCATGTGCACAAATTCTGTCTCCAGAGACTATCCATTGCAGTTAACGGGTGGGCCAGGCAGCTTGAATAGGCCCCTCGTCGTTGTTGGGTGTGCTTTGCTTGAGTCCTGCTCCCTCCTCTGTCTTCGACACTTCCTTTTGAATATTTTGCACATTGTGCTTGGTGTGGCACCCAGCAATAGACCAAAGCGCATGACGGCACACGCGTCTTGAGCGTGATTGGATGCCACTGCCAGCCAGCTACATATCAACAGACCCAATGACCCTGCCCTGAGAGGGCGAGGCTCAAGAGTCAGCCTCACTCTGCCACCCACCCTGGGCAGGCAAAAGCAAACTCAATGTAGAGCCCCCCCCCACGGCAAGGAATTGGTGGTGTTCGCGAAGAGAACGTGAATCAGCCTGCCTGGCACCAAGTCAGTGGATGGCTGGGACACTGGCAGCCCCACGACTCATGCTATTGGTGCACCATCTAAGAAAAGTTAATTCTTACTAACTGTTAACTTTTCTTTGAAGAGGTTCTCCGACTGACACTGTGTGCAATCTAATCATAAATGCATCTGTTTGCTGCTGTGCGGCGAGCTGGCGGCACGCTGTGTGAGGGAACGTAACAAGTACAACTTCAGTTACACAAATCCAGCCCAGCTCCATGGATATTAATGCGGCTCATAAAACCGGCCCCAGAGTGGCTTATAAAATCGGCCCCAGGGCCATCCAAAGTCCATTTTGATTCTGCCAGTGGCAGAATGGCAGATAGGCCTCTCCGCCCCTGAGCAAGAACAGAGGAAGGAAAGGAGCAAGGACAGAGGAAGGAAAGGGGCAAGGGCAGAGGAAGGAAAGGAGGAAGGACAGAGGAAGAAAGGAGCAAGGGCAGAGGAAAGAGGAGAGCAAGAACAAAGGAAGTAGAGGAGCAATAACGGGGGTAATAGAAGCGAAAGGAAAGAAGAAGGAGAATACCAAGAACAAAGGAATGTGAGGAACAAGGACAGAGGAAGGAATGGAGCAAGGGCAGAGGAAGGGGTACGAACGAAAAGGGAAGAAGAGGTGCAAGGAAAGAGAAAGGAAGGAGACAAGGACAGAGGAAGTAGGGGAGAAAGGGAAAGGGAAGCAGAGGTGTAAGGACAAAGAAAGGAGCTGAGAAAAGAAAGAGGAAGGAGAAGAGCAAAGGCAGATGAAGGGAAGGGGCACGGACAGAAGAAGGAGGTAAGCTATGCAAGAGGGAGGAGGGGGTAAGACTGGAGGAAGGAGAGAAACAAGGACAGACGGAGAGGAGAAAGGAGCAATTAGAGAAGGAGAATCAAGGAGACAAAAAGGATGCTAGTGGGAACCTGTAAGAGGATTCAATTCAACACTACAGCTAAGTCAATGCCTAGTCTGGGATACTGAATGGAAACCCTTATTGATATATCTTTATGTCCAGTTCATGCGTTCTGGATGACTACCCCTATATAACACCCCTCTCTTGGAATCCCCCTGACCCCACTGAGCCAAGAAGTAGTTCTGTTTTGCAAGTTAAAAGGTTTATTTGAGAATTTAAACAATATATATATATATATATATATCACACTTTATAATAAATTAATAATTGAATATCACACGTAATCTGATATGATAAAGATTAACAACGGAGAATCTGGCACTAGCCCACTTCTTTATAATCACTAAGGAGTTGACATGAAATGGATAAGGTAGCGCACTGGTAAATAGGGACAGAAGAATAATGTGGCAGAGAATGCTTTATAGGGTTCAAGGAAATGCAAGGTTGAATGAAGGAAATGCAGTATAGAAGATAAACTGATATGGTTTCACAAAAGACAAGGTAATCACTTTCCCTTTGTGGCAATTCACCCCCCCTATACAATGTAAGGAGATGGAAGGAAGAGCACACGGTTCAGGTATACAATCACAATGTAATACAGAGTTCCAGTTTCCCAGCAAGCTTAGAGGAGAATAGATATGAGTTTTACACAGGCTCAAAATGCTTTAAAATGTGATAGCAATATATTGGAAAATGTGCTAAAATGATTTTAATTTCCTCTGGAGGTTCAGGTTGTGGATTAGTTGGTTTAAATAAGTTCAGGCTTACTTTAGCAATGTTCTAGGAATGATTGGCAGGTTAAACACATTTTTGGCAAATGAAAGCAAGGAAGCTGCTGTTTTCACACGTGGAGAAATTTGCAAATCGCGGTAAAATTCGCGAGTGCGTTTTTCGCGATTGCGGCAAAAGTATAGGGAATAGAAATGCGGTTCTAGGTTTGTTGAAAAGCCAAGATTCCCAGCTTTCAGAGGAAAGTTACTAAGACAAACGGTCACGGAGATATGAGCGATATGGTAAAGGTCGTTTTTCAGATTTGAAATTTTAAAAGTTCAAAGTGACAAGTTACAGCTAGCAACTAGAAATGACAGGTGACAGCTTTGCAAATGACAGGTGACAGTTAGGAGACAGTTCTGGTTAGATTAAAATAGATTGAATTATATTATTTTAACTAAGAGATTGGTTCTGCACAGTTCTGCTATGTACTCACAATATATTTAGAAATAGAATGGGCCTCGCCACGGATCTGGTCAGGTTTTCTTCACTCACCACGGACGGTCTCTGCGCACAGCATCTGGGTCAGCTCTCTAGTTCTGCGAACAGCGGTCTGGGTCAGCTCTGCTCTGCCTCTGGTTCTGGATACTGCTCTGCTTTCTCTGGGTACAGCACTGCTTCTGGATCTTTCTGCACAGCTTTCTCTGGACCCAGCGCTGATCTGCACGGCTCCTGGATGTTGCTATCGCTGTTAGGTTTGCTGGATGCTGAGGCCCACTGAGAAGAGTTCTCAGTTTGTGGGTTTAGGCCCTTGCTTTGAGTTCTGAATCAAGTTCTTTGGAGTTTTAAAGTCTAAGTGTTGAATCTAGTATCTTCTGGATGTTGTGTGGTCCGGCAGAGCGCGTTGCAGCAAATGGAATTGAATGTCCCTATCTGTCCTGACAGTCTGCTTTTATGTGTTTTGAAAGTGGGTGGAGAGGCTACCTTTCTAGACCCTACCCCTCTCCACTTGTCATTGGCCACTTCATCCTCTTCCCCTTGATTGGGGGAATGAAATGAAGTGTCATCATGATGAGGTCTGTTTATGATACAGAGAACCCACCCCTGTCAAATTACACACAATCTATATTTTGACACATTTGTTTAAAATTACATGCACCCATCACATATCACAGGAGGTATACCCTGTCCAAATCTGCTCTTCCTGAGAGCTTGCATTGAGAAATGGCAACATTTGCACTTTTTAACTGGTTTTGCAATATCGGACATTAACCCAAATTTACACACATGTGCGCAAGGAGCATGGACATTAATTGATGAAGTGTCAGATTTTTAACATGCATACATTTTAAGTAATACCCTCTTAACTGCTAGCTTGCCCCCAGATCATACCACCGGTTCTAAAAACCTCTTAAAATGAGGGCAGAAAAATCACAAGAATTATGGTATCATTTATAAAATGTTCACAAGTCCGCTCTATGAATGATCCATCTTTTTAGAGTTATGTTCTGGCCCCCAAAGGGGTGTGGTTTCCCCCCAGCACAAGGTTGAATTTCTGGTTTTTCCAGTTCTGCCAAGCCAGCTTGCTCTCACATGCAGTGCTCCTCCCCTTTCCTTCCAGGAGGAAGCCACATTTACGACTCCCACCAATAAAACATGTGCCTGAGTCAGGACAGGGCTTTGTTCAATTTCCTGCAGAGCCCAGGTAATTCAATCAGAGAAGTGTCATATCCCTTTTGGTGGGAACAGCAAAGGGCAGCTAGGCCTGGGAACACAGCTGTTGTGCAAGTCTCATCTCCTGTCGGGGGTAGTTGGTGGGCAGAATTCAGTTTCATTAAGCCAGGTTTCAGATAAAATGTCACTTTTTGTTCCCCAGTTTAAGTCAAGACAATTTTTACATATGCAGCTAGAATGCTGATTCTAAGTTCAAAACTATGACATTTTAACAGTGACAAACTATGTGGCAGTCACAAGTCTGTCCCTCAGTTTATTTACATATTTCGATTTTTGGTAATTTTAAATCCAGTTTCAGTTTAAGCCGCTGCAGACCTGCAGAGCTCAGCCAGTCTCGTTATAAACCTTCAAGTCACTTCAGAATATAACTTTACATTGTATCCACCTCTTAGTAAGTCTTTCTTTGGCCTGCTTTGGGTTCATTTATTCAGTTTTACACAAATGTCTGGTGTTGTTTTAAAACGCTGGCTTTCTGATAGTGGTGAGTACTGGTAATGCAACCATTTTTGGGATTTTTCTTGGATTAATGCATTCCAAACAGGAATGGTTCTTACATGGTAGTAAATCCTTGCTTAACATTGTTTTGATGGGGCTCCTTACAGTAAAATGGTTATGTGGAACCCCACAAAAGGGTTGAATCTTTAAAGTGGTCTGGTGAGCCACGATTTCAGCAACTTTTTGACATCAATAACAGTGGATTTTGTTAACAAAGATCTTTCTTTACACTGGTGGGTGGCAAGTGAGGTAACCATTTTGGTGTGCGCACAAACTGCGTGGTTCTCCTGGATTCTGGCGCACTTGTGGGCTTTTTGGCCATCTTGGATTTTCTAAGCCCACAGCACCAAATGTTGCAGCATGATAGCTCAAACGTGGGTCAGGACACCCAACAAATCCCCCCACGTGACTGCCCTTTGAATTTGAGTCGATGGGGAGTCGGGTGCACAAGGGTTTTGACCCACGCACTGGTCTGTCCGCATCATCTTCTTCCAATTCTGCAAATGGCACAGTTCAGCATCTTTTCCTCCATCCGGTAGGATCGATCGGTTCTCCTCGCCGGTCCTGATGGGAGTATTGGGCGGTACACTGGGCCCCTTGCGTCTCTGCTCCCGGTCTCCGGATCGTCCTCCTTGGCCCGTCTCCAGGTTTTCTTTCTCCTAGGACGACAAAGGAAGAGCGGCAATACCTATTCATGGACATTTCTCCCCCACCATTGATATAGTGGGGTGGCATATAAATTTATAGTCAAAACATATGAACATGCACATTTCTTTTTGCATTCAAAAACCAAAACACCCACATTGAGAAACTCAGAATTTGATAGGCGATATGTAGGATATTTTAAGTTGGAACTGAATTAATCTGAGACAGCACCCTCTAGGATTTCAGAGGATTCCTCCAGTTGTTGCAGAGTGTGCCTGGGATGGCAACACTTCAACTGGTTAATGTGGACCCACTTGTCTTCCCCCTCTGCCAAACCGCCTTTGGGGATGCAGATCTTGTAGGCCACAGGGGAGATCTTGTCTATAATCTCAAAGGGTCCCTTCCATGTAGGCAAACATTTTCGCTGTTTGGCCTGGTTCCTTTGGAAATTGTATAGATAGACCTGGTCCCCCACCTGATATTCCTTCCTGGAAGTTTTCAGGTCATAGTGGGTCTTCATACTCTCAGCTGATCTTTCTAGATTCCGCTGAGCATAGGCAAAAGCATGCTGAAGGTGTTTCCTTAAATTCTCCACATACTCATGAGTTGTGGAGGCATTTATTAGTGTCTGCTCTTGGGTCCTGTAGAGCAAATGCTGAGGAAGCACCATCTTGCGCCCAGTCATCAACTCAAATGGTGACATTTTGGTTGCAGATGAAGGGGTAGATCTGATGGCCATTAGGACCAGAGGTAATCGGATATCCCAACTTGGCCCAGAATCTGCCACAAACTTCTTTAATATGCTCACAATGGTTCGGTTATATCTCTCTACTGCCCCAGAAGAAGCTGGCCGGTAAGCAATATGCAACTTCCTTTTGACCCCCAGTATCTCCCACATCTTTGTCATTACTTCACTGGTGAAGTGGCTACCCCTGTCTGACTCAATCCTTTGAGGTAGATCGAAACGGGAAAAGATGTGGTTAATCATCAGGGCAGCTGCAGTTTCTGCCTTGCAATTTGGGGCTGGGAGACATTCCACCCACTTGGTAAACAAGCATGTAACGGTCAAAATATACTTGTTTCCTCTAGACGAGCGAATCACAGGGCCTACAAAGTCGATTTGCAAATCTGACCATGGCAGTGTCATCCCCCGCTTTTGGAGAGGCGCGCGGTGTGTGAGGGACGTCGGCTGAAATTGCGCACACACAAGACACCCCTTCAAGTATTGTTCAAGGTCCTTCCCCATGTGTGGCCAGTATGCAACCTCTCTTAAGATTTCCCGTGTTGTGTGAAACCCCCTATGACCGGCGGTGGCCGCATCATGGGCGTGACTTAACATCAGGCTTCGGAATGAGGTAGGAACCACCCACTGATCGTGGCCAGCTTTGGATTTCCTTACCAGCAAACCGTCTTGGATTCGGAACATTTTTGGACATTTCATCAACACTCTTAGGTCCTCTTTCCCAATATAATCGGTATCCGTCAGGGGAAAGTTCTCAGGGTCCTCAAGGTGTTGGTAAAACTTACCAATAATTGGATCCCCCTTCTGAGCGGTAATCAAATCAGCATCAGGGTTCTCCTTACTCCATTGTGCAATTGAAAGGTCGTTGTGAGCATTTGTCTGGGACCTAGTGATAGCAGTGACCTGGATTTCCCCCAACAGGGACTCAATCTCAATTAGATCCCTTTGGATGGCCCCGGTTTTGGCCAGCTGATCAGCTAAGTCATTTCCAGTTTTGTCTGGTCCCTCTACTTTGGAATGACCCTTGATCTTTTTCCAATACATGGTCATCTCATTCGAGGTGACCAGATCATCAATGTTTTGGATCAACTTCCCATGTTTCAAGGGTTTGTTGTTAGCACATAACATGCCTCTGGTTTTCCAATTAACCAGTTGCTCCACGAACCCGTTCCGTACATAATCCGAATCTGTGATTATGACCAGTTTGTGGAGTTGATGCTGGACAGCAGTGAGGATGGCCTGATGCACAGCCATCAATTCTGCCACCTGACTACTTCGGGGACCAATTTTGTATCCAGCGGAGGGTTCTGGGGACTTATTCAACCATGCATTCCCTACGCCGGCCACCAGTTCTTTCTCCCCGTCGTTGTCAACATGGTAAGAGCATCCATCCACATATACAGTGGGCATTCCCTCACACTTGTCTTCTTCAAAGACTTTGTGGGGGGAATTAAGGTATGCCTCCATGTTGTCCTTTATTTTTAGACTTTCGTCCTCGAGACAGTTTTCTCTGGCACAATCATGCAAGTCAGCCAGACCTTGCGCGAGGGGACTCTTCTTGTTTTGGCCATATCTGACCTCCACAGGAAAGCCTTGCATTGACAGAATCCAGGAAGTAATTCGGGAATTACTCACATTTCCGGCCCGGATTCTGTCACTTTGGAGATATTGCAGAGGCTGGTGTGGAGTCTCCACTATGATGTGTTCCCCCTGGATAAACGGGCGGTAATTCTTCAATGCCCACACCGTTGCCAGGAGTGCCTTCTCACAATCGTTGAATTTTTCCTCCACAGAGGATAAAGTTTTGCTCGCATAGGAGATTACTTTATTGACCTTGTCATGCTTTTGGTATAATACTGCCGTCAAGCACGTATTAGAGAAACCTGTCTCCAGGAAGAACTCCTTGTTTCTGACAGGGTAAGCTAGGCAAGGCACTTTTGAGAGGCTTCTTTTGAGTTGTTTTACTGCCTCGGCTTGTTCTGGACCCCATTCCCACTTGACCCCCCCCTTCAGGAGATGAATCAGGGGTCTGGTGATCTCTGCGTAGCCCTCAATGAACTTTCTGCTGTAATTAGTCAGTCCAAGGAGGCTCCTTAGTTCCCGCAGAGTTGTGGGGTCTTTCAGTTTCTGAAGTGCTTCCACTTTCTTTTCCTGGGGACAGAGACCCTGAGGAGTAATCTCATGCCCCAAGAAATTAACACGGGTTCTGCACCACTGTGCTTTTTGAAAGGAAAGTTTTGCTCCGGCGGCCCTCAACTGCGTCAGAACATAACGGATCTCCGCTATGTGTTCCTCCACAGATGAACTTTTGATGATGACATCATCTACATAAGCCAGGTTACCCCTCGCACCCAGGTCGGGCATGGCCTTATGTAGGAAAATATTGAACTCATTACCGGAGTTAAGGTATCCGAAGGGAGTCCGGGTCCATGTATACTGCTGGCCCCCAAAGGTAAAAGCCAGCTTGTATTGGTCCTCCCTACTGACCGGCACGGTCCAGTATCCATTGGTCAGGTCTATTTCAGTGAATACCTGTGACCCCTGGATCTGGGCCAGCCCTTGGTCAATGTAGGGCAGAGGCCATCGGGAAGTATGGACCCGTTTGTTGAGCTCCCTGAGGTCGGCGCAGAGTCTCCACTGGCCGTTTGGCTTCAATATTCCCAGCACCGGATTATTGAAGGTGCTGTGGACTGGACGGATTATTCCCCGGGACTCAAGGTTCTTAATTATTTCAGTAAGGGACTCCATTGATGCGAGAGGCAAGCGATATTGCTTCACAAACACAGGAGTCATGCCAGGGTCCGTGGGGATTGTTGTTGTGTGGATGTCAGTGCGACCACAGTCATATGAGTCTACCGCAAAGAGATCTTGGAAATCCAAGAAAACTTGTTTCAACTTTTGCTTTTGTTCCAGAGTCACACAGGCATCAGCTAGGTTGACTCTCTCTTCCACCATCTGCCTGAAGCCTGGAAAGACTTCTGGTTTGGCTATCTCCGCGGCCTCCTCCAGCTGGGTGGAGAAGTCCCTGGTCAGAGTGCTGATTTGGACCGGAGGCTTCAGGTGGGAAAGGCAGCCCTCATGGACCTGGAAAATCACCTCATCCCTCCTGAAGTCACAAGTCACATCTTCCTTACCATAGGGGCAGGAAGTGTACACCAGGAAGTTCCCCCCATGCCGGGTAAAAATCCTGTCTGGTGTTGTATTGTCCTCACTGTCACTGTCAACGCAGTCCTTGGGGATTGGCCCTAACAGTTCATTACCTAAATCAATGGAAAAATGTCGGTCATCAACCGCCATTCCAATAATGGTGCCTGCGGCTAGAGTAATACTCTTTAAGTCGCTGTTATCCACCTCTATTAGAATGGTGTCATGTTCTATGTTGACTACTGGTGTTGGGTTTACCCCTAACCCTTGCTGTTGGAGAGAAGCATTTAGATGTATGTAAGCATCAGGGTTTTGCAAATATTGTCCTCTTTTAGCATTCACTTCCAGGGAGAATTGTCGGGTCCTTTCTGGGATGGTGACTTCCTCTTTGATCTGAATTTCAACTGCATAAGGTAGCAATTGAGCTGACCTAAATGCTTTTTCTGGATCATCAAAGCCCATGGGATTATCCGCTAATCGGGACCAAGCTTTGAAGTTTATTAGGTCCAAACTAATGGCAAAGCGATTGAGAATGTCACTGCCTAAGTAAAAGGCGGCAGGGACGTCTCGCACGACCCAACAATTGTGGACTATGCTCTTGTTGCCAATGGAGATTTTGAGCATACACCTGCTTGGCAGGAGATGTTTGGAATTAGGTGCTTCCAGGTCCATTTCCCATTTGTCTATCAGTTTGAAGGTGGGAATGGCTGGATCTTTTGGGAGTTGGCGAAACATGGCTTCGCTGATGAAGCTCTTACCATTGTTCACACACACTCGAGCGAGAACAGAGTCCTTCCCATCATTTAACTGAACAGGGATGAACAACTGCTCTCCAATTTGCTGAATCTCAGCCAGGCTCTGAGCTGATTTCACATCTTTCTGGACTATAGGAGTGGGAGTTTCTGATTGTGGATTAGTAAAGAATTTCAGGGTGTTTCCTTCCAGTGTGGAATACCACCTTAAACTGGAAGGAAGGTTGATTTTCAGAAATAGAGAGGACCCCCCCATCACCAGTCTGTTGTCCTACTGCTATTACTGTCACGTCTGGAATTTGGTTGTTCTGGAAGTGAAATTCTACTTGGTCAGATTTTTGTTCAACCATGTGGCAGGTGCCGTTTAAACTAACATGGTTGACACTCTGTTTTAATTTTATTGGTCGGCTAGTCTGGGTCCAGAGGACCTTGTTTACGCAATCTATTAAGGGTGACAACCTCCTCAGGAGGTCATTCCCCAGTAAACAAGGGGTGCCCTCTGGAGTCACTACTATGACCGGGTGTTTCACCTTGTGTCGCCCGATCTTAATGTCCAAGTCTGCAGTCCCCTCAACGGGAATTTCCTTCCCGTCAAAGTTCTGCAGTTGTCCAGGAAGAGAGGTGAGAGGAATTTGGTAATTCTCTCCCCTTCCTGCATTCAGTTCGTCAAAGGCCCTTCTGGACAGAAGGGTAGCTTGAGATCCAGTGTCCACCAGTGCCAAAATTGTACCCTGCCCCTGTACTTGTACCGGGGCATAGTATCTTCCCTCCTTCTCCTCAAGGGGGCACAGATAATGCACATTTTTGGACAACTGGTGGGCTAACTTTCTGGTTTTGGACATCGCTAGCGAAGAGATTTGGGCAGAATTCTGTGGAGAGCCTTGGGAATCTGAAAGAAAAAGTTGGCAACTGGAGATCAGAGCCATTGTTGGTCCCCCTGGCTTCCGTTCCGGGCCGCCCCCCCTTTTTTGGAGGCCGTCACCAGGATGGGTTTGAACCAGGGGATTTTCTTGCTGTTGGTGCTGGGATGAGATGGTGGGCGGCGGTAGCTCAGTCTCCACATCTCCCCAGTCTGGATTTGCATCCCTAGGGACCCATTTTTCTTTGGGAGGAGTTCCCCCCTCTCTGAAGGAGAAGATCCTTTTCCCAGGATCCTCTGAGGATCCCTCTCCCTCAAATTGGAAGATCTGTACCTCCTCCTCAAACTGAGTCTGTTTGGGTCTTTTGTTTCTCCTACCCCCCCCTCTGCTCCTTAGGAGGCAGACTTTCAGGGGCAAGAGATTTTGTTTCCGGTTCCTGGGTTTCCAGGGGCTGTTTACAAGTGAGGAAGGAAGCTTCCTCCAAGGCTTTACACCCCCCTTCCCTTTGTGCCTCTTCCCTGGGAACCGGTGAGTTATCGGGGTGCTGCCCCCGTCATTGTTCTGGAGCACCAGGTCCAGAGTTGGGTGCGTTCTGCGCCGGCATGCCGATCTGAGGGTTCTGCTGAGCCCTCAGTATGTGACCCAGATCCCGCGCCATGTTTTGAACCTGGCGCTCTAACTGGGAAACCCGCTCAGGCTGATACGGGGCCCTGTTTTCTCCCCTGGGCTGATCCCGGGAAGGGTAGCTATCCCTTCTTTGGTAGTACCCCTGGTTGGGAAGATTTGGATACCCCTCCACCCTTGGCCTCCCCTCTCCCGGATTCGGTTGTCTGGGCTCAGGGAATTGGGGAAAGAAGGGTGGAGGATTTTGGGGCTGGAAGTTGGGTGGATACCTGGGGAAGAAGTTCTGCCCAGGGTTTGGTGAGTTTCTGCCCTCCTGTGAGAAGTTGGGAGGGAAGTTCTCTGGGTTAGGTGCTTGGCTGGATCCCCCCCCTTGGGCTGGAGGAGTCCACACATAACCCAGGATGGGTCTGTTTCCCTTGTAACGGGGGCTTACATAATCAGGAGAGCGAGGGACCCCATTTGTGGGGCTGCCTCCCTGGCTCCCTGTCTGTGACTGGCCCGAGGACCTTCTGGGCCTAGCATTATTAGGTGCAGGTAGGTTTTTAGGCCCCCCCATCTCCAAATCTAAAACGGGGGTGACCTTTATCTCTGCCACCTTGGCAGCAGCAGGGGTGTTGTTGGCTTTGGGGATTTTGGGCGCATTATTTTTATTTTCTATTGGCTTCTGCACCTCATAGATCCGGGTCGCCTGTTCAATGACCCAGTCTAAAGATCTTTTCTCGTTTAAATCCCTCACGAGCTGGGTCATTATGTATTTGGGCAAGGCATGGAAAAACGTATTAATAAATTCTCTGCTATCCGTGCGCACCCTTCTTGTGGTCTGTGCAAAAGCACGCTTTAACTCCTGCACAAATTCTTGTGGGGCCTGATCCTCCCCACATTGTAAATTGTAGGCTGCCTTGCGAGCCTCTTGAGGATTTCTATGAGTAGAAAAATGTTTCAAGATGGCCGCCTTATAGGTGGACCATCTTAAATGATTTTTGTCCTCCAGCCCCGCAAAGAAACTGGAGTATTCCGGGGAGAAGGTCCACTTTACATATTGAATACAGCTTTGGCTGTCCTTCAAATGGAAAGTCTCCATCATTTGCTCAAACAACTCTAAGTGCTCCCAAACAGAATACTTGGCGTTCTTATGATAAGGCGTGATGACGCTCCTGATTGCCTTAATCTGCTTTAAGGGGTCCTTAAGCAAGGCACTTTTTGTCTTATTGGCCCTTTTGGTCCGGGTAACCCTGGTCCATTCATCTTCTGACTCAGAGGCACTGCTCCCAGAGGTTCCCGTCTGTTCTTCCAGGTTTTCCCGGATTCTGCGAGCCTGGGAATGGCTGGCAGAATGTGGGGACCTGGTCTCCTGTGTCCTGTACCGCTCAGAGGAGTCTTCAGATCCCTCCTTGCTGCCAGGATTAGATGGGTACCCCCCCCACTGACCTAACTGGGCAGAGGTTTTCAGGATGCCCTTAATGGGCCTACTCTCCTGGGGTTCCCCATTAAATTGCACTGTGCTTGGGTGCCCATACCCGGATGCCCGCCCCTCCATTCCTGGGTGGTACTGGCCTATGAGCCCCATGCTTCTGGCTGGATAGTAATCTGCCATCCCTGTGGCCCTGTGCTCATGTGCGTCAGGGGACATGGGGGTGGCAGAGTCCAGGGACTGAGAGAGATAAAGGCCTCTGGTACTAGGGCTCCTGGGGTTATGCTCAGGAGTTTCTCTTTCCCAGCGAATCTCATCTCTATCCGCCCCTGCTCCCTGTTGCAATGCAAGAGCCTGCGCCTTCAGTTCCTCAGTTAAGGCCTTACTAGACTCTATCAGTCTCTCCTGCATCGCTACCTGTTGTTGGAGTCTATCATTGTGCTGGCAGAGAGCCTCATTCTCTCTCTGTGCCTCCTGATTGGTCCTGGAGCACTGGGCCAGTCTTTGCTGCAGGAGGGTTACCTCCTGAGCTGTGTCCCTATTGGCCTGCTCCTTTCTTGCCAGAGCATCCTCCACCCTCCTGGTGTGTTCTAACAAGTTCTGGTGTTCTTTTTGGAGGCCACCCAGCCCCTGGAGGGCCAAGTGATTTTCTTCTGTTTTTCTTTTTAAATGGCAGACTTCCTGGCCTAAGGCGTCTCTTTCCTGACTAAGAGCCTGCATTTGTGCCGCCAGGTCGTCCCTCTGCCTTTGAAAGGCACCAGCTTTCTGGCGTTCTTCATCAAACTCTGCCTGGGTATCCAGGTCTTTCAAGATCAGCTTGTTGCTCTCTACCTTCACTCTATCTAGATGACTTTGCAGGGTGGCTACCTGCTCCGTGCATGCCCTGTTAAAGTCTAATTGTTGCTCCAGCTTTTTCTGGCTCTGCAGTAAGGAGTCCAAACTGTCTTGGTGCTCCTTCTGCAGGGCCAGAAATCTAGTATCCTGGTCAGCCTTTTCCTGTTGCAGTATATCCATGTCCTCTTTTATTTTAATGATATACTGCCTACTATCATTTTCTGACTCCTGGCTCCTCTGCAGCCTCTGCTCAGAAGAGTCCAGATCAGATTGGGCCTTCTGTAATGCCAGCAGTTGCCTACTCGCCAGATCTTGGCCTTCAGCACATTTGTCCTGCATGGCTCCCATATGTAAATATAAATATGCCGCTACCCTGGCAATCTTGTTGTGCTCATCCTTGGCCTTAGAGGACATACATAGTTCACTCAGGGCCACATGTAAGGGACCCTGGTCTCTCCATGTATCTGACCCTGTTTCCGTGATCTGGGGTGCGATTGCTTGCAACCAGACCGTCTGGTCCTGATGAGTCCACTCACCTCTCACAAATAGCTTATGTAAGAAGTGCTCTCTGGCTATTTTCATATCTACCAAGGTCGTCATTCTGGAATTTGAGTTCCTTCCTGACTTACAGAAGTTTGTATTTTATTTTTGCAAAACAGATCTTTTCCTTAGAGCGTTCCTTTGAGGAGTGCTTTACAGCGTAACACAGCGTGGTGATCCGACCGGATATGTGTATCTGGTCAGCTGGCACACTGTATTAATCTGCACAAGTGATAGATTTAATCCGGAATCCCCGGCTACGAGCCCCCAATTTGTAAGAGGATTCAATTCAACACTACAGCTAAGTCAATGCCTAGTCTGGGATACTGAATGGAAACCCTTATTGATATATCTTTATGTCCAGTTCATGCTTTCTGGATGACTACCCCTATATAACACCCCTCTCTTGGAATCCCCCTGACCCCACTGAGCCAAGAAGTAGTTCTGTTTTGCAAGTTAAAAGGTTTATTTGAGAATTTAAACAATATATATATATATATCACACTTTATAATAAATTAATAATTGAATATCACACGTAATCTGATATGATAAAGATTAACAACGGAGAATCTGGCACTAGCCCACTTCTTTATAATCACTAAGGAGTTGACATGAAATGGATAAGGTAGCGCACTGGTAAATAGGGACAGAAGAATAATGTGGCAGAGAATGCTTTATAGGGTTCAAGGAAATGCAAGGTTGAATGAATGAAATGCAGTATAGAAGATAAACTGATATGGTTTCACAAAAGACAAGGTAATCACTTTCCCTTTGTGGCAATTCACCCCCCCTATACAATGTAAGGAGATGGAAGGGAGAGCACACGGTTCAGGTATACAATCACAATGTAATACAGAGTTCCAGTTTCCCAGCAAGCTTAGAGGAGAATAGATATGAGTTTTACACAGGCTCAAAATGCTTTAAAATGTGATAGCAATATATTGGAAAATGTGCTAAAATGATTTTAATTCCCTCTGGAGGTTCAGGTTGAGGATTAGTTGGTTTAAATAAGTTCAGGCTTACTTTAGCAATGTTCTAGGAATGATTGGCAGGTTAAACAAATTTTTGGCAAATGAAAGCAAGGAAGCTGCTGTTTTCACACGTGGAGAAATTTGCAAATCGCGGTAAAATTCGCGAGTGCGTTTTTCGCGATTGCGGCAAAAGTATAAGGAGTAGAAATGCGGTTCTAGGTTCGTTGAAAAGCCAAGATTCCCAGCTTTCAGAGGAAAGTTACTGCAAGTCTCTAAGACAAACGGTCACGGAGATATGAGCGATATGGTAAAGGTCGTTTTTCAGATTTGAAATTTTAAAAGTTCAAAGTGACAAGTTACAGCTAGCAACTAGAAATGACAGGTGACAGCTTTGCAAATGACAGGTGACAGTTAGGAGACAGTTCTGGTTAGATTAAAATAGATTGAATTATATTATTTTAACTAAGAGATTGGTTCTGCACAGTTCTGCTAGGTACTCACAATATATTTAGAAATAGAATGGGCCTTGCCACGGATCTGGTCAGGTTTTCTTCACTCGCCACGGACGGTCTCTGCGCACAGCGTCTGGGTCAGCTCGCTAGTTCTGCGAACAGCGGTCTGGGTCAGCTCTGCTCTGCCTCTGGTTCTGGATACTGCTCTGCTTTCTCTGGGTACAGCACTGCTTCTGGATCTTTCTGCACAGCTTTCTCTGGACCCAGCGCTGATCTGCACGGCTCCTGGATGCTGCTATCGCTGTTAGGTTTGCTGGATGCTGAGGCCCACTGAGAAGAGTTCTCAGTTTGTGGGTTTAGACCCTTGCTTTGAGTTCTGAATCAAGTTCTTTGGAGTTTTAAAGTCTAAGTGTTGAATCTAGTATCTTCTGGATGTTGTGTGGTCCGGCAGAGCGCGTTGCAGCAAATGTAATTGAATGTCCCTATCTGTCTTGACTGTCTGCTTTTATGTGTTTTGAAAGTGGGTGGAGAGGCTAGCTTTCTAGACCCTACCCCTCTCCACTTGTCATTGGCCACTTCATCCTCTTCCCCTTGATTGGGGGAATGAAATGAAGTGTCATCATGATGAGGTCTGTTTATGATACAGAGAACCCACCCCTGTCAAATTACACACAATCTATATTTTGACCCAAAAGACATATTTGCACAGGTACACATTTGTTTAAAATTACATGCACCCATCACATATCACAGGAGGTATACCCTGTCCAAATCTGCTCTTCCTGAGAGCTTGCATTGAGAAATGGCAACATTTGCACTTTTTAACTGGTTTTCCAATATCGGACATTAACCCAAATTTACACACATGTGCGCAAGGAGCATGGACATTAATTGATGAAGTGTCAGATTGTTAACATGCATACATTTTAAGTAATACCCTCTTAACTGCTAGCTTGCCCCCAGATCATACCACTGGTTCTAAAAACCTCTTAAAATGTGGGCAGAAAAATCACAAGAATTATGGTATCATTTATAAAATGTTCACAAGTCTGCTCTATGAATGATCCATCTTTTTAGAATTATGTTCTGGCCCCCAAAGGGGTGTGGTTTCCCCCAGCACAAGGTTGAATTTCTGGTTTTTCCAGTTCTGCCAAGCCAGCTTGCTCTCACATGCAGTGCTCCTCCCCTTTCCTTCCAGGAGGAGGCCACATTTACGACTCCCACCAATAAAACATGTGCCTGAGTCAGGACAGGGCTTTGTTCAATTTCCTGCAGAGCCCAGGTAATTCAATCAGAGAAGTGTCATATCCCTTTTGGTGGGAACAGCAAAAGGCAGCTAGGCCTGGGAACACAGCTGTTGTGCAAGTCTCATCTCCTGTCGGGGGTAGTTGGTGGGCAGAATTCAGTTTCATTAAGCCAGGTTTCAGATAAAATGTCACTTTTTGTTCCCCAGTTTAAGTCAAGACAATTTTTACATATGCAGCTAGAATGCTGATTCTAAGTTCAAAACTATGACATTTTAACAGTGACAAACTATGTGGCAGTCACAAGTCTGCCCCTCAGTTTATTTACACATTTCGATTTTTGGTAATTGTAAATCCAGTTTCAGTTTAAGCCGCTGCAGACCTGCAGAGCTCAGCCAGTCTTGTTATAAACCTTCAAGTCACTTCAGAATATAACTTTACATTGTATCCACCTCTTAGTAAGTCTTTCTTTGGCCTGCTTTGGGTTCATTTATTCAGTTTTACACAAATGTCTGGTGTTGTTTTAAAACGCCGGCTTTCTGATAGTGGTGAGTACTGGTAATGCAACCATTTTTGGGATTTTTCTTGGATTAATGCATTCCAAACAGGAATGGTTCTTACATGGTAGTAAATCCTTGCTTAACATTGTTTTGATGGGGCTCCTTACAGTAAAATGGTTATGTGGAACCCCACAAAAGGGTTGAATCTTTAAAGTGGTCTGGTGAGCCACGATTTCAGCAACTTTTTGACATCAATAACAGTGGATTTTGTTAACAAAGATCTTTCTTTACACTGGTGGGTGGCAAGTGAGGTAACCATTTTGGTGTGCGCACAAACTGCGTGGTTCTCCTGGATTCTGGTGCACTTGTGGGCTTTTTGGCCATCTTGGATTTTCTAAGCCCACAGCACCAAATGTTGCAGCATGATAGCTCAAACGTGGGTCAGGACACCCAACAAACCAGTGGTTGAGGACTGAGGAGTGGCAAAAGATTGTTAATGGGTGAGTAGCATTGATAAAAGCAGCACCTAACAGAAGACACAACACTCCAGATGAAGTAGGTTGGAGCTGAGTCTGCGCATGTTATAGTTTGTCTTTCAATGTTAGAGAGGGTATGCCCAGACGTGGGTCCCTTGCTTGCTTGCTGTGCCATAGGGAAGCAAGCTGCACCTCACTGATGTCCGAAACATGTATGAGGTTGCTTGTCTTTCTGTGCAGAGGGGACCTGGCCTGGAAGTTCGGCAGGGAGTCTCCCATTGGCAGCAGTACATGTCTGATTTGCATATGGCTGGACCCTTTTGCAATGGCAGAGGCAGGCTGAATAAAGGTGGTGTGGAAGGTTGCCCAGAGTAGTGCCAGTGGTTCAGATTTACTCAAAACCTTTCACCCATCACCTTTTTGGTTATATTTGGTCTCCCTGAGTGAGAGAGGGTAAGCCCAGATGTGGGTCCCTTGCTTGCTGTGCCAAGGGGAACCAAGCTGCACCTCACTGATGGCCGAGGCACGTCTGGGGTTGCTTGCGTTTCTGTACAGAGGAGATCTGGCCAAGCAATTTGGGCAGGACTGCTCCCATTGGTGGCAGTACCTGACCGATTTGCAAATGGCTGGACCCCTTTTGCAAAGGCGCAGACAGGCTGAAAAAAGGTGGTGTGGACGGTTGCCGAGAGCAGTGCCAATGGTTAAGATTCATTAAAAACCTTACACCCATCACTTTTTTGGTGGCAGCACAGCCAGGGACAGTTCGCGTTGTGTGACCACTCTCCCTATTTGGACCCCCGAGAAGCACCAGCAAAGGCTGCAGGAATATAGTTTGCCCCTCCCGAAACGAGATAGGCTCCCGGCCTCTTTAGCACTCACCATAAATTCAGAACTCATAATTCTGTAAATCCGTATTGACTTTGAGCAAGACGTCTTACATGTCCTTGCTTAACCCCTTTCCTTGGCACCAACATGTTTAAATTCTGAGCCTGCAAATCAAACCCAACCCTGATGGTTCGTGCCCACCCCCGCCGCAATCTCTTTACTACCCAATAACAATTGCAGACTTGTAAATGCATCTGCATGCATTTGAGCAGCAATGCACCTGGCGACTGCAGAAGATGCATTCTTTAATTCAGACATTGAAGTGGGTCTGGCTGAAAAGGGGAAGGCGCCATTACTGCGGCGTGACCCCACTCTGACCCTCAGTGACCCTGACCTGCTGACAGAAATTGGAATCACTTTGCTCTGGGTCAGAAGTTAACCAGGTCGTATAAGAGACACGATCAGAAATGAAATGGCACATAAACAGCCATTAAACGATTCTGATCTGGATAGGCGTGCAACACAGACCTCATTTCACCCTTCAAGAGCCGATCTGGGGTGTGTGGGCTCAGTCTGGGATCCCCAAATCCCTGTACTAAACTCGCAGCCATATTCCCCACACATACATCTCAAGTGGGGTGTAAAGGGCGATTGCGGTTTCATGTCAAGTGGGCAGGTAAAGCACTGGCTTATATTTTAAATGAAATTCTGACCTTCCTCCAGCTATGCCCACCTAACACCCTTTCGATTGCGGTCTGGGTCGCAACGTCGGCCATGTTTTTTCTGAATCCATGACTCAGACACTAAGCCCTTATCGGAGTGGGCAGCGTAAAATGGCGGTCATGAAATGCGGGGATTTACATAGTAATTGAAAATCGTCCCTGAATAAAAGGCGCTTGCTCTCCATTCGGCGCTGGGTCCCTTTCTGAAGCATAACACGACACACACCAGAATCGTCTTTTCTAAGACTGTCAATGTTAGTTTGAGAAAAGGAGCCTGTGTGGCCCAGGAGATTCTGAAAGACATAATGGCCCCCTGTTCCACCACTGCAAAGAATGCGCGTGCATCTCCACCAGTAGCAGGACGTCACTATTTGGTGGATACATTTGCATTAGGGAAGATATGATTAAGACTCCATGGACAGCTGCAGGCGCTCTCAGTCATCAGTTTGCAATTCTACAGAGTCTGCTATATAGGTGCAGGGTCCCTTCGCTGAGAAGTATATCCTATGTTCGTGTTTTTAGCCGCAACGCACAGTCTCAGTTTCCCGCGCCTGCCACTGGTTGTATCTACCCTACCAAACAAATCTGGATTGAAAGTGCACTACTACTGGATTTTCCCAAACAATTAAATCCTCTTTAAATCCTCTTTACATGCAGAAAATCCAATTGTACTCTATGTATTGCATTTGGCTTGCTTATGGCTTAATACACCCGAAATATCTTTTTTTAGCACTCCTCAATGGAATGGAATCCCTCAACAATCCAAGCAATGCAATCCCCAAAGAATTCAGTAAAAATCTAAAAGCAATGCAATCCCCAAACAATCCAGTAAAAATCCAAAAGAAATGCAATCCCCAAACAATCCACTAAAAATGGAAAAACAATGCAATCCCCAAACAATCCAGTAAAAATCCTAAAGCAATGCAATCCCCAAACAATCCAGTAAAAATCCTAAAGCAATGCAATCCCCAAAGAATTCAGTAAAAATCTAAAAGCAATGCAATCCCCAAACAATCCAGTAAAAATCCAAAAGAAATGCAATCCCCAAACAATCCACTAAAAATGGAAAAACAATGCAATCCCCAAACAATCCAGTAAAAATCCTAAAGCAATGCAATCCCCAAACAATCCAGTAAAAATCCTAAAGCAATGCAATCCCCAAACAATCCAGTAAAAATCCTAAAGCAATGCAATCCCCAAACAATCCAGTAAAAATCCAAAAGCAATGCAATCCCCAAACAATCCAGTAAAAATCGAAAAATGATGCAATCCCTAAAAAATCCACTAAAAATCCTAAAGCAATGTAATCCCCAAACAAATCAAAAGCTTCTTTTTGGTCTAATGCATCAAAAATATGTTAATTATAAATCCTTCCTGGTAGAAGCAAAGAAATCCCAAAACAATCCTATAAAAATCCTAAAGCAATGCAATCCCCAAACAATCCAGTAAAAATCCAAATGCAATGCAATCCCCAAAGAATCCAGTAAAAATCGAAAAACGATGCAATCCCCAAAAAATCCACTAAAAATCCTAAAGCAATGCAATCCCCAAACAAATGCAAAAGCTTCTTTTTGGTCTAATGCATCAAAAATATGTTAATTAGAAATCCTTCCTGGTAGAAGCAAAGAAATCCCAAAACACTCCTATACAAATCCAAAAGCAACGCAACACCCAAATAATCTTTGCAATGCAGTGGCCACATAATCCTACAAAAATCCACTATAACCATGAAATGAAATCCTCCAATAGTGATTACTCTGATTGGGTCCTACTAGTCATGTGGGTACAATGACATGAAAGTCGAGCAATGTCAATGTGATATTATCTATTTAAAAAAATAATAATAAACACCTGTCTTTTATTCAATTGTATTTATTAAGGGAATCCATGAGGTTCAACGTGAAACTGTGTACGTAGCCCACAAGGATGTCTGTACAGTCCCAGAACTGGATGCTTTACGTTTTGTGGAGATGCATGTATACAAAAAAGAAAAAAAGAAAATCACTACCAGCCAGGGAGTCCAATGTGGACCCAGGTTAAGCCCAGGGAGCAAGGAAGTCAGGTGGAGAACCCAGCTCAGTGAGCAAGTGAGTCAGGTGGAGAACCCAGCTCAGTGAGCAAGTGAGTCAGGTGGAGAACCCAGCTCAGTGAGCAAGTGAGTCAGGTGGAGAACCCAGCTCAGTGAGCAAGTGAGTCGATTACTCCACAACAACTTCCTGATGGGATGCAATCACTCCAGGATGATTCTAAGACTTGCCAAACCTTCTGCATACGCCTACCCCTAGTTTTCCGATAATCCCTTCCCCTCAGCCTCATACTCAGCCAAAAATGCTCTCTGGCAAGCCAATGACCACCCCAGGCCTTACACAGAGTCCCCCACCCCCCACTTAGACACTATGGTATGAACTTTGCAAACTGCAACAATATCTCAGAGAAGGCCTATTCTTTCAGCATCCAGGCTCCCCTGAACAGACACCGACAGCACCAAGGAACACCCCCACACACATACACTCACCCCTCCATACCTACACATTCAGACCTACCTAGACACACATCCAGCCCCCTCAAACATCTCCACACACTTGCCAGCAGTCCCCCCAAACACACAGCCCTCTCACAAACACAGCACCATCTCACTCCCACAAAGCACCTCCTACATACACAGCAGTAGCCCCCCACACACATCCAGTCCCACCACTCACACTCAGCACCCAGTAACCACCCACACTCTGCACCCAACCTGCCCTGCCCACACACATCGCACCCAAGCATGTCCTCCAACCATACTCCAAGCACACCACACACACAGCCACTCCCACAAACTAACTCAGAACACAGCCCCCTCCACACAAAGCACCCAGAATCCCCCAACACTGAGTCCTGCCACACACTCTCAGCATCTTGCGCCCCAGACTCACACAGTTCCCCACACAAAGCTCTCCCCATTCACACTCAGCACTAGGCACCCCTATACTCAGCACCCGTGGGCGCCCACCACCCCTCTCTCCCTCACACACACACACACATGGCACCTATAATCCTCCCAACAGCCCTGCCATACACACTCAGTCCCCCATATACTCAGCACCAGCCCCCCAACACACACACAGCTTCCACTCCCACCACATTCCCAACTGCACCCATTCTACCCCAACAGCTTCATTGAATTATATGGACGGGTAAGAAGCTTGGTAGGTCATTTAACAATTTCCATGATGGGTGACACTGTTCAAAACGTGTGAGTTTAGAGCTATGGTCAAGCACACCCACCACCAAATCCACCAAAACACACCCACTACCCAACCTCATTCAAAAGCGCAACCTTTACCTCACTATCCAATCTCACCAAAGTGCCCATCACTCAACCTTACCCAAGCACCCTGACCACTCATCATCTTAGAGCACCATGCATCCAATGTCACACCCACCATCACCTGTGCTTGTCACTCCAGCTCCCAGACTTGCTGAGCTCGCCAGCACCAGACCTAAGTGTGGCACCTCTGCCCAGAACTCCACCAACCAACATTCCTGTTGCAGCCTGTCTGCATCTGGCACATTGCTGCAAGACTATGTGTCGCTGATAGTTGTGTTTGCGCCCCGTGGAACATCATGGGACTGGGGTGTCACTATCCAGCAGACCATATGGCACAGCTAAGGCATGCCATAGAGAAGCACAGAACAATGCGGCATCCCAGAAAACAAACGTTCCAGCTTCTCAACAAAGCTCCAGCTGTTGCTTGGTGTTGCTTGTTCCCCATTTATCTGTTCTTGACTCCTGGTTCCTCTGACCTCAACTGGCTCCTGGATTCCCTTTGGATTATTTCTTGGATTGGTTTATTTATGGTACTGAACTGCTGCATTGGGTTTTGGACTGGCCTAGATTCCCTTTGGATTGATTTGTCTTCTTTTACTGAACTGCTGCATTGGAATTTGGACTGGCCTAGATTCCCTTTGTATTAATTTGTCTTCTGGAACTGAACTGCTGCACTGAATTCTGGACTAGCCTTTATTCTCTTTGGACTGTTGCCTGGTTTAGTTTGTCTTTTGGTATTGATCTGGACAGCTGCATTGAATTTTGGACTGGCCTTGATCCCCTTTGGATTGTTGCTTGGTTTAGTTTGTCTTTTGGTATTGTACTGAACTGCTGCATTGGATTTAGGACTGGCCTGGATTTCCCCTGTGGTTCACCTGATCTTCTGGTGACTTCCGGGACCCACGCACATCACCTCAGGCATCCCGTTTGAGTGGTTCATTGAGACGGTTAAGCGATAGGTCTTTACATATTCTGTATAACCTGTGCCTTTGCCTCTTTTTCAGTTTGTGTTTGTGTTTTGTGTTCCAGTTCCCCTCCATATCTTCCATTCAAACCGGCAACCCCTTTTGGTCATTTGTCTTGTATGTAGAGTAAGATTAAATCCCATGCTCATGGACCTGGCTCCGAAACCTGTCAATCACCACAGAGCCTCACCAGGCATGCGCCTGCCTGTATTCCGGCCGCCTGACTGCCAGCCTCATGAGGGTCTAGGGAAGGGGTCATATAGGGCCTCATTACACGGACGGCGGTAAGGGTTAACGGTCACCGCTAATGGTACCGGTGACCGTTAACCCTTACCGCCTTACTACGAGGTCCCTTTGCGGGTTGGAGACTTTAACGCCTGCTTTTTGCAGGCGTTAAAAACCAACCCGCAAAGGGACCAGGGAGCTAATTATGGTACCGCAATTTGCGGTGCCGTAATTAGCACCTTCCCCATTCCCATTATGCCCTATGGGACAAAAATGGGAATGGGGAAGGGCAATGGGGGAAGGGGGAATTACCGCCCCACCAACCTTGGAATAGGGCGGTAATTCCCCTTTCCTCCAAGGCGGTGCCGGTATTTTACCGGCATGGACCAAGGTGCTAATAGCACCTTGGTCCACCGCCGTCCGTGTAATGAGGCCCATAGTGCGTCACGGCACTGGGAAACAAATGAGAAGCAACATTAGAAAAAGAGACCCTTCATGCTGCGTTTTGAAATGTGTTTGGTCAGCATTCTTCCAAATGCTAAAGTGAATAGCTTTCGCTGTTAGTCTTCAACCCCCCGCATCCCTCCCACTAAATTTTGGGCTATGCTGATTCGACATGGCTGACCTACACAGACATTGTCGGATAGAACAGGATACAGATGTTAAACGACACCTTCCAGTTCCCCTCCACATCTTCCATTCAAACCAGTGACCCCTTTTGGTCCTTTGTCAGGGGGGGTGCTTTATGTAGCATAATAAGATGAAGTCCCATCAGCATGGGCCTGTCCCCGAAACCTGCCAATCACCCCAGAGCCTCACCACACACCTCCGTAAGAACCTCACTCCAGTGCTACCCCACACAAACTCCTCAGCACCCAAGTCCTGTATAAAACAAGCATTGGCCTAGCCACTAATGTCCTGTTTAAAACAAGCATTGGCAAAGCCACTGAAAACAATAGATAGAGTGCTATTCCTATGGCTACACATTGGTATGAGCTGAAGATAAAGCTTAGCGACGGTGCATTATTTTCTAAAGAAATGGTCAAGTGCAGTTGAGCTTTTATTTCGCCTATAAAATCCAAAATAAATAAACCTAAACTCTGTTGTTTTACCATATTAAATGCATAAATAACTGCAACAAAATTGTTGAAGCTAGGTTAAAATTATGTTTCCAACATTTAAATTCAGTAAAAATGTGTGCCTAATGTTACTGTATTGCTGTTATTAGAAACAAGTTGGAAAAAATCCCCCAAAATCTTCCATTATAAGACCAAACAATCCTTGCTTGTAAAACAATTCAAAATCTATCCACTAAAAATGTATGGCGTTACTAGATTGTTTTTATGGAGAAACAAGTTGAAAAAAATCCCAAATAAATCCTCCAGTTTAAGACCAAACAACAAGGATTAATCCTTGGTTGTAAAACAGTCCCCAAAAAATCCAGTCAAAATGTGTGCCTGGAAGTTAGTGTTACTGGATTGTTTTTACTGAGAAACAAATCAGTAAAAATCCCAAATAAATCCTCCAACCCAAGACAAATAAATCCTTGCTTGAAAAAATCCAAAAGAAATCCTAAATAAAGGCAATAAAGAATAAGAGACTTATTTTTTTTTATTTGTATTTGGTTACAAAATATAAACCTTTACAATCTCTTGAATAATAGTGTTCATAATAATCCATATTTTTGCAAATTGATTTAAAATTGTACGTTTAAAAGAATCGTTAAAAGTAATTGCTAAAACAAAAAGAAAGACTAATCTCTAACAGACCACTTTGTCATTAGTAGGAAATCTGGTAGGTGCTAATCCACCTCTATTAGTTACTACACTTTCTTCAAGTTCAAGTAATTCTTCCTCATTAACCTTTACGAATGCTATCAGGAGAAAACATGTATGTTTTCCCCTGCCCCAGCATCATTCTATCCCATAAATTCTCCACACAATCAACAAAATTGATGTTAAGAAATCACATCAGAGAGGTTGTACGTGCATTTTTGAAATACAGACACTCCAAGATAAGATGTTTTAACGTGTCTTCATATTCGTTACAAGTGTGAAATCGACACTTCATGCTTGACATCATGGGTTTTGTTTGGCCCCAATGCTTCATTCTTTTTGACAGTATGAATCTGATTTAATATGAATCTCATATAAGCCATTTGTGCATTGCTACAGAGAAAGATTGAAAGATATAAACAGCAACCATCCCTTTTCCGTGGGTATTTTGCATATTCTTTATAGGTCTTAAACTTTGGCAGTTCTTCAATGGTACCTATCCAGTCTTTCTCAAAAAGCTTGTTTTTACATAGACTGGACGCATATGTAAATCATTAAGATCGACAGCCAATTAATCGATAATTTTTTTCATACTTGCACCGTATGTCATAATTGTGCTCGAGCTACAGCCCTTAATCATAAGGCTTGAATCCTGATATAATGAGTTAGTTGAGGGATTAGTGATTTTACTATAATTAGCTAGGGCTCTCCATTCCCATCTACATGCAAGGGATATCAGTCCACATTCATGTCGGATGATGCAGTTGGGGATGGCAGCGGAAAGGTGAAGTACTGACTTTATCATTTGTCTCTGTATGGAGTTAAGTTGACTTGTCACATTGAATAAACACATGTCCAAAGAGTATAAAAGAGCATGTTAAACTTTTAGAGTCAGGTAGAGTCAGGTAATCCAATAATGTCATCAAGGAAAACGTACAATACCTTGAAAATATGATCTTCAGCTGGTTCATTATTGGTCTTGCCCTGGAATGAAGATGGCCCACCCAAACTTTCATTGTTGAGGAGTTACTCAACCTATATCCCAGATAAGTAAATTCTGCAGGCTGATTGATCACATTACCTTCCATATTCCAAGAGTACTTCTTACAATGGTTACCAGCATTGAAAATCATAATATTCCTTTTAGAGGAATTGGGTTTCAAGTTGTTTTGAAATGCATATTCAGGAAACGTTTGCAGTTTTATTTGTAAACCAGTGGCAATCGAATCAAACAAGACGATGTCGTCTGCAAACACTATCCAGTTCAATTGTAAGGAACAAAATCGTGGTGCAAAAATTTCTTTCGATTGCCATATCCCATCTAAGTCGCTGAGATATAATTTAAACAAAGTTGCATCATAGTTACATCCATGTTTTAATCCCAGGCATGAAATAACTGGTGCGGTTTCTGCTCCCCCCTTTGTGGTTCTAATCTGATAAGAGGTGTTTTGATGGAATTTGCAATCCAAGTAATTAAGTACGCTGGTATACCGGCTTTATACATCTTTGTCCACAATATATCACGTACCACCATATCAAATGTGGCCGTCATATCAATTGATGACATATAGAGAGTGCTTAGTTCTTTAGCTTTTGTTCCTGCAATTAGGTGGGCCATGATTGTTGTGTTCAAAGTAGTGCGCATGGTTTTTCTAAAGCCAATTTGAGATTTAGAATATACCTTTAGAACTTCCAGCTGTTTATCTAATTCATGCAGGATTAAAATGGAAAACATTTTTGCTGCCGCATCAGTTAGCGAGATGGGGCGGTAATTTTCCGGGCAAGAAGGATTTATTTTCTTAAAGATGGGGATAAGAATAGCAGATACCCAAGATTCTGGGATATTTCCTGTAGTCAGAATCTTATCAAATTTGATTTTCAATATACCAACCCAAAACTTGGGGTCTGCCTTTTATACACGATGGAATATGATCAGGGCCGGCTGCTCTAGAATTGTTTAGTTTCTTGATGTCCCATTCAATATCTGCGATGGTCCAGTTCAACATAACTGGAGGGTTACTAGCTGGAATGTTGAATTTCAAATGGGTAAAACGCACCAGTAATTCAAACTTGGAACCAAAATAAGCCCCCCATGTATCAGCTGAGATAATGGTATCTGAGGTACTGCGATTAGTAGTTTGGTTGTTCTTAATTGTCGACCATACATATCTATTTTTATGATTGCAGAGTGCTCTAATCATATCACAATTTTGGTGGTTATAATTTCGAAATGTGTAGTTCTTTCATCTTATTCTTAAAACTTTGGATAATTTGTTTTTTAAGATATCCACCTTTAGACAAATTAGTATTTTCTCTCTTTATTTTTCTTACATCACTGTTTTTCTTTCTTTTTAAAAATGTAATCTCTAAATCAAATGGATGCCGGTTGTCCATAAACTGAGTTTTTTGTTTACTTTGGAGATAGAATAGCGTGTTTTCAATAACTTCAACTACATGTTTATCCCAAATCACTGGGTTGTTCCATGCTAAGCAATTGAAATCTTCCCTCCGATGTAGTTCATTGGATACTCTTTCCATAAGTTTCCTACATAATAAGGGATTCCATCTTAGTGAAACCTAAGTAGGGTTAGTCTCCAAAGCACATAGGAATTCATTAACTTCAAGTACTTTGCATTCCATTGATAAGTCTAGTTGAATTGGGGCTTGATTGCTTCCCATAAAGTCGTTTATAACTGTTCTTTCAATCGTTTAATATTGAATCGGAAATGCAGAAAACATCGATCCTGGAACATGAAGTGCCTCTGTGCCAGGAATAATCAATCAGTGAGTCCTGATATTGAACAAAAGTAATTTCCCAATCCTTAAAGTATGTTTGCCATTTGTTACCTAGATGGTGCATTCGATTGATTCTTAAAGGATATCTTATATTCACAACTTCTGACAAATTATTACATGATGTATTGTAGTCACCCCCTATAATTACTTCAAAATTCAAGTTAAGGGCGAATGCGTGATCTAAACATCCATCGATCTCATCAAATGCATCATCAATAGTGAATGTTAATGGATTCCATTAGAGACAGATTAACAATATCTGATTATACTCAACTTTTTTTAAATCCATCATTATCGCCAAAATTTGCGCAGATGAATAAATCATCTCAGAATAACAGTCAATGGCATTGTTTATGCTAATGGCCAGACCACCAAAGGAATGCCCCTCCAAACCTTTGAGGGCAACAGAACAATAGGTATGATAATCTGGGACCATTAATGGCTCTAATTTCATGGTTTCTTGAAAGAGAATGATATCTGGTGATTCATTTGATGAGAACGATGAAATCCATTTTGAGATATGTAGAAAACCACAACAATTCCATGAAAAAATGTAATTTTCTGCATCGCCTTGTTCTATGCTGTCTTTAGCGCTCGATCCGCAGAAAAAAATAGTTTTTAGTAAAGGTTCAAGCCACGTTTAGTTGGAATTTGTACGAGCAAAGACTAAAAGTTGTGAAATACACACATTTTCACCTTGAGAAAATGTCTCCAATTGATTTCTCATTTTGTTGTCTATGGTTAAACTCCAAGAATTCTTCAGCAAATTTTTACATCGTTGAATGTAATACAAACCCCATATTCGCTAATTCCTGTCGAAATGACCAAATAAGTTTCAAAACGTGTTCAGAAAATAGATGGCATGTCATCCTAGAACTATTGTGGGGAGCTAATGCAATTTTATTAAAATCATTGGAAGTTAATATCCTCAAGGATGGAATTCTATAGATTAGATCCAACAAATACTTCCTGTTTATTCTAATTTCTCCTAAAATATATTTATGACCGTACAGCCCCATTATGTTGGGTCCCTGTGTTGGAACACATCTTCGCTGACTCTCTTGGTAATGAGGTAATACTTGGTTATCAGTAAAACCAGTAGGATTTGGTTTGTTTATGGTTTGTTGTATATTCACAGTTGGAAAAGAGTTTAAAGACTGTGATGATTCTTAGTTTGAGGCCTGTACCTCGTTGGATTTATTCAAGCTTTTACCAATAGACAAACCTTCAGATGGTGTTGTGATAAGTTCTGAAGATTTTAAAAACTGTGTTAACCATTCCAGCATCAGGGTACTGTTGTTTAATGCTTTTTCGAGTTCACCACATACAACTCTGTCCCCTTGTGGCGTTGACTTGACTTCGCTGATTCCTTTAGATGGAATAGTAAGGCCACATCTATTCTCATTGCTGTCTTTGTTAGCGTTAGAATTGCTAAGCCATCTTTCTTCTGCTGTGACAGTAATGCTATTCCCTAAGTGAATTGTATTTCCCAGAGCATTCACATTCCTATCATTGGAATGGATCAATAACTTGCATTTCCCACCCTGATCTTAATAATAGGTTCACTGAAGTTAGTAACATCAGCACAGTAAGGACCATTCACCGGGTTCTTGCATATTTCAGAGTAAAACTTGAGTGTTGGCATTGAAGACAGTGTTACAGTTGGAATAGTTTTTGATTTCACTCTCGACATCAAATTTAGAAGTGGTGGTGCACTTTCTCTCATCACTTGCGATTACATACAGGACTTCTGCAGGGGAGAGAGGAAGAGAAAGCAGAAGCAAAGAGGTAGGTTTTGAGGAGCTTCCGGAACCGGAGATGGTTCTCCTCAAGTTTCAGGGAGGTAGGAAGGCTGTTCCAGAGGGAGGCCCCTGCCGAAGAGAGAGATCTACCACCAACTTGTTGCTTGGAGAAGCGACTGACCCTGAGGGAGTTGGAGCAGGAAGAGCGGAGAGGTCGAAAAGGAAGATATTTAGGAAGAGAGAGTTGAAGGTATTTCGGCCCCAGTCCCCAGAAGGCCTTGTGGACAATGCAGAGGGTTTTGAACTTAATCCTCACAGCCACTGGGAGCCAGTGCAGAGATTTCAGTCCTGGAGAGATATGATCCCTGGGCGTGAGGCCAAGGACAAGTCTTGCAGTCCTGTTCTAGATAAGTTGAAGAGGGCGGAGAGTAGAAGCAGGTAGATTTAGATAGAGGTTGTTACAATAGTCCAGCTTAGAGAGAACCAGGGCTCTGGAGACAGTGAGCTTCTGGGGGAAGGAGAGGAAAGGAAGAATACCTCTGAGGAGGTGCAGCTGGTAATTAGACTTCTTAGAGACATCAGAGATGTGAGGAGAGAAGGAGAGTGTGGAATCGAAGATGACCCCGAGGTTTTTACCATGCAGGTGGGAGAGGGAAGCGGGCCAAGGGAGGCCGGCCAGAGAGCTGCAGGGAAGAAGGGAGTGGAAGTGCCGATGAGCAGAATCTCAGTCTTACTGGCATTAAGGCAGAGGTCATTGGCGGCACACCACTCCTGGATGGCAGACAGACAGTCAGAGATGAGGGAAGGAGAGGCGGAGGCCGAGGGTAGCCTGAAACTGAGCTGAGTATTATCCGCATAGCACTGAAAGTTGAGGCAGAGAGAGTCAATGCGGTGGGCAAGGAGTGCCAGGTATTGGTTGAACAACCAGAGAGAGAGGTTAGATCCCTGGGACACACCACAGGTAGAGACAAAGATATCGGAGAGGAAAGACCCCAGCTGAACCTGAGAGGGTCATATGGATCAGGATGGATGAGTATGGCTCAAGATGGATGAGTATGGCTCAAGAAGTAGAACTTTGACTCTAGATGATTCAGAAGTATGGCTCAAGATGGATGAGTATGGCTTAAGATGGGTGAGTATGGCTCAAGATGGATGAGTATGGCTCACGATGGGTGAGTATGGCTCAAGACACAGATGTATCTCAAGATGGATGAGTATGACTCTAGATGCAGAAGTATGGCTCAATAAGTAGACTTATGGATCAAGATGGATGGGTATGGCTAAAGATGGATGAGTATGGCTCAAGAAGAAGAAATATGACTCTAGATGCAGAGGTATGGCTCAAGATGCAGAAATATGGCCCAACATGTACCAGTGTGGCCCAAGATATAGGTGAATGGCTCAAGATGTATACATATGGATCTAGAAGTAGAAACATGTCTCACTATACGTAAATATGGCTCTAAGTGCAGAAATATGTCTCTAGGTGCTGAAAGGTTGCTCTAGGTGCAGAGATGTGGCTCTAGGTGCAGAAATATGGCTCTAGGCGCAGAAGTATGGCTCTAGGTGCAGAAAGGTGGCTCTTGGTGCAGAAATGTGGCTCTAGGTGCAGAAATATGGCTCTAGGTGCAGAAGTATGGCTCTAGGTGCAGAGATATGGTTCTAGGTGCAGAGATATGGCTCTAGGTTCAGACAAATGGCTCTGGGTGCAGAAAAGTGGCTCTAGGTGCAGAACGGTTGCTCTAGGTGCAGAAATATGGCTTTAGGTGCAGAAGTATGGATCTAGGTGCAGAGATATGGTTCTAGATGCAGAGATATGGCTCTAGGTGCAGAGGTACGGCTCTAGGTGTAGAAGTAGCATCCTTTGATATTTGTATTTATTTGAAGAACAGGGATATCAGTTTTGGTCATTCATTCCTTACAATAACACATTTACAGGTGTCGGAAGCACTCGCTGGAAAGGTGCCTGAACAAAAGCACAAAGATCAGAACAAGTGACGAGCCGGTATATGAGGGTGTAAACAAAGTGGGCTGTAGACCAGGAACAAACAAAACAATAGTAATAATTTGTGACATACGATGGTAACATTAACCAAACAGGGCATATGTTGCAAACTGAAAGGGTACTGTACACAAAAACAAATGTATATTAGTATGTGCCACTGGAGGGAGTGATGGGGTCTTGTAGCGAGGCTGGGGGAGGGTATGGTGGGAGCTACATCTTTTGCCAATGTGTGATGTGTAAGCCAATCTCTGAAAGGATCCGCGATCGAGCTTGCTTAGATTGCGATGGGCAATGGGCTTCCATGAAGCTGGTCATTTAGGGAGAAAGAGTGGAATCAAGAAGAGGACCTTCGGGCATTTTGTCAGTGAGGTTGAGTGCAGAGGAGAAGTGGAGTGATCAAGAAGGGGTGTAGGCAGAAATAGAACTACTGGGGAGCAAGGCCAATTCTAGCTTTTTAGATGAAGAGAAGGCGTGTGCATGGTGAACCATCCAGCATGGTGTTGGTAGGTAGAAGAGGGGGTGGATCTGGGTAGGTTGTAGAGAGTGTAGGTAGCAAAGCTGCAGGTTTTCTCTAGCTGGAGAAAGGAGTAGCGAGAAATGTCAAGTAGTAGGCAGTAGTGGTGGTTCTTTTTGCCAAGTACAAGGGCAGAGTATGAAAAGAGCGGTGAGGAAGAGAAGGCTGAATTTTCCAAATGTTGAGATGGTAAACATGAGTAGCCAAGGTGGTAGACTTGTTGTGGTCACAGGTCACTATCAAAGAGGAACTCAAGATTGTGAGCCTTGGATGAGAGAGCTTGAAGGTCAGAAAGGAGATTGGAGAGGGGAGTGTAGAGATGCATTGGATCCTAGGAGACAGATGACTTCCATGTTCAAAGAGTTCAGCATGAAGCAGCAGAGAAGCCTCCATTCAGGGATTTCAGTGAGACAGCTGACCAATCTAGTTTGAGAGGACTGAGGTGAAAGAGGAAAAGGAGAAAAAGATTTTTGAGGTGAGAAAAGAGGTGATAGTGAAAGCCAAAAGACAAAATAAGTCTACCTTGGGAAGTGGTTTAACATGTTTAAGAGCAGTTCTCCAGGGACTGATCCTTGTAGGACACCAACAGGGAAATGGGTGGGGTCAGAGGTTTGCGGCTTCCAAGAGATTTAAAAGGAGCAACATTTCTAATAGGAGGTGTGCTGTAGCATCTTGAAGCATGTGTTGCGCTAGATGGAATTACCATGCAAAATACTTTGAATCCAATAATCGGACAGACTCACAGAAGATGGTAAAATTCTGCTTTAATCTCAAGAAGTCAAGCAGGGCGAATACACACACATCAACTCAACTCATGCCGGATCACATTGTATTTTCAATTATGTATAGGTTATATAATGCTTGATGAGTCATCTATGATGTCATCCTTCTTGGCAAACTTCCAAAACCTATCGAGGGGTGGGATTGGATTAAGGGATCAAGTCTGCATATAGAATGCATAAATGTTACTCTCTCATTGGGGTCCCCTTATCTGTAGGACACCTCCTGAGCTCCTCTAGTCATGTGGCATAAAGCAATCGTCACAGCCAAGAATATGTCAACAGATTAATATTCTTCAAAACTGTATGAAAAAGCGCTTGGCAGGCTATTCTAATGGGTTGACAAACCAAATCCAAGCTTGGACATTCAGTATGTTAGCATGCAATGCATATAAAATGAAACCCAGGTGGTTGGAGATGTACCAGTTCTTCCTTTGTTTCCCAATTAGGCCATCCTCTTTCATCGGTAAGCCTCATGCCAGTGTTTTCTGTTTGAAGGTTGACCTTGGCAGTCTGCATAGTCTCGGGACATCCGAGGCAGTGCGGGTACACCGCTAACTTAGATCCAGGCCTAATGAATAGCCCTCGATTGCGAGCTCTTCGTCATGTGTTGTAAGACCATGAATATTTCCATATCAATGGTGCTTTTATCCTTATTTGATTCAACCTCTGCTGGGTGCAGTTCTTCTTGTCTCCCTTAGAGGCTTGCTCATTCCATCCCATATGGGCTTTTGTGCCCTCTTATCACACAATATTTGGCATCAGTAAATGTTCATGTTCTTCCTAATCTTTAGAAAATATGTCCTTGCACATGGTCTGCTCAAGGACTCCCTTCATGATTTTTATTCATCTCTCGAAACAGCATCCTTTGTTCAACACCAATGTACTCCTCTATTTTGTGAGGAAAACTGTTTCTGTATCGTCTCTCCATTTTTAAGATCCTAGGTTCGTGTTTTTGAGGTAACTGGGTTAATTGACATGAGCCGTCGTCCATCTTATTCTGATTGTTGTCCTAAAAGTTGAATATAAACCTCTTCTAAGCAAGTTTCTATGTATTCTTTCTACCATGCTTTTCACCGTATTTACAGTTATTGACCAGCGTGCCACCTCATTCTTCTTTATATTCATAACTACTGCATCATGGAGTATATGGTTCTCCTAATGCTTCAGTTACATTGTTTTTGTTTACATGTTTTTGTATCATTTCAACATAGGATCATATATCTTCTTTCAGACACGTTTGCTGTAACTAAAACTTTGTTTTAATGTACTTTTATGTTGCACATCATTTTCGACAAGGAACATCCCTCTTGGTAGCTTTCATCTGCTGTTTCGCCGTGAGGGTATCTTCTGAATGGTTGCCTGAGTGCATATCGTTTCTCATGCAGTCCACGTGGTATGGACATGTCGTATAATCTTGTACAGGGGTTCCCAATTATAGGTCCTGCTCTGTTATTCCAATAGGGTGTGGCTCAGGGGACGTTGACTAGGGAGAATGCATCCACATGCTCCTCTACATTCTCAACTATGGATGCATTTGCAACCAGACTATTTTGCCTCCCCTTCTGCAATTCATCTTCTATCATCTCATCATATTTTCTTTTCTTCTGCACCCATATTTTTATCAGCCCCCCTCAGGCGGCCAGCATTCTTTATGTGTTCATCAACTCTCCAGGTCATCAATTGACAATCTCCTGCTAGTGCACAACATATCCATCATCCCAATTATATCTCCTTGTCTATTATTCCAATAGGGTGGGGGCGAGGGGGCATTGACTAGGGAGAATGCCTCCACTTGCTCCTCTACAGCGGTGATGCAGGAACGAGGAAATTTGAGAAACCGAAGAGAATGAGGCGAAGGGAGCAGTCCTTAAGGATGAATTTAGAAGAGATTTTGAAGAGGTGCGCTTCAGAGAGAAGTTAAAGATATGCATGAGTGCAGCCTCAGGGTGGTGTGTACCACAGAAGCCAGACTGAAGTGGCTCTTCAAGGCATTATTCTCAAAGTACTTAGGGATCTAAAGAAGAATACCTGCTCCAAGACCCTTGAATAATGGAGTAGGAGAGAAACCGTGAGATAGTTTGTCACGACAGTTGCATCAGCAAGGGTTCCTTCAAAAGGGGGTTGGCCGGAGCAGGGAAGAGCCCAGAGGAGAGAGATAGATTAAAGAGTTCAAACAGACAAGGACAGGTGGTACAGGCTAGAAATAGCACAAATGAAAGGAGCACAGAGAATGCACTCGTTTCATTTGTGCTATGTTTAGCAATGCATAGGTCACCTTATTCTGGCAGGGGACCTGAGCATTTCAGGAGGGACTGGACAGAAGCGCAAAGATGTGCTGTCCAGCCCTTTTGCATGCATTATTAGTTTAGTTTCTGGGAACACATTTTACCAAGATGGGCCATTAAGGGGCCCGTCTCTGTGATATGAAAACAGTTATAATAATAACATTTCAGTCCTTGTGTAGGGAATGAAAATGCTAGTGTTACAGTGTCAGACCAGAAACGACCCTATAGTATGTATAAGTATGTATATTATGTTGGCCAGAAACCATTCGCATCATGTGACAAACATCGCAAACACAGAATCGTCAATGTAACGAAAGGGCGTTCGTTTTGTGAAATATCCGCCATTTGCTTTTTTCCTTTCTGTAAAAACACTTTGCAAAATGAATTCTATGCTTCAAACTCATGAACGGTGCGAGGCCACGGCCTGCATGTTGAAAGATCAACCCAGACAGGAATGCTAGACAATACCGAAATACATTGTTTTCCTCCCTCACAAAATCCTTGGAGGCGAGCAGAAACTGCATCTAATCAGCGGCCCAGGTGTAGCAAGAGACAGTTAAAACATAAATTATATTCTTTTAGCAGTACTCCTCCGTGGAGACTGGTATTTTCTGCCTCAGAACTGTCTGACCCTTGGTTCATGAATAGAGACACATAGATAACGTGCAAAGGAATGTTTCTCTCCTACGAACATAATATCCTTGCTGAACTAAGAGCTTTATGTTCTCCATAACAAAAAGCTGTCTCTGCTACTGTTGCTATAATAAGTATATTTAGACTGAATAGGGACGTGTCATAACGTGTCATAATTGTCATGATTGTCAATCACCGAACCCTAGCCTAAAAAGATACATTATGGGTGGTTTGAATTGCCTTCAAAGAGTACATGATATGTATATATATATTGTTGCTTGAGCGTTGCTCTCTCTCTTGTGTCTCACGAGGTCTGGGTACACACGTTGCGAGACGTTAGACCCCAGTCAGCCGACTGAGCATACTTTGAAATAAACCAGACTTGTTTGGAAATCGAACCTCGTGTCTGTCGTGTCACTAGTATATGGTTATTGTGCCTTCGTTTCCATGTGCGGGGTCTTTATGGCCTAGCAACAACTGTGATTTACCCCCTGGCTCACACTCCAAAAACAAATCATGGCAGGATCAGGAATGACGCTGCCATGATTTGCACCCCCCTCTGCGCCTGTAATGAACTGGTGCAGGGAGAAGACCCTAATTTCTGCACATTTTCATGTGCATCCTCTTTGAGAATTCAAGATGTGCTTTGAAATGTGTTGAACAGCTCCTTCTCTGTGCAAATGCACAAAGGGGGGAAAAGGAGAATCTGAATAAGCGCATCTATGAATGAGTGCATCTATGTAGCTTATTAGCTACTCATTACATGTTTGACTGTTCGCAGAACTCTAATAAGAAAGCAGCTATAATTTCAATATTCAACAAGTCAAGATTATGAATAGTGCACCTTCATCATGTATGCTGCACAGAAGAGCTATGTTTCTGCATAAGTAGCTTAGTATACTGGATAGAACTTCGTAATGGAATATTTTTTGTATCAATGCATTGCTTTTTGCACTAATTACTCATGATATGTATTCCAATGACCCATGAAACTTTTTTATCCAAATTATAATAAGAATCCCTTGTACAGACTTTTCATGAAAAGTTAAATGCACATGTGATGTCATCAGTGATGTCATCAATGACATTTGTGATGTCATGTTTGATGTCTTGGTTGTTAGTCTTAGCAGTGCATGGTGGTGGTGCGAGTTATGGTTGCTTAGCTTAACATAACTGGCAAATTGAATAGGTTTTTAGTTGCGCAACTTAACTATAACATCCCTTTAATAACATTTTTTTTACTGAATTTGATAGGTTTTAAGCAGCGCAACTTACCTATAATGTCCATTTAACAAAGGTTTTTTTAGTAAAGGTCATTGCTTTGTAGTAGTGGCACGTAACCGTAATGTAAAATAACATCTGACTTCATTGCACACCTTGGGGAGAATGCCACATGACCAGAACCGGCCTAAGGGGGAGGGGGCGAGTCGGCCGTCCGTCCGGGGCGCCGTGCTCCCCAGGGTGCCATTAGCCCCCTGCCACACCAGCTCGGGGCACTCTTTCAAGGGCTCCGTGAAGCTGGTGTAGCGGCAGAAGGTGCAGCAGGCAGGCTCATTCCATGTCAATCGGGTGCTTAGCACCCGATTGACACCAAATGCGCCCCTCTACCGCAGGCGCCTTAACCAAGAAAAGGGACCGTTAGCCCCACGCTAGCTCAGGGGAGTCTTTGAATGGCTCCCCCGAGCTGGCATAGTGGCGACAGGTGCCTCATTGTTGGTCAATGCATCCGCGGCAGCGGAGCGCATTTAGGAACAATAGGGTGCTATTGCACCCTATTAATAGAATTACCTTCTTGCCGGAGCAAGGAGGTATAAAAAAAATATATATATATACACTCCGTAGCCACGGCCCCTGTTGACCAGGGGTGCGTGGGGAAGAGGGGGGTGCCAATTCAACCCAGGGCGCTGCTGCCCCTAACGCCGGCCCAGCACATGTCCATATATTGGCGCACAGCAGGGGTTGTGTCCGAGAATCTGTACACACTTAACAATAAGATCTATCCCGCATGAACAGTGTGGAAGTACATTTTTTACTGATGTAGGAACTGCCACCTTCAACATTTCCCTTGCACAGCTCTAACACCTATTTGTAGTGAGCCATTAAGAATGTAGCACACAGTACATACTTTTACCAAAAATACTATTTATCTGAAAACGACATGAGCTAAGGCCATCCCTCCTCACCAAGAAACAGCAGCACTGCTGGAATGAAGGAGCATGAGAAACACTGCCCCTACCTTAGAAAGAACACACGCACAACATTTTCCCCTGTCCGCCTAGCCCCCCATATTACTGTTTAGTGCCTCTTTGCTCATTTCCGTCTGCAACTGTCCTTCTTAGCTAACCTTCCAAAAAAAAGCCATCCATAAACAAATTTGTAAGAACCACCTTTCACAGTTTAAGAATAGTAAAAATAAAAATCACATACAAAACAAAATCCTTTTCCAACATGTCCACCATAGAAAGGAAAGGCGTTTTTTCCATACATGACACCCCTTCGCTTTCCATGACAGCCAGCAAATAGCACAAAGGAAACACTGTTAACATATTATCACAAGCCCTTCTTTCCTCCCTTTCAAATGTATCGTAATGTCGAACAACTTTACCACAAAGCCAGTCCCAGGTGGACATGGCCACTGTAATCCTATCTTTTCTCCCTTCTAGTCATGACCAGTAGCCACATTGTGCGGATCATGACCTTATACTATGACCCCGACATTCTGCCCAGTGCCCATGGCTACAGCCTACCCCTCAGTCAATAAACGTATATCGTGACATTCTTTAACTACATTACAAAACTTGTGTAATACGAAAACTCCCCCACCTCCCCTCCTTAACCAACCCTAGTAATATTCTACACCATTCTTGATGACGTTCCTCACCAGCGCAGCCAAATGCGCCCATAAGCACCAATGTGTCAGGATGCAGAACCTGCAAATGAACACACAGCGACGTAGAACGTAGCACGTTACATTTTGAAATAATAATCTGTTTTTTTAAAGGAAAACATTAACAATTTTCGAATTTGTAAAGTACTTTAATTCCACAATACACTGTCCAAGACCATCAGACTATTCCCATTTTCAATGAAATAGTAACTTTGTCCGTCGTCATCGAAAATGTTAATGGTGAGCCACACGTTGATCTTTTCACATACACTAAGTATTTTCTTTCGATAAAGCAACCGCTTCGGTCGCACAGTGATTTCCAAGACATCAGCATGAACTTTGGACTGCACCACCATAAAAGATGTTATGTTACTCCTAATGGCCACTGCAGCGTATGGACAAATGGGGCCGGGCCGGTCGTCCCACAATACAGTGACGGTTAGGCAGCCGGTGACGAGTACATGCATCTGGCATCCAAAGAACCCATCACTTGGCATCTGGAATCTATGGCAATCACAGTACGGCAGAATGTAGCTGTTCGGAAAACGTAACAGAAAATACGTATCAATACCCAACCTTTACCAAACAATTGCTAAAAAGACAAAAAGAACGTGGAAACTGATACACTAATCGATGTGGTCATACATGACATTTTAAAGAAATAATAATGTTGCACATGGGTGAACCTAATGATAGCCTACAAACGGTGAGAATCTGCATTCTCCATAACGTTAAAAAGAAATTGACAGCTACACAAAAAGATAGTACATCAGCTATAATGCCAACATTACTGTTCTGGAAATAACAAATTAAAACTCGTTCCGGTGTAGAGTCGTCAAAAGTAAACTTACATGATATTTACCGTCTCCTTTGTCTTCGTTATAACCCAGACAGCGAGGTATTTGCAGCAAAGAATCTTCTTCAACTGATATTACATGTGTTTTACAAACGTTTTGAATACATAACCTTATCAAATGGTATTTTTCCCAAACTTGCACTCCCTGCATTCTTACTGAATTTTTCCCTTTAGCTCAAGGTCAAAAAACAATTGACCCTTATGGGTTCAGTTGGATCCATGGGCCTACTGAGCTCGCAACCGCAAAAGCAAAGCAAGTGACCTTCGCTCAGAATGCAAATACATTCTGACTTTTCAACAACATTTCTCAACGCATTCATGAGAAGTGGTACTCCCATACACTTGCAAACCCGCTCTTTCCAACAAACCCTACATGTGGCTGCCTCAGATTTCAAACTCTACAACGCTATTTACCGTATGACTTAGATGACAAGAAAACACCACTTTTTGTTTGCCTTCCTGCTCCACATCCCATCCCAGCCTCATTAACTCTCACCTTCCGATACAATATTTCATAAGTTTAACAAGTGCATTGTTGTGTTGTTTTATGTGTGTTACCGGCGATGTCTGTGTACACCAAAACACGAATAAAACATGGCGGACGCAGCAACAGAATCTGACGCACGTCACGCCATTCAACACCCAATCAGTGAATGTGCCACATGTCCGTGAACATGACGCTATGGATTAGCCAATCTTGTACGTGGAGCAAACACGGAAGTGTGTCCGCGGAGCAGACATATATATGACTAATGTTTTCAGAAGTACTTTTTGGTCATTTTAAAGAAAACTATTGGATGGATTGGCACCAAATTTACAAAAGCACGCTTTCGGGACCAAGCTCCTGCTCCTGCCACAAATTTGCTGAAAATCCATCCAGCCGTTTGGGCTGTAGATGTGCGCAAACTTTTTCCCCCATTCAGTCTATGGGAAAAAAGACGTTTTGGGACCCCCCATATAACATTTCCCCCCCTGGACCAAACATCACCAAACTTTGCAATAAGATTCGGAGTGGGCCATATACTCTTTCATCCAGAGGGAGCGGAGTTACAAGCCACCCAAAAAGTGCTCTTCTATGGAAACAGCAATTTAACCATAACTACACGGCCGCAGTAGCAGCCGTGTAGTTATGGTTAAGTTACTAAACTCATAGGAAGACCACTTTTTTGGCGGCTTAAAACTTCGCTCCCCCTGGAGGAATCATCAGCAAACTTTGCAAAAAAAGTATATGGCCGTTCTAAATTGTTTTCACCAAGTTGGGCGAGGTTTTGTGCAGGGGGGCAACATTATAGGGCGGTCCCAATTTTTTTTTTCCTTAGACTGAATGGGCAAAAACTTTGTGCACGGCTACAGCCAAATGGCTGGACAGATTTGCACCAAATTTGCAGCAGGAGCGGGGCTTGACTCAGAAAGTGTGCTTCGAGGGAATCTGATCAATACTTTTGTTGTAAACAACTAAAATGTACACCTCTAAAAATCTTTGATATCTGGGTCTGCTCCGCAGACCCATTTCCCTGTTCACCCAGCGGAAAGAAGTGTCATTGGCTTGCGGAACGGCGTGCTGTTGGACCACATTGGACGCAGCCGGTGGATGGCTGGAGGGAAGTGTGCTGTGCATCAACATTTTCTGGCTAACGCTGCCATGGTGTATCGGAGGACAGTGCACCGGCGGAAGGCTCTGGAAAATATACAGTACGCCATTGTGTTGGCGGCAAGAAGGGAGGGAAAAAGTGGGGGAGTGAGAAGTGGTTCATGTGACATATGTAAATAGGTGGAAGAAGACGGAGGAGTGCCAGCAGTATTCATGCGTATTGCGCCACTTTGCGGATGTCTAGACAGGTGACTACTTTGTGTGGGGATTGGAGGCAGCTGTCGTAACGGCCCGATAGCTTGTGCCACAACCTGTTTGCGGTGATGTCTTTCCGTGGTGAGTGGTGGCTGGTGAATTTTTGAAGGTGAGTGAATTGCACATGACATAGGTTGGGTGGGAGCGCGGGTGGCTGTGCTCTGTGGCTGGATTGCGGTAGTTGGGCACATGGTGGCATTCATAGGTGCATGAAGTAGCAGTGGGTCTGTTGAAGGATTAGACTATTGGGTGCATGGCCGAAGGCCATAGGCCATAGGGCATGCACTCAAGAGCCTGGGGCTTCAGCACACCCACTGCAGCAATGCATGTCTGACTCTGCATCCGGTGGAGGGTGGTGCTTGCATAGTGTGGTGTGTGCAGATTGGTTGGAGTAGGGCCAATGCTGTGAACAGTATGTGGGTAGGTTGGCAATGACAAAGTACTTTGTGATTGGAAGTGGGTACAGCCATAGTATGTGAATGAAAGTGTACAGGGGTGCAGGAGACAGTGTTTTCTTTCTACATTATGGTAACTGTTGCAATGTATTGCTGCATAGCTCCATGGCGGTGCGCAGGTTGGGTAGGAGTGCTGGTGGCAGTGGTGGCAGTGGTGTGTATGCGAATTGTCGTAGTTGGTGACATGGCGACATGCATGGTGGCATTACATTGCGGTGGGTGTGTTCAAGGCCTAGACTATTGGGTGCATGGCTGAAGGCTGTAGGACATCTGCACAGGTGTTGTGTGCAGAGAGGCATTGCTGGTAATTTTGAGATGGAAGGAGTGGATGCTTTCTGGGGCTGTCAGAGTGGCCTCAGTTTCGGCGGGATAGTTCGCCTTTGCAGATATGTGGCCTCCGTCACAAATAGTGCACTATGGAAGTCTACATTTGGGTTACATGTTGTGTGGACGTTTAATCCGTCACCTGAAGAGGTTGCTGAATGCAGTGATGTGGATTTTATCTACTGCCAAGGTCGTTTTCTCATGCATAACACCAAGAGGAGTATGGACCCATGACGGTGTAATTTGTCCCCAGCCAGAGCTCGGAAGGTGTGTTATTAACAGAAGCATGTGTGAATTTATGCTAACTGCTGTCATGTTCTCCACCCACTATGAGATCATGAGGTCGCAAAATATTCAGTGGTTCCGTAGAAATGGCAACACCGTTTTCTTTTACACTGTATAAGAATGTGGTAAAAATGTGCGGAGAAGCAAACAAAATAGCATTTAAAGAGAACAAAAAAAGTTGCTCACACGCATGTAAAAAAAAGCCTTTATACATCTACAATGGAAGACCCAATCCCCAACCCAACTTAATATTGCTGCCAAGGTGCTTTTCTCATGCATACTACCACAATTACTTTGCACCTATTCTAATGATTGCTGTCGCCAGCTAGAGGTCGGAAGGGGTCTCATCAACAGAAGCATGTGTTCTTTTTTGTCCGTTTGTGGGATGTTCTTCTGCAGCAATGACCCCATCAGTTGTGGAAATGCAGAGTTGTTCCAAGCAAATGGCATTTTGTTGTCGTCCATTGGTAATGCAGTTTCCTTTGCTCGTCTACAGGATGCGCTAAAGAGTTTACTGTAATTATGCGAGCACAAAAAAACACAAAATCAAATAAAACACAAAAAAGGATGTTTTTCCAGAATTATCTAAAAAACAAAAGCTGTTTTCAGAGCTGCCTCTTACAACAAACTCCCCCTACTCTGGTTGCAATATATTCCCCACTCCTGCACGCAGCAGGAATGTCATATCCTGGGACTTTCAGAGTGGTGGTAATGGAAATGGGACTGTGGGGGCAGAGGGATTGCGCAAAAAGGTTTCTGGGTGTGGTGTGTAGGCAGAGGACTGTTGTACAGAACTGATACTGTTACATGGGGAGCTCTTCAATGTTATTGGTGGATGCGTGTGAAACTTTTTAACAGTATTCAATGATGGTGTGCTGGAAAGGAGATAGTAGAAATGGAAGAAGGAATGTTTCTGCTTTATTGGGGCACAGCCCTCGCCGTCCTTGGGGAAACGCACGTACACATATTCCCTGTTTCAGTTTGCTACCCATGACATTGGGACAGTGGGGACTATCAGACCTGCGGGTGTGGGTCACATGAAGGGCCTTTCTTAATTTTCTACATTACTGTGTACACTGAGCCGGACTGACATGGTTGCAATTACTTGCAAACGCAATGTAGCACAGCCATTTGGTCCAACATCACTTACATGCCAAACCTATGTGGCCTGCTACTGTGTTCTGAAAAGCTGCAAACAGATTGTTGAGCAGCTCTCGGGTGTGGCCTTTTGTAGGGCTGCTGAGGAGAACTCGCACCCGGAAAACAGGCCTACATTGTTCATAAACCTACATACATGTACAGCTGCCCATTGGCGTGTGTTTGTAAGCGTGTACATTCTGAAAAACACTCCCTATGTTCCTCAAAACGGTACTTTGCCGCTGTCCAGGGGTCCGGATCGTCTCACCGAAATAAGGGCCGACGCAGAGCGTGGGTGCAGTCGCATGGTGATGTCGCCACTGCTCTCCTCTGGTACTGCTGTACGCAGGATGTGTTTTGGGTAGAATATGTTGTGCGCATGTGCATACCATTGCCACTTCTATACTGAATAATAGGGCGCCGTACGTGTGCTGAGCATTTTCGGAGACGCTGGCTGTTTATAGGGTAAAGCAGGTGGGATGTCTATCTTTATAGGTACTTGTAGGCCATGGGTGGGGGGTGCAACCTTATTAATGTTTGTTTGCATATTAAGCACAGTGGCAGTGTAACCAGGACATAGAGGAACAGATACACATGCGTGTACTTGCACAACGACCAAATGTCCCCTCCCACACGTCATCGTAGGTGGAGAACAACATGCGGACATGCAGAGCTTGCTGGCATCATACGGATGCCTCCATTGTCATTGTGGATAGGCTGGGCAGCTGCAGTGTCTGTAGGTCACCTGCCTTTTCCTTAATTACGGTCATTCCAGTGAGGACTGTGTACCGCTGAGTGCGAACAACATTTCAACAAAAAAAACATATTACATATACACTCAACAACCTTTCACTTATTAACGGTTACTTGTACACATTCATACATTAGCAAAGGGAAAGGGTAGCATAAGTGGATACTTATTGTGGGGAATTGGGGATTTCCTCAAGTTGGTTTTGAGGGAAGGAAGACATTGAGGTATCACCTTAACGTCTCCCATCACGCGGATTTTGAGGGTATGGCGACCTTTGACATGGGGAAGGGGTACACGTGCAGGTCTGCTAGAGCTGTTTCATTTTGTCAATAATACACTGTTGTACATAACCTTTCAGCCGGCACAATTGTTCACCAATTTTTAACTTTGGCTTGCAGCCTTTCCTTTTTGCTATGCACAGAGTTTCTTACCTTTGTTATGGCCATATGCTGTTGTCATCACATGTGCATTTAGTTTTCATGGAAAGCCCCAAAAGGGGATTGTTATTGTAATGGTGGCAGAAAACTATCAAAGATCACTGCAATAACTATCAGGAGATAAGTAGTTCATTGTGCAATGCATTGCTATACACACCATTGTATTACAGACTTCTTTGCAGTACATGAACCAACTCATGTGGACACGTAGCCATTGTCTGCTCCATGCCCCATAGAAGTGTAATCTTGAAAATCTTCCCATGTTACATAGTGAAATCATGAATGCTTTCGTTTTAGAGTTTTGGGTACCATGAAACATGTAAGAAGTAGCTACCAGTGCCTAAATAACTACATGATTGTGCTACTGCACAGAAAATATAAAGACACCACAATGCATACAAATATGAGCATATACAGGGAAATTACAGTAAGAAAAAATGGAGCAGTATTACCAGAAACTGTTCATAACATAACTGATTGTCTTCATGCACAGAAATGATTGCTGTGTTTTACGCTTTCTTCTTCCCCTATGTATCATATGATGTGAGTGCACACTGAGGAAAGTGGTGCAAGAACATATGAGAAGGATGCCGTACACACAGATAGAACCTTTTGAATTGTTAGATCCTGACTGTTAGTGAAGAAAAGCACCTGCCCTACTTATGTCAGTGAACAAAAAAGGGGCAGCCACACATGTGAGGTCATCAGTGATGTCATCAATGAGATTTGTGATGGCATCTCTGATGTCATGGGTGTTAGTTCTTGCAGTGCACACTGGTGGCGCGGGTTATGGTTGCTTAGCTTACCATAACTGTGGAATTTCGGGATTTTTTCTATTTACCTGTAGCCATAACGTCCCTGTAACGTTTTTCCATTGAATTTCATAGGTTTTTGCTTGTCCAACTTAACCATAACATCCCTTTAACAACGTTTTTTGTTAGTGTGTATATATATATATATATATATATATATATATATATATATATATCGAAAAGAAAGGTGAAGGCTGGTTACAGCATTCCAGGCGGCGCTCTCCTCATAAGTAAAAATAAACCAGATGTTAAGAAAGGATCTCCATCAAACGTCCTTTATTTTGCTAAACATGGTGGACAAGTATCTCAGGAGAGAACAAACAATTACGCGTTTCACCCTTCCGGGCTTCGTCAGATTAATACATATATATATATATTACACAGCCACGGCAGTGGCTGTGTAGTTATGGTTAAGTTGCTGTTTCCATAGGAAGAGCACTTTTTGGGCGGCTTATAACTCTGCTCCACTTGGATGAGTCCTCACCAAACTTTGCAAAAAAAAGTATACTTTACAAAGGGCCTAAACATGTGATGTCATCAGTGATATTTGAGATGGCATCTGTCATGTTCTGGGTGTTAGTGGTAGCAGTGCACAGTGGTGATGGCAAGTAAGGGGGCTCAGTTTGCCATAACTGGCGAATTTCAGGGGTTTTTCGGTTTTACTGTGAACCATAATGGGGAGGGTGAACATTTTTTTTTAGTGAAGTGCAGAGGGTTTTTGTATAGCAACTTAACCATAACGTCCCTTCAACAAAGTTTTTCTTTTAGTGATATATATATATATATATATATATATTGAGAAACCAATTTGGCTAAAAGATGGCGCTCTCCCTCATTCGGTGGCTGGTGCTAGAAAAACGAATTTAGCCAAATCCGTATATGTAAGGAAAACACACAGGCCCCTGAACGGTTGTAGCACTTCAAAAAACCGCTCTGGTAGGCATATGTAAAAAATAATATTCCAGCACACAAGACTTTAGCTATTCTAAAATGACAATTTATTTAGGCATAAAACAGCACAAATACAAAAACAGGGAGTAAGTAATACATCCCTGTGACAGACACAAGGTGCTGCAAAGCACTCACCCCATGGGTGGATGTAAAGTCACGCGTTCCGCCTGAATGCTCAGGCTTCCTCAGACCTTCTAAAATCCAAATTCGGCTAACACATCTTAAAATAAAAAACCACTAGGCCATTCCAGAGCAACTCCGTGCGTCAAGCATCACGTGCCATTTGAGTCATATGACTACTAATCGAATAGAAGGGGTAGTCTCTTTGACACAATGACCTCCATGTTGGAATGGTCAAGCGTCTATACGGTCAATGTATAAAGGCATAATTACCATAGCATATCTAAATAGACATACTAGGACCAATGATAGGCTACTGCAGTGCAAGTCGCATAGAGGAGGTGCCCGGAACCGCTACTGGTCAAAACATTGTCAATGTAATCAGATGTGTAAAATCTACGCACAAGTGTGCTATGTATCATTCAGATGACTAACAGTGGCTCAAAAATGGCCACTCCCAGACATCCGCCCCCCCAATGGGGTGAGTGTTCCTGTACACGATGATAACTACAATTTGATGTATATACATAACGCAATAGGGTATTTACTCTAATATTTAGGATATTTTTGATGCTTGGTTCGCAGTCTCTAGGCTGAGGAACACTCACCCCATTGGGGGGGCGGATGTCTGGGAGTGGCCATTTTTGAGCCACTGTTAGTCATCTGAATGATACATAGCACACTTGTGCGTAGATTTTACACATCTGATTACATTGACAATGTTTTGACCAGTAGCGGTTCCGGGCACCTCCTCTATGCGACTTGCACTGCAGTAGCCTATCATTGGTCCTAGTATGTCTATTTAGATATGCTATGGTAATTATGCCTTTATACATTGACCGTATAGACGCTTGACCATTCCAACATGGAGGTCATTGTGTCAAAGAGACTACCCCTTCTATTCGATTAGTAGTCATATGACTCAAATGGCACGTGATGCTTGACGCACGGAGTTGCTCTGGAATGGCCTAGTGGTTTTTTATTTTAAGATGTGTTAGCCGAATTTGGATTTTAGAAGGTCTGAGGAAGCCTGAGCATTCAGGCGGAACGCGTGACTTTACATCCACCCATGGGGTGAGTGCTTTGCAGCACCTTGTGTCTGTCACAGGGATGTATTACTTACTCCCTGTTTTTGTATTTGTGCTGTTTTATGCCTAAATAAATTGTCATTTTAGAATAGCTAAAGTCTTGTGTGCTGGAATATTATTTTTTACATATGCCTACCAGAGCGGTTTTTTGAAGTGCTACAACCGTTCAGGGGCCTGTGTGTTTTCCTTATATATATATATATATATAGTTTTTTTAATTATTATTTATATATATTTTAATGCAGGCTCCTGGGCTGTGGCCAGCGCCATGTTGCTCTTTGCTTCTGGGGTGCTGGCATTCTTGTTCAGGTCTCAGAAGAAAAAAAATAAAAAGAACAGGGGTTCCACAAGTCTAACACTTTCAGCATTGTCCATAAATAAGAATGAATAGGAATACCAAATAATGTGTCTTTCTGGAATTCTATACAATAATTGCTAGACTCATTTCAGGCACACTTCAGGGGGCGAGTCACTGATTTAGTCTGTTCTTAAACACCTCAACTCAGCCTTTCATTCCCTGAGGTCGATAAATGAGTACCAGCACAGGTTGGGTGAGATTGTATGTATATTTGTTCTATATGAAGTGCTTAAGCGTAAGTGCTATATAATAAGGTATTGGTATAGCTGATCTATTGCCCACTGTACCTACACCCATTTGACTGCATCTTTTTGACCTAATTCAGTAGGACAAATGGTACACTTTATTAAACAAATTGTTGTGGGAAGGGAATAGGTTGAGGTGGGGGGACACCAGGGGAGCGGCACAGGGCTCTCCCCCGCATTAGGAGGGTTTGCGGGGGTCTCCCTCTGCAGTAGGTCAAAAAGAATAAGGTTAAAAACATGATGTCTGCTTTCACAGTAATTTGGTAATATGGACCTATACACACTGATCTTAGTGATGCATGTTGTGATCCTTTCTTGTATGAAGTGTATATCACATTATAGTGATGTCATAACCATACTTTTCGTAGTGTACTAAGGTACAATGCTATGTGATGCCACCTCCTGTTTTGTCAAGGTATGAAAGGTTGTGTTCCATTTCTTCCCGCAATATGGGCAGAGTTAAATGACATCACTTCCTGTGATGTTATCATAGGTGCAAGGGTCGTGTGCTGTCACTTCTGCTACCACTGGCATTTTGGTGACATGACACCCCTGGCACCATGGTCTATATAGATCAGCCATCATGTCACACTCTGAAATTGAAGAGGTGCAATGCACTTTCACTGAAACAGCTGACCTATGAATTAAAAAGCAAAATAACTTGACCGTAATATTTAATTTAAATAAAACAATATTTAAAATACATTAAATTAATACAAATCCCTCCTGATGTGACGTAGCATGCATGGCTTCCAGCAGGCGAGGTGGATGTAGAAGACTTGGAAGAGAGCCTGGCACAATGGGGTGACTCCCCTCGCAATGTGTGGGAGGCCCCTCAACCCCATTAATCCTTCACAGATAGAAATTGATGAGTGCAAAAAAGGGGGACTGACTTGAGCTTGGGGTTTCTGTTGCTATTACTGAGCAATAAGGAAAACACAACATAATGTTTAAACAAATATATTTGAATAAAATGTTCTCTAAAAAAACGTGTAAAATAATAAGTGTAGCACATTTTACCTCCTCGCTTCAGTGTTTCTTTGTTTTATTTTTTGCTTACATCAGTTGTAATGCGAAATACGTTATTACCCGCCCTTCTTTTTTACTACTTCATTTGCATTCTGGGACATTATTCAGAGGATTTCTTTTTAGCCAATGCAGAAATAAGCACCCTCAAATGCAACGCCCAGTCAGAAGCATATGAATAGTTGCTCATCTCGTGGTGCCGTGTCATTTGCTTAAGACTTTGATCCTATCTTTGGATCTAGTCACATTTGCCAGAATCACCAGCCTAACCCCTTAAGTGCCAAGGACGAGTATGCTCGTCCTTTTTGCATAGACTTGCATAATAGCCTGGCACTTTAAGCCCCTTTTTAGTTTTGGCTATTGGGTGGTGCTTAAGCTTGAAGCTATTCAATGGGAGAGCAGCTATGAGGTACAAGACGTGTGGATGGACACACAGCTTGTGGCTGTTGTTTGGTTATTTACCCACAGTGGCAAGTCAAACATAGGAGACAGAGAAGAAGACATGGTTTACTTAAACGTTTATTAAAGGACAAAATCCCTCACCTATCCCTGCAAATTTGATGATGGATTTCCTTAAACTTCAAAGAAATAATCTAGAGCCATGAGAATATCTTATAAAAACTCTGTACAACCAAATCTCACCTACGCTGGCTCTACCACCTATACAAAAGGGAAGCACAAGCCTAGCATATGAAAGATGGACTCCCCTTTTACCTGGCATGTGGTGGCTTAATCCTGACCGCCTGGGCCCTCAAATCTGTATTTAGTTTTCTCTTTGCTGGTACAGTTCAAATTAAGTCTTTTATTCTTTCTCTTGTTCTAGAAAATGCTTTTCCGATCCCCAACACAAATGCTCTTGTCAGTTCGAAGAGTATGTTTATTTTTTTGTTTTTTATTATTTCGGCATCTCGTTTATTTCAAACCTTTGACACATCATTATGTTATAAATACAGTACAGAAAAAAGAAAAAAGCAAAGAAATACACAATTTAAATCAAACAAACTAGAGAAGATAATTAAAACAAATGAAACTCGTTAAGAAACATAACATTTAAATCCTTCCAGAACCCACAAGACTTCAGTAGCCTACCCTCGTCTACCGATAAGCCCCCTTTTATAGATCCATTTCAATTAACCCGGTATAACTATTTTGAACATTTCTTCCAGAAATGTGGTCAATGCAAATACCAATCTATAATCTTCACCTCAACACAAACATTCCCACCATTCCACTTGAAATTCCTTGAGGGAGCAGCACATACACATTTACCCAAGTACTTTGTTCTTACATTTTTCAAATAGGGCAAAAAAGTGTCAAGTGCTTAAGTGTACCCTTTGACCTGTTACATAGGGCCTCATTACAATCTTGGCGGAATGGGTTAATGGTGCCGCTAATGGATGCAGACCCGTTAAACCCATTCCACCTGATTACGAGGTCCCCTCGCGGTACCCAGTAAGGACGCCTGAGGGGACCAGGGAGCTAACAACGGGCCGGTCGTAATCGGCCTGTTGTTAGCTCCTGCACCCATTCCCATTGAGCCCTATAGGGGCTCAAATGGGAATGGGGAAGGTCCAGGCCCGGGTTCCCTGAAGGTGGAATTACCATGCCCTCCAAACTCGGAATGGCCTGGTAATTCCCCATTCAGTCAACCCGGACCCGGTTTTGGAAGCAGATATGCCGCCAATAGCGGCATGGCTCCCGCCAAAGCCATAATGAGGCCCATAGTCTGCAAACGTCCATCCCACCCAACACTTGATTGTGAATATTGACAAACTCTCTGGTATGAAATAGATTCAACCGAATCTCATGAAGAGGGCTCGACGTAAGGTGCATGGAAATTTTACCAAGTACTTAGGCACTGTATTCCGCACTTTTGTTTCACCTCTAGAATACTTAAAAAAGAGAACATCATGCCATTTCTGTTTCACTTGAAATCCAATCCCCATATCATATTTTCTTTTTAACAGCTTCTGTATTCAGTTTTGACAAGTCCTCCATTGCATCGACCCGTTCCAATATCTCTCTACACAATGTTTGAACCACTTGTCGAGCACCCAGTCCTGCCTCACTCCCTTTTTCTTTATCAATACATCAAATTGGGGAGGAGATCTCTCTGTAATAAGTTTGCAGTACAGTAGTAGAGACTTCCAACCTACAACAGCATATAGGGAAAGAAGCCCCAATACATGCCTTATGATAATCACTGGTACACATGCGGCAGGTGACGTATTCCACTGCAGAACAACCCTTCCAGAGTAGACCATACCTCCCATGGTAAACACAATGAGGCTTCCACCCCATATGTCATGATTGGTATCACCTTCTGCTTATAGAATTTAAGCACCGGGAGAATTGAGCGTTTCCCAAATGTTTTGTGAATAATGCTGCCCTGAGTGCCAAGTTCTTTATCTTCGATTTCAGTTCCAGAACACACTTGAGTTTATCCCAATTCCCAGGTATCTGACATTCTCTACTAAAGTCAAAGGTTCATTTCCCAGGTGCCAACTGAAAATGTTTCTTTTCCTTCGCTTTAGCCTCTGTAATCCTAAAATGGCCACTTTCACGACGTTTACCTTAAGGCCATTAGCCTGTACATATTTTTGAAGAGAGTCCAATTCATGCTGCAGGCCAATTTGGGTTTGGTCGAGCAAGACCATGTCTTCTGCATAAAGCATCCATACTGTCGGCTCCCCATTTACCCTCGGTGGATATGAGCCACCATCCCTATTGCAGTCTTTAAATCTGATACAAATAAATTGAACAGCACTGGGCAAGCAGGCATCCCTGTTTCAAACCTCTCGATGTGAGAATTTTTGTTGGATAGTAAACCAGTTTGGTACACTCTTACCTGCATTGAGGTCTTTGTATACAAGTCCATAATCAGGGAGAGAAGGTGCGAGGGGCTGTCTCATGTTGCCATTTTTGAAAAGGAAAACCAAACTGAGTAGATCCACCCTCGCCCTGGAACATCGCCAGTACAAAGCTGAAATCCGAAAAGCTAAAAAAGCCCACTACAAAAAGTCTCAACTGTGGAAACCGCAGCAAGGAACTCCACAAAATCATTTCTGAATTCATCAAACCGACTTGTACCTCAACCCAATCCACCCCATATCAATCACTCTGCGACTCGCTCTCTCTCGACTTCCACACCACTGCTCTCGACAGAACAACCTCCCTCAACAACAAACTGGCCCTCCTCTCACCGCCACTCAATCCGCCCATCCTATGAATCACCCCCCCCGCCCGCAATGGCAACAACAACTCTACCCACTTTCGACTCTTTCACACCAATCTCAAGAGACACATTTCTTGACCTTCTCTCTGCTCAGAAACCATCTGGCTCCCCCCTTGACCTCTGCCCCGCCTCAGTCCTCAAAGAAATATTCTCCTCCACCTGTGCAGGAGAGTATGCAAGAACCATACTAAATGACTCCCTCAGCTCAGGAATCTTCTCTGACACCCTCATAACTGCACATGTCAAGCCTCTTCTAAAAAAAACTTCCCTCGACCCCCCCCAACCCCAAAAACTACTGCCCCATCTCAAACACCAGGTTCCTTGCTAAACTCATCGATCGAACCGCATACTCCCAACTAAACGCCTCTGTCGAATCCAACAACCTCCTGGACCCCGCACAATCAGGCTTCAGACCTCGACACAGAACTGAAACCTCTCTGGCCTCAATTTGGAACAATCTTAAAATCACTGAAGACTCTGCAGGATGCTCCGCACTAATCCTCCTAGACCTCTCTGCCACCTTTGACACAATCAACCACTCAATCCTACTTGACCTCCTGCACTCCCTTGGCATCCAGGGAAATGCTCTCAAATGGATAGCTTCCTTCCTCAACAGCAGGAAACAAATAACCCTCCTCTCCACCTTCACTTCCATCGCCCGACCAGTCAACACTGGAGTACCACAAGGAGCATGCCTATCAGCCCTCCTGTTCACCCTCCATATGTCCACCCTCCCTGGAATAATTTGCCTGCACAATATTCTGTGCTATAACTACGCTGATGACACCCAAAAAGTCTTAAAACTCCTCAACTCAGACTCCAACTCTCAGTCCGACCTTGCAGCCTGCCTCCATAACATTGACCATTGGATGATTACAAACCACCTCCTCCTAAACCCCACTAAAACTGAAATCATGGTGTGCGGCAACACCAACCTTCTTCCCCACCCTTTACCTTGGCCCACATCCATGGGCAATCCACCCACCACCTCGACCACAGTAAAAAACCTTGGATGCACGCTCGACTCTGACCTAACCCTCTCTCGCCAAATCAACAACGTATCTAAGTCTTGTCATTACCACCTCAAAATTCTTAGACGCATTTTTCCCTACCTCTCCTTTCCTAACAGACTTGCCACTGTTCAGTTTATTGTAATGCCGAGATTGGACTACGCTAACTCCCTCTATCTCGGAGTCCAGGCATACCACCTCATTAAATTACAAAGAACACAAAACGCTACGGCGAAAATGCTTCTAGCACTGGGCCAATGAGACCACACCTCTACAGCTCTCAGAACTCTCCACTGGCTCCCGGTTGGACAAAGGACCACTTACAAAACCCTATGCATCACACACCGAGCAGTGCACAAAACTGGCCTGATATACCTGCAAGACAAGCTTAAACCTTACCACCCACTGCGCACTCAAAGATCAAGCTCTACCCTCCTTTTAATGATACCAAACACCAACTCAGTCAAGATAGGAGAATCCTCGTTCTCAGCCTTGGCCCCCGCTCTATGAAACTTCCACTCCACATCCAACTAAGCAAAGACTACCTGTCATTCCGCAAACTACTGAAAATGTGGCTCTTCCCATAACACCGATGACCTCCCAAGATTTGATTCACCTTCCTTGGTGGATGCACAGTGAGTGAGCAGCCTTGAACAACCTTGCCTGTGGCCTGTTAGATATGTCCAAATCCCTCAGCAACTGAATGACGAAACACACAACAAAGCTGTCCTACCAGGTACACACCCACATGGTAGGACATAATGGATGGATCAGAAGGACTGATGGAGTGAATAGAGTCGAAGGATGGACTAAACGGAGTGAATAGTCACAGTAAACAGGAAATCTGAGTAAATCGAACAGGAAAAATAAAGGAGTAAATAGAGTGGATGGAATAGATAGAGTGACTAAAACGGATAGACTGAATGGAACAAATGGAATTCATGAAGCGGGTGGTGCGGAAGATGCAGAAAGAGTGGAAGGAGCCGATGGAACGGATGGAGTGGATGAAACGGATGGAGTGGATGGAATGGATGGAATGGATGGAACAGATGGAGTAGATGGAATGGACAGAGTGGACGGAATGGACCAAGTGGATGGAACTGACGGAGTGGATGGAACGGACGGAGAAGCCGGATCGCATGGAGTGGACGGAACAGATGGAGTTAACGGAACGGATGGAACATATGGAGTGGATGGAACATATGGAGTGGATGGAACGGATGGAGTGGACAGAACGGATGAAGTGGACGGAACTGAAGGAGCGGATGCTATGGATGGTGCGGATGCTATGGCTGGTGCGGATGCTTTGAATGGTCCGGATGCTATGGATGGGGCGGATGCTATGGATGGTGCGGATGCTATGGATGCTATGGGTGTTATGGAGGTTGCGGATATTGTGGATGGTGTGGATGTCGTGGATGTTATGGATGGTGCAGATGTTGCGGATGGTGAGGAGGTCACGGATGTTATGGATGTTATGGATGGTGCGGATGTTACAGATGGTGCGGAGGTCACGGATGTTATGGATGGTTGAATGTTACGGATGGTGCGGATGTTACAGATGGTGCAAACGTTATGGATGGTGCGGACGTTATGGATGGTGCGGATGTTATGGATGGTGTGGACGTTACGGATGGTGCAGACGTTATGGATGGTGCGGATGTTACAGATGGTGTGGACGTTACGGATGGTGCAGACGTTAAGGATGGTGCGGATGTTGCAGATGCCATGGATGGTGCGGATGTCGAAGATGTTATGGGTGTTATGGAGGTCACGGATGTTATGGAGGTCGCAGATGTTATGAAGGTCGTGGATGTTATGGAGGTTCCGGATGTTATGGATGGTGCGGATGTTATGGATGGTGCGGATGTTATGGATGTTATGGATGTCACGGATGTTATGGATGGTTCGAATGTCGCAGATTGTATGGATGGTGCAGAGGTCATGGATGTTATAGATGGTGCAGATATTGTGGATGGTGTGGATGGTGCGGATGTTATGGATGGTGCAGATGGTGCGGATGATGCGGATGGTTCAGATGGTGCAGATGTTAGGGATGGTGTGGATGTTAGGGATGGTGCAGATGTTATGGATGTTATGGATGTCATGGATGTTATGGATGGTTCGAATGTCGCAGATTCTATGGATGGTGCAGAGGTCATGGATGTTATAGATGGTGCAGATATTATGGATGGTGTGGATGGTGCGGATGTTATGGATGGTGCAGATGGTGCGGATGATGCGGATGGTTCAGATGGTACAGATGTTAGGGATGGTGCAGATGTTAGGGACGTGCGGATGCTGTGGATGCTGCAGATGTCACGGATGATGCAGATGGTGCGGATGTTGCCGATAGTGGCAACACCTGATCGCCACGATGTTACCAAATATCTGTATCCCCAATATATCCTATGTACCTATATCCCCATATATATATATCTGTATCCCATATATACCTCTATCCAACATGTCACTATATATATATATATATATATATACATATATATATATATATATATATATATATGTATATATATATATATATATATATATATGTCACTATGTATGTCCCCACTGTCCTGCTCACGTACCTGGTCTCAGGTGCTTATACTGATAGTCACCATATCACACCACTATGCCTACTCTCTACTGTACACCATCATTCAACCAGAACATAGCTATACCCCTGTTAATTCGGCCTAGCTGTTCACAAACGAACACAACTCCACTTTCACCTCAATAACCTAATAAAACACAGCTAGCTGAAGCGCATTCCGGCTAGTTTAGGCGTTCCTCAGGACTAACGCAGCCAGAACCCTGTCTGAGTGTCCACCCACCAGACTGAACACATTCAACTGATTTCCCTGCACCACACCTATTGCTAAGAAGTAGCTATCATTGTTAGGGAGAATTCTCATCCAAGTGCTAAATTCCCTCTACCTTAGAGCCTTCCAGCTCTTTTCCTATATTTTGTGACTTTGAACTTTTTCATTTTTAGTTTGTTTAATTTTTGTGTTCTTTGGATATGGAGTTTTTAGACAAACTCCATAGGCGTCATCTTTTTCTTGTGTGTCACACAGCACCTTCAGTGCAGTGGCACAGGGATGTCTTTCAGACTTCCCAAGGTTTAAATACCTTCTCTGGGTCTGACTACTGTCTCCCAGAGCATGTAAAGTTAAATTGACTTTGCTAGTCTTTTTAAATTCATAGACCCAGCACACACTATCTTTCTATCGAGTGCTGGAGGGGTTGCCTAGCATCCCCTGTGTCTAAACACTCAAGTAACAGTCAGATGTTACATTGTCCTCTTGTAATGGCTGGTGGCAGTGGTTTTAGAATGAACTAACATGATTTTTCCCGACCGCGTACACTGGTAGCTAAAAATTGGCTCAGCCATGTTTTCCAATATGGCGCCCAAGACCTATCTGTAAAAACAGACTCCGGTCAACTTTTTTCGCCGTTTCTTTTAGGAAAGGTCCTTCTGGTCCCTTTGTTCAATGCCCTTTGGCGGGCTTCAGTGCTGAATCCCTCCTTTGGCGCCTGAGTATCTGGGGTGGACAGGATGTGAGAGAGGTGCCCAAAAATCCCTGTGCTTAGTCTCCTAGGAGACCTGAATGCACTCTGGAGTGATTGAATGGCTTACTGTCCGGCAAGGACAGCCACCCTGCTGGGTGAGTGACAGCTGGGCTGGAATCAATGGGAGAAAACTGTTTAATAGGAAGGTCTCTGGGACTTGGAAGTCAGAGTCGACCACTGGAACGAAAGAACTGAAGACGAGCTGAAGGAAGATTACTGCTGCAACTCCTGGTCCACTAGTGAAGCCCTGCTGCAGGTACGAATTGGCTGAAACTCCCTCGACAGAGAAGCCCTTCAAGGATGACTTCTCCCCTTGAGCTGGTGGGAACAACCAACTTGCAAGCCACCTGAACACCGTCTCTATACTGGTCGAATTTTCTTCAGAGTGCTTTTGAAAAACGGATAGCCAGTGACAAGGATACCAGTTTGTGGACTTTAAGGCACTCACACCTTAAACCAATGTTTTGCCAAGCTTGTGGCCTCTTCCCTGGCCAGTGCAGGAACCTCCCAACGTCCTCCTTCTTGTCCCCAAGACTGAAGCTCAGGAACAGCGAGATCTGCAGGAACTGCCACAAACAATTGCCTTAGCTACAGCTTTTCTTCATTGTAAGGTACTGTGCAAGTGCGGTTAACAAATCCTTTCTGCCGCTGTGAAAGTTTGTGAAACTTTCTCAACTTTGGAGGCTTGTTCTCCCCTACACCAACATATACGTTTTCTTCTGGCAAACTACTTCTAAGAACATTGGCAAAGACTTAACCGTTTACTACCAGAGCTGTGCTATCCTATCCAAGACACTGAACTATTGACTTTGGCCCAGGCCTATTGAATTTAATTGCCTGTTGTAGTGAACTGAAACTATTTGCCTGCCTATGAAAGTAATTGTGCTTTGATTCTTATAACCTTTGTCTTTCTACCCCTTTTGAGAGTTACTGAAGTGCCATTTTACTCCCACTTCAGGGGAGCCTAACTTGTTCAGAAACATATTGGTTTAGTATTGTAGTATATTATTGTGTGATATTGAGCTGCTTCTTACTAGTGGAATGTTTTTCCAACTGCCTGTGTAAAAAATGTATATTCTTTTACCAAGAAACCTTGAGTAAGTGTTTATTTGAACCACTGTAATTGCAAGTCCTTTGTGTAACATCTTGTACTGCTCACTTCCCTCTTGAGAGAGGTCTGGCTGCTCAGCCACTGCTACCACATAACTGTGTAGTACAGGCTTCTACCAAAGGTGAAATTGCACTTACCACTGTAGTCTTAATTGTGTGTAGTGTTCCCAAAGGGTACTGCATGTGATTCTGCCTAACAATCATCCAACAACTACAGCACACATATCCGGTGCACCCACGCACCATACAACACTCTGTCTCTACTGACTTGAACTACGGTTCGTGAGGGCATTCAACCTACCAGAGATCATACCAATGATACATAAGGCGCTATATAAATAGCAAGTAACATAACATAACATACCATAATAAATTACGATCTATACTGTCAAATCTTTGTGTGAAATTGTCAAACGCATTTTTTTTTCCTTCTCTCCTTTGAGGCCCTGACTTTAAAGATATGTATCAAAAGCAGTCAAAAGGAGGGACGTGAAAATCTTTCCCAATACATCAGGTAGGGCAATGGGTTGGTCATTTTTTGGATTCGCCCCAATGCCTTTCTTGAAGATTGGAATCACCACCGCTCGTTTCCAGGATTGAGGGACCTCGCCTCGCCTCATAATCACAGAAAAGAGGTTCATGCAAAACTCTGCCCACTCTTCCGGGGCACCCTTCAATGTAAAATGTGATAGGCCATCAGTACCAGGAGCCCTGGAGTTGCTGGCCTTTGTTAAAATCAAATCTACAACCTCTTTTTTCAATATGCGCAGGTCCCATCCCACCTTTTCTGTCAGAGATGGGACTAAGGTCTCCAATATCAGACATTTCTCATATAAAGTGCCGAAAAAAAGGAGACCCATGCATCCTTGTTCAATGCACTACACTGGAGAGCCCTTTGCAAGCACCCTACTTCGTTCAACAGGAGCCATAGACTTCTAGACTCCCTATTGCAGAGGGTTTTTAACATCAACTCTGCGTCTGCTTGAAGGGTGATACATTTGTTCTATATTAACCAGGTTTTATATTGTTGTTTAGGCTTTTTTATCAGTTCCATACCGCCTGACCCCGGAAGGTGCCGTAGTTTTCTAGCAGCCCTGCTCAGTTCCCATTTTTTTGAGGCTATATCTTCATGAAACCGGTGCTTTGGTTTAAACTGAGGGTTTAACACCCCACTTTCATCACTTGGTAATCATTCGGCAAAGGTTCATAGTCACACCATATACTTCTAGGAGCCAGCACTGCAGTGTATTGTTTTGTACATAACTCTGGGAGTTCATTTCCCCCCAATCATGGTGGCACATAATAAATCAGTATTGTTTTGATTCAGGTTCACTTTGGTAAGGACTCCAACTCGTCTCGCACCCAACACCAACAAATACCCGGTGCCACCATGGACTAGGAACCAGGCCGGCATGTAGTAAGAATATAGATTTATTCATTTATTGAAACCAAATTTGACAAACAGACTAACACCAGCCACCAATGCTGTGGCAACACAATAACAAAACTGACTACCAACACAGACATAATACTGAGAGTTGCAGTCACAATTTCTCACAGCTTTCTTTTCAATCACCCAGAAATACAGAAAAAGAACAAATCAAGGCACACAGTGATTTCTGATTTGGTTATTATACTTGTTTCTCCCAGAAACCCCCACCCTCCAAACATCAATTAGACTTGGCCCCTTTGAATTGAAGGCCAGTGGCAGAGAGTGGGAACACAATGGGAAACTCGTTTGGAGATTCTGATAAAATGCAGTATTTGGAAAAAAAGGTTTCAATGGGCAAAATCATGTGTTTACTTATTACAAAATGCAATATGAGGGAACGAGAAGCAATGGGGACATTTGTTTTGCCGCACCTAAAAAGAAACGCCAGGGCAGTGTGGTTTTGGTGAGAGCACAATATGAACAAAGGGGCAATTTTATTTTACACCCTGCACATTCATGTGGAAACAGGGTTTTGTGATTAATTCTTTTTGCAAATCTTTATGTCTATACCGTCTCAAAACACACTGGTAGGAGCTTTTTAGTTTCAAATGCCAACAAAAAAGCATCCCGTAATTTCTATAGGGGAGTGAATTGATTTACTTTAATTAAATATGCTAAGGATCTACACAGACAAACAGGATATTTTGCTAGGGGGAAATAACTAGAACAACTTGAAAAATGCAGGGCCTTCCCAATCTATGGCTTTGGGAAACTTTTACTTATAGGAGAGGCCTTTTCATTTGCACAAGGGAACATCAGGGCCCCTCTGGGACAGCAAGGGTGTCAGTCAAGGATAGTTCCTTCTGGCTGCTCCAATGTGTCCCAGTCAGCTTCTATGTCTCCTGGTCCCTGTCTCCAATGCAAGATTTGGGGCCTCTCTGCTTGGATGTTTCTCACAAGAGTTCATCAGCAGGTTACCTCCCGGAATAAGTGGCAAAAGCCCAGTTCTTATGCAAACTGGTCCACTTATAGTGCAAACAACATCACAAATTTGTCATGATTCCTGTGAAAGGGATTGGTTGGTTCTCTCAACCCACCTCCCACCTGTGTGCTAATAGGACAAGGAGATGAAGGGTGTGAGTTAGAAAAGCTTTGGGAGGAGAAAGCTTTGTCATCCCAAACTGACATGTGGGCTCAACCTGTTTAGACTCTGAAAATCTTCTAACATGGCAAGTGCACTAATTTTTCAAATCTTTACGTGTATGGATATATTTTTAAGAACTACATTTTAAGGCAAATCCGATGATTAATCTGAAGTCGGCATGCCCTTCCTATGCAGAGATACATTATTTTGCCTTTTAGTCACAAGCCGTATCAGTGAAAAATATACCACTTCATAGTTCCCATGTTAATTTTATCCTTCACCCTCACACCAACTTTCAAATCTCTTGGAATCAAGGGAAGGCCCAAATCAAATTTTCATGAGTAACTTTAGTCATGCTTATCACACAAAAATTATTTTTGCATGGTTCAAAGGGGGTTACTGTCACCTTTAATAAAAGTCTGGAATGACCGTTGTGGCATATACACTGCCCCTTTTATGCAATACTATGTATTCTTCTATTAACTAAACTGCTGTTTCTTTCTTTACACGCTTTCATTTTCCTTTTCCCTTGAGAATGTGATCAGCCAGAGCTTGGCTCATGTTTATGTTTGCCTCCCCCTTCAAGGCCTGTAATGACCCTGATAGCAACTCTAATGGACATTTTGTGGGAATTGTGACCTCAAGGTCACTTCTGCTGAAAGAACAGACATGGGACTTCACAAATCACTCTGGTCTCTTTATTTCTGGCATTCAGGGGTGATATTTCACCAGACAGGTCCCCCTCCTGACTCTTTGATTCCAGTGAGACAGAAAGAAGAACAAGGAGAGAGTGGGGTTTCTGTTTCCTTGTAACCCAGGTTAATTTCAGGAATCACCATTGGAGCACGTCCGCTCATTTCCCTGTCTTGTGTCTTGAAGGAGTGGCACTCAGGTCTGCACTCCACTCTTTTCAGATTTGGGGTTTTGGTCCTGGACCCGTCACTTTCCAGCAGCTCCACCTCTTTCCTGTAGAGACAAGAAATTATTTAATCCCTGTGCCAGCCGCGTGCGCTAAAATACATTTCCGCGCACAGCGTATTCATGGATTCCAGCCACAAAAACCCGCCGCGCCGCACAGTTGCGCAGCGACCCTGCAGCAGCGCCAGTTACGTCCCCAAGAACGCCCCTTGCGCAGGGAAAAGCCATCAAAATCCCCAATCCAGCGCAAAGGGCTGCGCTAACCCTGTACCAGCACGGCAAGCGGGGTACGTGTATCACTGGGGTGCGCGGGAAGATTCTCACGTGATTTCAGCTGGGTATGTGTATTGCTGTGGTGCGCGGGAAGTTTCACACGCGATTGGCCCTGTGCGAGCCGGGTACATGTATTACTGGGGTGCGCGGGAAGTTCCACACGCGATTGGCCCTGTGCGAGCGGGGTATGTGTATCACTGGGGTGCGTGATACGTTTCACACACAATTTCAGCTGGGTACGTGTATTACTGTGGTGAACGGGAAGTTTCACACGCGATTTCAGCTGGGTACGTGTATTACTGGGGTGCGTCGGAAGTTTCACACGCCCTTTCAGCTGGGTACGTGTATTACTGGGGTGCGCGGGAAGTTTCACACGCCATTTCAGCTGGGTACGTGTATTACTGGGGTGCGCGGGAAGTTTAACACGCGATTGGCCCTGTGCGAGCTGGGTACCTGTATTACTGGGGTGCGCAGGAAGTTCCACACGCGATTGGCCCTGTGCGAGCGGGGTACGTGTACTACTGGGGTGCGCGGGAAGTTTCACACGCGATTTCAGCTGGGTACGTGTATTACTGGGGTGCACCGGAAGTTTCACACGCGATTGGCCCTGTGCGAGCGGGGTACGTGTATTAATGGGGTGCGTGGGAAGTTTCACACGCGATTTCAGCTGGGTACGTGTATTACTGGGGTGCGCGGGAAGTTTCACACGCGATTTCAGCTGGGTACGTGTATTACTGGGGTCCCGGGGAGTCCCACACGCGATTGGCCCTGTGCGAGCGGGGTACGTGTATTACTGGGGTGCGCGGGAAGTTCCACACGCGATTGGCCCTGTGCGAGCGGGGTACGTGTATTACTGGGGTGCGCGGGAAGTTTCACACGCAATTTCAGCTGGGTACGTGTATTACTGGGGTGCGCGGGAAGTTTCACACGCAATTTCAGCTGGGTACGTGTATTACTGGGGTGCCGGGGAGTCCCACATGTGATTTGGCAATGTGGGTCCTCCCAGGTGTTCCCTGTACACCCTCCACGCCACCTGCAGGCAGCCCACACCACAGGGGACTACCCTGCATCCCTGGTCATGTCCCGCAGGCAGCCCACCCAACATGGCCATGCCCCCCAGCAAAGGCACATGTCTGCTTGCACTACTGAACACCAACTCATGTCCCCTTGCACCCCCACCCCCCAGCATTGCGAGGCACCTGCCAGCAGGCCCCCAGTCATGTCCCACTCATGTCCCCCTGCACCCCCACCCCCCAGCATTGCGAGGCACCTGCCAGCAGGCCCCCACTCATGTCCCACTCATGTCCCCCTGCACCCCCACCCCCCAGCATTGCGAGGCACCTGCCAGCAGGCCCCCACTCATGTCCCACTCATGTCCCCCTGCACCCCCACCCCCCAGCATTGCGAGGCACCTGCCAGCAGGCCCCCACTCATGTCCCACTCATGTCCCCTTGCACCCCCATCCCCAGCATTGCGAGGCACCTGCCAGCAGGCCCCCACTCATGTCCCCCTGCACCCCCACCCCCCAACATTGTGAGGCACCTGCCAGCAGGCCCCCACTCATGTCCCACTCATGTCCCCCTGCACCCCCACCCCCCAGCATTGCGAGGCACCTGCCAGAAGGCCCCCACTCATGTCCCAATCATGTCCCCCTGCACTCCCACCCCCCAGCATTTCGAGGCACCTGCCAGCAGGCCCCCACTCATGTCCCACTCATGTTACCCTGCACCCCCACCCCCCAGCATTGCGAGGCACCTGCCAGCAGGCCCCCACTCATCTCCCACTCATGTCCCCCTGCACCCCCACCCCCCAGCATTGCGAGGCACCTGCCAGCAGGCCCCCACTCATGTCCCAATCATGTCCCCCTGCACTCCCACTCCCCAGCATTGCGAGGCACCTGCCAGCAGGCCCCCCACTCATGTCCCACTCATGCCCCCTGCACCCCCACCCCCAGCATTGCGAGGCACCTGCCAGCAGGCCCCCACTCATGTCCCACTCATGTCCCCCTGCACCCCCACCCCCCAGCATTGTGAGGCACCTGCCAGCAGGCCCCCACTCATGTCCCACTCATGTCCCCCTGCACCCCCACCCCCCAGCATTGCGAGGCACCTGCCAGCAGGCCCCCACTCATGTCCCACTCATGTCCACCTGCACCCGCACCCCCAGCATTGTGGGGCACCTGCCAGCAGGCCCTGACACATGTCCCCCAGCCAACACGTCATCACAATCTAGATCCCTGGCCCTTAGGGGCAGCCTCCACAATCCAAACACCCACCCAAGTATTGCATCCATACACTCAGAATTGCCAATTACATGATACAACCCCAATGGCAAGTATGTAAATGAACACATGTCCCTCACATACACACAATGGGTGTAAGTGAATGTCAAAACCCATATCATGACATGCATGAAACCAATGATATGATACTACACATTGAAGTTTGATGAAAAAAATGTATTAATAGCAACATAAATGGGATTAAAAATAAACAAACGACAATGGGAATTAAAAACAAAAAAGCAGCATGTCTGTAAAATAATGAAAAACCACAAATCCTAATCCAAAGGAAAGGTGTCCAAAGTCACAGTTCAAAAAAGTACATCCAAGGGAAAAACAAAACCAAAAACCATTGCTGCATGGGTAAATCAAAAAAAAAAAACAATCCAACAGTCAACTATATACAGATAAACAATCCAGGGTACATGATCCCAACTGAAGAAATGAAACCTATCTAAAAATACTACGTAATAAAAAAACTATATACAAAAATGTTGGCCATTGTCCAAAAGGTCCAAAATCGAGAAAAAAAGCAAAGGAAACCTAACACTAACTACATAACTATTTACAAGGGCAGCGCGCTAGTCCAACGGCTCACTGGATGTTGTCATGGGCCAGGGCATCATCGAACTCCTGTTCAATGGCTTGGAGGCGGGCATGTTCCCTGGCCCCGAGGTCTCGCAGGGATAAAGCAGTGTCCAGCTCCAACTCCCTGCGAAGACCCTCGAGGCACTCAGCCCGCCTCAGCGCCCTCCCCATGGAGTTCTCCGCCCTGACCATTGTGAGCCGTTCCCCCTCTGCCCGCTGCCGCTCCGCACCTATCTGCTGGCCCAACCACTCCCACACAGAAGCCACTCCCATTCCAGGGTTCTCCTGCCCTCTGGCCAATACCTGCACCCCTGATGTTGATGGCCCCGAGCCATGATGCCTCCCACGTCAAGCCTGCCGCTGCCTCCAACGCAACTGCCTGTGCCAGCACGACGGCATCCAGGCTGATGGAATCCACTGACGCCGTCGTGCACGTGCCCTGCCCAATGATACCGTCACATCCTCCATCTTCTGGGGTCCAGTTGCTGTGTTGTCCACCCCTGCTGGACCTCCGACTCCCGACTGTGGCAGGGATGGGATCCCGACCGAGTTAGCTGCATTGGTCGGGGCAGGTCCACAGGGGGCCCTGGTGGCATCTGGGCCGGAAGACGGCATGGAGAACGACTGGAGCATAGCCTCCACAGAGGAGGAGAGGGTCGCCAAAGTGCCCGACACATGTACGAGACCCCCGACCATGACCGCTCCCAACTGGGCCACATTGGCACGGTGCTCTTCGTGATGACGTGCGTGCTCCCCCCGGGAAGCACGCACCTCATCACGAATGACACCTGTGCGCAACGCAACATCAATCAGGACCTTCTCCATACGGCCAGGGGTCCCGTCGTCCGCAGGTGGAGGGGAGTCAGATGACATAGACATCCCCACTACCTGCGGACGGGCCTGGGATGGGGCATCCCTGCTGGTGCATGGTGGTGCAGTCACAGTGTCAGGGACAGTGACATGCACAGGCACCTCCACGGCGACCTGTGCTGCCTCCTGCCCCTGGACTGCACCACTTGCACCAGCAGGGATGCCCCCACCAGGCCCCATGTGCGGCTCAGTAGCGGCCTCCTCCTACTCTGTGGAAACCACCAACCTGGATGGCTCCACACCGTCTTCTGCCGTTGCAAGCCCCTGTGGGGGCTCACCCACCCCTTCCGCTGCAGCCGTGGGGGCATCCCCGCCACTTTTCTCCACAGCGCCGTCTCCGTCCTCTTCTTCACTTTGCGCTGTGTAGAGGGAGACATAGAACACAAGCATCAGGGTACTGTACAAAGGTCCCCTAGACAGGAAGCAATAGCAGATGAGTGGCACTGTCAAAGATCACTTCTATCATGTCCGTCCACAACACATGGGTCAGTGCAGGCAAAACACATGCAGTAACAGGCATGGCACATGCTATGGACATAAGCAAAAATGTCCAAGTGACTCTTAAAACATACAATGTTGTTTTTGAACTCACATGCATCATGGGTCATGCCTATCACATTCACACACTTCACCGTACTTTCATCCATCTGGACTCATACACCCCAGACACAGTGGATGCAAGGATAGCTAGGCTGCATCAGTGGATCTGAACATTGACACAGACATGTGTCATGCATCCATGGCATTCACAAGTCACAGACACGCAGGTCAGACTCACAGACATGGAAACAATACATGTACATGGCATCATCACCCATCCCTCACCCCCACCCATGTCCAGGAACAGAGACTTGCATGCTCTCATGTGTCCATTCCGCATAGGGCTCCCCATGTAGCATTTAAACACATACACCAACCGTGTGCTTCACACATTACTGGTCTCACATGCATGACCATGATGTCCCTGCACACACACACACGCGTACATGGCCTATGTCACACATACAGGCAAGTATCAGACAACCAGCACACTGCAACATGCCCTGTCTCACACAGCAATGCCTGGCCACTTACCGCTCGTCTCCAGATGGGTCTGCCTCTCAAGGACCTGGACGTGGAGCGCTGGGGATATGCGTTCCAGGACCCTCATCTGATCTTCCGACAAGTGGCCCCGGCGCCCCTTAGAATCTGCTGCCTTCAAGAGGCACCGGGCCTTTTTGAGGGTCCTGAACCTAAAGTCCTCCCAGCGCTTCTTGACATGATGTAATAGTCGGACTGCCACCCCCTCCGCATTGATGGCAGTCACGATGTCCGTCCAGATCCTGTCCTGCCATCCTTGTCGGCGCGTGATGATCCAAAGAGGGCATCATAATGCCCCAGGACATGCTCCACCAGGACACCAACTTCCTTCTGACTGAAGCTGGTGGCCCTCTGCCCCTCTGGCTGGGGGTCGCCAGTGGTCTCGGGTGTGTTTGCCCCGACATGGCGACCCCGAGGCAGGCGTGGGTGGGCAACTGGGTCCTGGGGCTGGGCTGTGGAGCGATGGTATCCCAGTCGGGAGTCTTCTGTTCCAGCAGGGGTGGACACAGCAACTGGACCCCTGCAGATGGCTGATGTGCAGGCACCAAATGGCAGGGCACGGTGGTGGCAGGCAGGCAGGCAGGCAGCAGCAGATGGCTCGTGGGAGGCTGCTCAGGGCTCTGGGGGGCAGTAATTCGGCCTTTTGGGCAGGAGCGTGGTCTTCCATGTGCTTACGCGTGGCCAGCTTGATACGGAGTGATTTGGCACGTGAAAATTCTGCACGTCAGCGTGCAATTCAAGGAAAGGCCCTTAGCGCGTAAGCGCGTCTGCACGCATAATCAATTTCATTGGACAGAAGGCCCTTCAAGCGCAAGCGCCTCTGTGAAGTGACGCGCGCAGGCGTGCATGGGCGTTTCAGTGCGCGTGAAAAACTGCACATCCGCGTGGGAATGCGTGTAATCCGAGGAAAGGGCCCATGCGTGTAAGTGACGTGACGCGCGCGGGCGTTTCCCTCAGCACGGGTTAAAGGTGAGCGGGGGCAGCAGTTCGCTGTATGTGCCTTTCGTGGAGACCGAAGTGTGTTGCTGCTTCCTGTTGTTTCATGCGCCATCACAACTTCACAGCTATCAAGGACGTATCTCTTCTTTTGGTGGGGGTATTGGCTACGCGTGTTTTTCTGCATCGCGCTAGTCAGACGGTGAGTCGCACATGCTATTTTTCCCACTGCGGGTGCCCCTGTGTATCGCACCCATTTTCAAGGTCATAGTAGCCTGCGTGTCCCACGCGTACGCGTTATTCGTGTTACTGGGTGCCACCGCGTACTGCGGGAGGTTGATTCCACGCACGTAGGCTGCAGGGTTGTGTGCACGGTTTTACTGCAGTTTTGGGGTGCCTGAGCATTGCGTGACCCATCACTACATCACCGTGGTCACATACAGCCTTGCAGGTGCAGGGGGGCTGTTAACATCTTGCTTCCCACCCCCTTCACCCCAATTGCCCAGGTCAATTGTGGTGTACACCTCCCATTGGCACTACTCCATCTGTGCCGGCACTACTACATCTGTGCCATGGTTGGGAGGACACCAAAGGTGAGGGGCGCCTCAGCTGGGCGTACTCCTCGTGGCAGGCGTGGTCGGGGACGTGGCCGTGGTGACCAGGGTGTAGGGGGACTCCAGGGTGTCCAGGGCGTCCACAGAGGGGGAAGAGGCAGGGGTGCGCCACTTGAGCACAATGTTGTGCCATGTGTCGGTGCAGTCATGCCACCACCCCCTGTGGTTCCTGGGGATGCAGCTTCTGCATCTGGCACTGGCACCCGTGTGACCCGGCAGTCCGTTCCATCGACTGCCACAGGCCCAAGGGTAGTGGTAGCTGCAGGTGCAGCTGTGGACACCGCCACCCAGGCTCAGGGTCTGCCAGCGCAGGCTGCGTTGGCACTTGAGGAGCCCTTGGTAGATTTACAAAGGGCAGCAGGGAAACCATAGGGGCAGGCAGGGCTGCTCAGACCAAGACACGTGTCCCTGGGGAAGTTATGTCATCTGCTGCCCCGAACAGCTGGGTGTTGGCAAGTGCAGGGGCAGATGCACCCAACAACACCGGTTGTGAGTCTGCCAACCAGGACCATTGCGGTCAATGCCCCTGCCACAGCGGATGTTGCTGGGCAGGGTCCATTAGAGGGCACCCAGATGCCACTGACACAAGTCAGGCCTTTGGTCGTCCCTCCACCTGCCACTCCCTTGCCTCAATCCACCGAACCCACTGGCCATACTGGTCAGGGCGGCATTAGCCAGCCAGGGTCTGCGCCACAGTCCAAGAGGAGGAAGGTTGCACCTGCAGCACAGGCTGGGACCCCACACACAGCCACGACCTCCTGCACGTCGAGGAAGAAGCCTTTCTGCAAGTAGGAACTGAACTTCCTTGTGGACTACGTGCGGGGCCACAGCCGTGACATGCTAATGGGTGCCAATAGTCAGACTACGGCTGCCCACCGTGACAACCACTGGAAGCATGTTGCGGAACATGTCAGTTCATTCGGCCATGAGTGCAAAAAGCGTTGGAATGACATCAAACGCAGCACTAAGGCTAAGCGTGCCTCTAATTACAACTTGACTCTGGTGACTGGCGGTGGGCCTGCACCAGAGGAGGAAGAGCTCACTCTGCATGAGGCACTCGTTGCGGAGTTCATACCACCTGAATTGGTCGAAGGAGTGGGAGAGATGCTGGACTTTGATGCCCAGTCCAGTGAGTGTTGATGCGTGTTTGTTGAGGACGTGTGTGTTTCACTTGTGGGATGTGTTGCCACTACATGTGACGTGTACATGGTTCTGATGTGTAAGTAATGCAATGCTTCCGTGATGCATGTCTGCTCTGCTGGATGGTGGACGTGGAGAAGACGGGGACTGTCCGCATCACCACTATTGCACCCTACTGACATGCTGGTTACAAGTATGCCCCTCCGGTCCATCTTCCAGCTCACTGGCCCTTCTGCATGTGGCGTGGGGTGACCTTCCTCTCAGCCCAGGCACAATGTCATTGCATGACTGACATGCATGTCTCCTCTGCCTGCATGCGGGGACTCCATGTAGGCATGCTCCCTTGCCCCTCCTCCGCCACTCTGCACCCCAGTTCCACCTTTGCACTGGTCTGCTTCAATCTTGCCAATGTGTACTTTCCTGTTCATGCGTCCTGTGTAGATGCTAACTTCCAGCGTACAATCTGCCAGACATATGCCGTGTGGTACAGCCTTAGTACTTGATGCAGGGTATCTCACTTGTACTGTGCATAGGTCAGATGTCCCGCAGGGACATGAGTGCCCATTCATGCTCCATGTGCATTGCATGCATGCCCCTATGTGTCCTTGACTGGATGATCACTGTAATACAAGTCCTGGGTGACATACATTGCATGGCATCTCATCAGCCTTCCCATGTCAACTGTGGGTCAGTACTGCGTTGCACACATGTTTAGGGTCTGACAATCTGTGTGGCTCACTGGCCTCAGCCTGTTTAATGGCCAATGACTATGTCCAACTGTTGTAGTGTCTTCTTCACACGTGGGCGGCCTCCAGAGTTTTCATCATGTGTCCTGCTTACTGTCCCATCATCATTTGCAGTGTTGACACTTGAATCACATAAAGCTGTTGATGCCAGTCAACACTGCCTGTCAATACACATGTCTATGGTCAGCCTTTTGATACCATGCTAGGCATCCCTGCGTTTGTACTTGTGTGGAGGGGTGCTTGGCTTCTAGATATGCTACACATTGAATGCACAATGCACGTGATGCCTGAATTTGACCTTGCAGTGCCTTCAGATTTCCTGACACACACCATGGAGTCCTTGTACATGTAGGTAGTGAGTGGCATACACATTTTTTGCACTGCATAGACCCACTTCCATGGAAACTGCCACCTTTCAACAGGTCAGATCACAGAAGCAATTCAAAGTTGACCCAGCATGCATGCCAGGTTATATGTTGTGTGTCACATGTCTGCCTGATGTGTTTGTTGTCGGTGTGTGTGTGTGTTGTGTGCTTCTGACATGTGTAGTGACCTTTTTTCTCTCTATTTTTCAGATGAAGACGCAATGGAGCCGGAGGATGGTGTTGTCATGCCAGACACAGGGTTGTTACCACTACATCAACCCGGCACAAGTGGGGGTCGTGGGGTGGTAGGCCACAAAAACCCACAAGTTCTACAGTCCATCTTGTCTCTGGCTGCCTATGAGTCCAGCCTTGATGACGACTCTGACGTCCATGTCGAGTTGGATGAGCATCAAGTCCATATGTCAGGTTTGAGTGATTCTGATGTGGACACTCCTCTGTCCGCGACACCTGCACTGAGGGATCAGACAGTCTTGGTTCCTCCGCCCGTGGTGGATCGGGACGCAGGGTCACCCTTCACACCAGTCACTGATGTGCCTGGGACATCACATCGACGGGGGCACGTAGTTGTGCAGCCGCGGGCGGTGCCAACACAGCGAGGACACCCAGTCCTTGGGTCCCGCGGGGGTCAAGCCCAGCAACGCGGTCGCCGCGTATACTGAGTGGGAGCAAGACATGACTGCCAATTCAGAACGGCAGGGGGCAGCAATGGAGAACATCGCTGAGAGCATGGAGCACGTGGCCCGATCTGTGCTCCCCCCTGCTAGGCAGGTGCTTCTCCAGCAGCAGGCGGCACGGTCCACGGCCCGCCCGCTCAGGCTGGGCATGGCGGCCTCAGACAGGGCACGCCAGGCTGAAATGTTGTCTCTGCATAAAGCAATTGCTGCTCACGCAGAGGCGCACATGGATGCCCTGAGGAAGGAGTATGCTTCCCTCAAATCCACTCTGGGTGTCCTTATGATGTCCCAGAGGCAGCGGGCAGAGGAGAGGTTTGCGCAGCTTGGGCGTCCCATCTCGGCTGAGCTACAGGCTTGCCAGGAGGTGCAGCGGTTGTCCAGCCAGGCCTTGCAGGAGGAACTCCGTGTTACACGTGCTACCTTGCAAGAGGAAGCACGTGTATCACGTGAGGTTCTGCATGCAGACCTACGTCACATCGCCACACAGAACCAGGCTCACCCGTCCGGCAGACTTGCTGCCGACGAGGGGAAAGCTGCGGCTAGGCGTGGCCAGGCTATTGTGCCACGTCCTCCTTTCCAGGATGAGCCAGACTGAGACGACCATCTATCTCCCACATAGGTCGGGCTGTGCAGGCGTTGAGCCCATGGAGGTTTTTTTTTTGGCTCAGCATCATCGCATGTGGGTGTTGAGCAGCACCCTGTACCTCCCCCCTCCTGGGTGCCTCCCCTCCCCCCGGGTCATATGTGGCCATTTTTGATTTTTCTTTTAGTTTAGTTAGTTAAGTTTCTGTTTGATAGTTAGTTTAATTAGGTAATGTAGATTTTTCATAGTCAGTGTAATTAGTTAATATAGTTTAAAATTGCTTGTCTATTGTGCTTTCATGTGACGGTGCGGTGCTTTGTGGCTTTTGAAGGCATCCACTGTCTGTTCCAGCTGGGCCCTTCAGGCTTGTCTTGTGTATGTGTTTGCTGCTTGGGGTCCTTGACTCACATATGCCACTCCTGCCTCCCTTATCCATGGGCTCACAAGGATGGTTCGGTGTGACAGCCTATTACACAAGGGCTTTGGACTGTCGTATCTGTGGCATGTCTGGTGCTGTGTAACTTGTGTTGACACCCCTAGTGGGGATGATTGCAGTGTTATTGTCCACTGTTCAGCTTTTGCTAGATGGGGTGTTTCATGATTAATGTGTACATTAATTGCTATGCATTGTGTAGTATGTTTCTTATCTTTACTGTACACGTGCTTGTTGCAATTCATGCTGTAGATAGTGTGTTCCACACTTTGGATGTGAAAGACGGACTGATGGTGTGATTTCTGATGTAAGTCTCTGACATGGTCCAGTAATGAGATGCCTGAAGAGACACACACACATGACTTTAAAGCATTAATCATGTGTTTCATGCCCTTTCGGCAGGGGGATGAGCCTCCAGACCACCTTTGCCAGCAGACATGGCCCATTGGACGTCTGAATTCTGGACACGTTTGTTGGTGCCCACATGCACATGTGTGCACAAGCAAAGGCACAGGGATTGTAGACCTACATCCTACAACTGCTGACGTGTTCCAAGGAACTCCAGGCATGGTGAGCAGCACAGGGGGGCCACAACACAGCAAAGCTTGCACCAGGCGAGTTGCACATGCAGGTTTAGTAACAGCACTGAGGGTGAGCTTGGACGAATATTGGTGTTGAAGCACACAATACAGCTCAGATATGTTGGTGGACTGATGGCTGTTGATTGTAAGGTTGTCTGGGGCACCTGCAGGGGCAGTGGCACATACCCTCCGGTACACCAAGGTCCATTGAGACACTTGTATCAACCATGTAGCCTTCCGAGACATGGAAAGGGGCAGCTCACAGGGACATACAGCAAGGGACATACTCGGGTGCAGTGCATTTCATTTCCATGTACATTTTGAAACATGCACTGCCTACTTTGTTTTGGTCATGGTGGAACACGACCTGTTCTGAAGTCATGCCTTGCTATATGGGTCTGTCTGCTTACCCAGGGAACATTGCATGTTGTGTGAATTGTGACACATTGGTGTTCCATTTGCCACGCACCCACCGGCGGCTGACTTACTGCATTGACTGTGTATGACCCATCACAGGGGTCATGTTACATGTGGGTACGAAGCATCTACACCAGATTGTCTGTTTGTAGAGTAGTTTGTTGCTATGGGGCATATTTGGTGGTGTGTTTTTGTGTTATGGGCACGGACAGATTATTAACTGTGGCTCTCTTTGCAGCATTGAAGTGCTCCTGTAACCGGACCTGAGAGTGCGCAGGCAGGAGGCCAGCACTCAAAACCAGAGCTAAGTGTCTTGTTGTTTTTCTTTCAAACTGCTCTGCATAGGCTTGCTGGGGGTGCACTAATGCATGGATGAATGTGTAATTCAATTTGGTATGTTTGTTTTCCCCTAATCACCCGGAGTCCTATCCAATTTTCAACCCTGTACCCTCTACCCGGTGTTCCTGCTTCCCGTACCTATCCAAGCAACATTCCCTAACCCTTTTTCCCCGCTGGGGTTGCGGATGCCTGTGTAAGCCCCAAACTTGCAGGCGCCAAAACCCTAGAGGGGGTGGTTGGTTCGTGCCACTCCTAAGCCTGGACTACAGAAGGCCATGACAATGATGTCCAAGTTTGTTCGGATTGTGTATGTGTTCATGCAGGTAGTACATTTTCGTGCATTCCCTACTTTCATGTGTCATTCCTCCTCCCCTCTCCTGCCAGTCATTCCAGTTATCCAGTGTGCCAACACCTGTCCCGACTGCATATCCCTGACCCTCCTTCCCTACCAGGGTCTCAGAGGCCTGTGTGAGTTTGACCTTGCAGGCACCCGGGCCACAGTGGGGGTGGTTGTTTCGTGCCACTCCTGCGCCTGTACACGGGACCTGTGACTGTACACATCATCATTCTATGTTATGTACCACACATGGTTCACCTCCTGTTGTGACATTGTTTTACTGTGCTACCTTGGTTGTTACATCATTGTGGTAGTACTTGGCCTTTGTGAGGTACTGCTATGTCAAGTCATCTACTGGAGGCTGTTCTGGTTCATTTTTCTAGCTTGGATTTTGTGATTTTGCAAATGAGGGTGGACTCTGAGGGTGCTGGCACCTTTTTACACACAAGGTGGGAGATGGTGACGAAGGGGAAAGGTGATCCTGTGGCCAGGTGAAATTGAGGGTTGAAGGCTCCATGACCCAGGTGCAGTTGTTCAGTGGGTCATGGTCATTTGTGAGGGAGGGGGGGTTGTTGTTGATAGTTGCCTTGCCCTGCAGTGTGATGGGAACTCTGACATTGTAATGGTGGTATCCTATGTACATGTTTGTTCTGCTGATCAATGCCTGTTCATGTGTTGTGTTTAGCTTTCAGGTGCGAGGGGATAGTTGTGGTTTGGCATGCTGGGGTGTACACATGGTGAATGTTCACATGTGATGTGTAGAGGACACTGATGGTCACTTGATTGCACATGCATATGTTGAATGCATGTCCTTACTGACCCACACACTTGCACTATGATGCACTACATGTACAACCACCCTTGGATATCCACGTGTACACTCAGTTTGCCTTCTGGTGCCCACTGTATCCCTGCAGCACATGTTCTGTGACCAATTATGGATCCTGTACATGCCTAATTTGCTTTTTGATGTGGTTTGTCGCTTAGATGTGATGCTCAGGCTGTGCATCACACACAATAGCTGTTCACTGTGCTGTGCGCTGAGCAGTGTGTTGCAGGAGTTGGACACAGCACACAGAAGCTGCAGTGTTGATTTTGCAATGCACAATGTGCATGTAGACAGGCATTCATTGTTATGTTACGTCTACAACTTTTGTAATGCATTTGGGAATGACTTATTTTGGGTGGGAGATTGTTGGTCAGTCATTTCATCTGATTCCATGTCAGGCATCATTGTCTGATGCCACTGTACATTTTTGACATGGCAATGTGTACCTTATTGGTACTGTGTTGGTGTATGGCTATTGCTTGCCATGTCATGTTGTGGTTTGGGAGGGTTTGAGTGACATAACAGTGATGGTCATGGCCTGTTTTGCAGGTGTGTGTGATTCCCACCTTGCATGTCAGGGTCATCCGCTTCTCAAAGCAACTAGCTGGGGGTAGATCTCTCTCCGCGGCAGGGGCCTCCCTCTGGAACAGCCTTCCTGCCTCACTGGAACTTGAGGAGAACCATCTCCGGTTCCGGAAGCACCTCAAGACCTTCCTCTTTGCTTCTGCTTTCTCTCTCCCTTTCCCTTGCTAAATTCATCACTGGAACTGCACTGGATCTGCAACTGGGCCACTCTCACTGACCTCGGTCCCTGGCCCAGCCACTCTCCACTTGCACTGCCTCCCTGGCAAACCCTGCCCTGCGGGACTGTCTCTCTATCCCTACAGCCCCCCCTTCCTAGCACTTGTCTGCATTTACCTTTGCAGTTGCCACCAGCTGGCCTATTTATTTGTTTTTTATTCTACTTACCCTGTACTGCACTCCCCGCCTCCCCTTCCCCTTGCACTTTTCCCTTCCCCCTACCCCTGCACTTGCGCAATCTAAATGACACCTGGCCTAGTAGTATCGTTGTCTGTCTTCCCTTGTTCCCCCCTCCCTGCCTCGTCGCACCTTGAAACACTTGTGTATAGGCACGTTACAAATGCCATATCATGTCATGTCATATGTCATATGTGTGCCATTTGGTCACACAGGATAGCTTGTGTTTAAGTAGCTAGGGATGCAGACAATGTGGCACTTCCATGGCAACTATCTCAGGGTGGTAGGGTTGTGACAGTTGACTGTCTCTTTGTCATCATCGATTGTCACCTGGTATGTGCCAGGCCTGTGTGCACTCCGCAGGGGTGGGAGTTTAGGTGAAATATGTGGCCACAAGCTGGGTCTGGGCTTCCTCGCCATGTGCCCTGTCCCCTCCCATGGGCAGCGCCTGTGCCTGTGGTTGGGGATGTGGGGGCACCACCATGTCCACCGGTACACCCTGCCGTGTTGCAACATTGTGCAGGACACATGCTGCCACAATGATCCTGCACACTACAGGGGGTGCATAGAGTAGCTGCCCGCCAGAGCGGTCAAGGGAGCGGAAACGTGACTTGAGCACTCTGAATGTGCGCTCCACTATGGCCCTGGGTGCAATATGGGCGGCGTTGTATCTTACCTGGGGTGGTGTGGTGGGGTTCTGGATTGGCGTCATCATGTGGTTGCTCAGAGGGTAGGCTCTGTCCCCTGGGGAGGTGTAAATGGTTGTGATTATTGGGGTTTGTGTATTTGTGTGTGTGATATGCATGCATGTGCAAGGGCATTTGTACTCACCTAGGAGCCATGTGTCGCCATGCTGCCCAGCTTCCAGGGCCCGGCTCAGGGCGGACATTCTGTATATGAAACTGTCATGGGTGGAGCCAGGGTAGTTTGCATAGACAGAGGTGATGATTCCCTTTGCATCGCATACCACCTGTACATTGATGGAATGCCAGTGCTTGCGGTTTCGGTAGATGTGCTCAGTGGCCCTAGGTGGACGTAGGGCCACATGGGTGCAATCTATGGCACCGAGCACTTTGGGGAATTGTGCCACCCTGTAAAAATCCAGGACAAATGCCTGCCTTTCTGCGGGTGTTCTGGGCATGTATATGTGCCTGCGGACTGAGGGGCACGCTGTCATGATTGCCAATACCTGGTGTAGGCAGCGTGACTGCGTGGCCTGTGAGACCCCCCCCACTATGGCAGTAGTCTGCTGAAATGACCCAGTGGCCAAGAAATGCAGGACATTGAGCACCTTCTCCAAGGGGCTCAATGCTTGGGAGCAAAGGGTGGGGGATGTAAGGTCATCTTCCCACTCCCTGACCAGGTCTAGGATGATATGGGGTGGAAACCTATACCTGCCGTAGACCTGGTCGTCAGGCATCCCAAAAAGGCTTGTCCGTGGTGCGAAAATGCGTGCCCTGGCTATTCTCCTCCTCCTACGGTGTCCCACGATCAGTGCTGCGACAAATGGGGCATTCATCGTAGCTGTATATATACGTGTTTGTTGTTTGCGCGCACTTTTATACTGTGCGCGGGGACGCAGCCGCCTGCCTTCGTGTGGCGGACGCGTTGACGCCTGTGTGCGTCTTTTGCCATGCGCGGGTTTCCCGTATTAGAATCCATGAATACAGGTTGTTCGCGTGCGTGTGGGCGTTCCGTGTAGTTCCCTGCAGTACTTCCCCAGTTACGCCTTCTTTTTCACGCGTTATTCCCCATTCCGCGTGTTATGCACACTGTTCCGCCCACTTTGGTTGTGTGCACCGCGCTATGTGCGCTTTTGCTGTGCGCGGAGCGCACGCCGTGTGTGCCCGCGTGCGCCATGGCAGGATTTGGCGCACGGACAGCGGGAAACACGCACAGCGTCTTCCTTGAATCGCACACGTGCGCGTGCGCTGGGTTTCTCACGCTTGCGCCACCTTGCGCCTGCTTGCGCTGGGATTTTCGGCGCACGCTTGCTCCATGAATCGACCCCTAAGTATTACATACATTACTAATTTTCTGGATATGATTAAGTTCGAATTCACAACAAAACAAGTTACACATTACTTTTCACTTGATGTATACAATTTCAGACATGATAATTGCTTTTGGTACATTCCTGATAAGTATACGTTGTTTTACTCCCTGTAAATGTGTGATTTTCTCCATCCAAGTTCCCATTCTTTATTTTTATTCTTCAGATTGTTCCTTGGCTCTACCCTCACTGGGTTCTTCAATCAGTCACAAAGTCTGTTTGGGATGACTGCTTTTCAACTGATTGAAATGGAACCATTTCTCTTCTATCTGTTCTCCTTTAGGGATGCATATCTTATAGATGACAGGTGAGATTTTTGCGACATTTTCAAAAGCACTGCACCAAGACGGGAGGAACTTCCGCTGTTTGGTCTGGTTCCTTAGGAAATTGTACCGGTAGACACTGTCTCCTACTTCGTACACTTTTTGGTGGTCTTCAAGTCATAGTGGGTTTTCATCCCCACTGCCAACATTTCTAAATATTGCAGAGCATAAGCAAAAGCAAGCTGAAAGTGTTTTTGTAAATGTTCAATCTACTCATGATTCGTGGATGCGTTGATCAGGGTCTGCTCTTGAGTTCTGTAGAGCAGATGCTAAGGTAGCACCATTTTCCGTCCAGTCATGAGCTCAAATGGAGACATTTCATTGCAGAAGATGGTGTAGACGTGATGGCCATCAGGACAAGCGGTAATCGGATGTCCCAACTAGGTCCAGAGTCTGCCACAAACTTCTTCAAGATGCTCACACTGGTTTTATTGTACCTCTCAACTTGCCCACTCGAGACTAGGCAGAAGGTAATGTGGAGTTTTCTCTTTACCCCTAGTATCTTCCACATCTTTGTCATCACCTCACTGGTAAAATGACTTGCTCTGCCTGACTCAATCCTTTGGGGCAGGCTGAAATGAGAGAAGATGTGATTGATCATTAGGACAGCAGCTCTTTCCGCCTTGCAATTTGGGGTCGGAAGACATTCCACCCACTCTGCCTCCAACTGCGTTAGGGTCAGTCACTTCTCCAAGCAACGAGTGGTCATAGATCTCTTTCTTTGGCTGGTGCCTCCCTCTGGAACAGCCTCCCTGCCTCTCTGAAACTCGAGGATAATCATCTCCAGTTCTGGAAGCACCTTTAGACCTTCCTCTTTGATTCTGCCTTCTTTCTTTCTATCCCCTGCTGATTTCCTGTCAGATACTGCACTGGTCACCTGGCTATCTTCTGATTTTGGGCCCAGGTCCCTTCCCTAACCAGTTGCACACCTGCACTGCCTCCCGGCAAACCTTGCACTTCGGTCTGTATGTGTAAACCTACAGTCCCACTACCTGCACTTTTGGACACCTGCTGTCGGCACTTACCCTTGCACTTGCCATCTGCTGGCTGCACTGCTTGCTATTATTTTGATCCCATGTACAGCCCTGCCCCCTCCCCTTTCCCCTGGCACTTGGACCTCACACCTGCCCTGCACTTGCACAATATCAATATCACTTGGCCTAGTAAGATAGTTGTCTCTATCCTCCCTCCGTTCCACCTTTGTTGCCTCGACGTGCCTTGAAACATAGAAGCTGGCTATACGTAGTGATTAGAACACAGGCAAAGCTGTCATTGTTTAGGAACTGGACATCATTATCATGAATTTAGTAAGCCAGGACCCATGAAGCGGGAAGGGATAGTTGTGTTGCAGCAAGAATAAGTGGAATCATGGAGATGCAAGATGAGGTTGAGTAAAGACTGAAGCAGCCAAGGTCATTTATCTATTCTGGAAATGGGTGAACGTGTAAAGGATGCATCACCCCTTGTTAAGGTGCGAAGAAAGAACACCAAGAGTGGCAAGTTAAATTCATTTACAGCATTTAAAAGCAGCAAAATGGACCAAATCATGGTCTCCTGTCACGTGACCCAAGGATAAAATAGATTTCGAACTTGAAGTCCCAGAACAAGATAGCGAGTGCTCTCACGACCATGTATTCTAAAAGACAAGGATACTTTGCAAGGCCAAGTTCAAAGACAATCTTCATGGCAGAAGGCATGGGCGATGAGAGATGCTTGGTTAATTGGGAGAGGAGACAGTGTCAGGCCCCATCTCCTTGCACCTGAGACTGGGCTTATGTGCTGCTAAGTGAACCGAATGTTCCAGTTTTAGCACAAGCGTGCCAACCAATTGCAGTAGTCTGTATAATGAAGGACCTTATAGTTTGAAAACCAATGAGAAACTGTGTATCTAATGTTTCTGAAGAAGACATGTTTTAGAGGTAGGCATATGTTGTCCACCTGATAGTGGGCAGCCTATCACAACCCTAGTTCCTATAGAAAGTATACTTAGATGTTCCCCTTAGCCAATCCCAACTTTTGATAGTTTTTTCATTGTTGCCACGTAGTATGATGTCATCTCTGACATATTTTTAGTATAAAGTCTATGTTTTGTGAAAAGACCACTTAGAGAAATCGAGTGTTCATACTTTGATGTTCGTTATAACTCCCTGTTTTAGAAAATTGTTAATAAAACAATACCTTTCCATCTTCCTGAGTTGGTTCAGTTATTTGGAGTCGGAATGTATCTGTGAAATCCCATCCATGACATATGCACAATCCTAAATGGCCCTAAGCTCACACAGTAGCGATGTGGATGGTTTGAAAATCCAAACTCGTTCAACTCCAGAATTTTGAAAGATTGGGCATCCTCTGCCATAAACTGGGAGATTGCAGAGTTTCCCGTGGAGAGCGGCAAAATAGAAATAAACTTACAAGAAGAACCATAATTGAACAAATCATACAGTTACAAATGATTGTATTAAAATGATTAATGAAGAATATCATTTGATTATATATATTATAGAAAGAACTCGAGTTCAGCAGGCAGTAGAATGACACGAGAAATGGCTGCCCAGATTTCTATGCATAATATATATTTGCATGATTTTTCTTGTTATCTTTTGGTTCTTTATCTTTCACATTATCTATCATCTTAATGGTTCTCCCCACTATGAAAATGATTGATGACAGTTTAGTTTTCTTGATCTCTTTAAATATATTCAGAGACGTAAAAGAGACACAGAGGGAGGTAATGAAGGGATAAATACATATCTAGATAAAGCAGCTCACCTGGGGAATAACATGTGGTATCAACACATGAAAAAGGTAGGGGAAAGAGCATCGGATGAGAGTTTCTATGTCTGTTCTGTCATCCCCTATGCTATGAATGCAGTAAGGACTTTCATTTCAAAGGAGATTTCAGCACACGATGCAAAGTGCCTCAGCAATCTTGCAGCATGTACTACACAAGGACAGTTTCAAGGAAGTTGGGCGCCTTTGCGATGGAGATCAAAATGGTTGTTTGCATACCAGGATGACTATATCAAAACCACAAAAATGGAGAAGGAGCTTGGATGTAAAAGCAAAATGCTTGTATATTCTGCTGCATGACAGGATGAGGTGACCATTGAAGAAATGAAGAGAATGAACTGTCCTGATGTGACAGAAATAGCAGGATCACCTGGATGTTGGGAACAAACACAACTATTGATCTATGGAGGAGTCCATACCAAGAAGGGATGGGAAGAAGACATGGTGTCCTATGCCGCTCATCTGCTGACGACGGACTATGTACAAGAAGTGCAGAAAGTAAATGATGGAGGCTTAAAGTCATGGGCCACGCACTATAAACTATTCACATGAGTAGAAGACAAAGCAGGCCCAGTAGTTGTAGTCGGATTGGTTAATGTGACACTGTGTTTCCAAAATCATGGAAAGAACCATGTGGGATATAACAAAGAATGCAAAACCACCTTTGACATCCCCAGAATGGGAGAACAAACAGCCGTCTTTATGGATCGATATTGGGCTCGTGGATCTAAAGCATATATAAATTTGCCCAAGGATTGGGGCAGAGTGTGTTCCCTGGTGCTCATCCATGTTAACACCGGTGAATTTCCAAAAGTGGATGGCCATTTGAGACAAAAAAAGATCACTTGAACTCCTTCGACGGACAAAAAGAGAAAATTATTTCTCAGCCAAGTCGGTAAAAGAGTATGATACGTTGTTCAGCAAGACTGCTATGATAATGACAACTATATCCATGCCTGGAATCTAAACAGTGGCAAATGCCAAGTGGTTGCATATGACCAGATGAGAGCTTTTGCAGACAATCAATGCTACCATAAAGGGAGTAAATGCTATCAAAGTAGAGCTGAGAGCCATACGATTGATGAGACTCCAGAATAGATATGTCCTTGATATGATTTTAGCAATGGAAGGGGGAGTTTGCACCAAAACCAGTCCATCATGTTGCACATCTCTACCTTCTCACGATGACCAGAATGGAACCTTCACAGAGGCCATAACATTGTTGACAGACCTGAATGCCAAAATGGAAGACAAGACAGATGACATTGAAGATGACAGTTGGTTTGCCTCTTTGTTTTTATGGATCCCACAGTTATTGGCGAATATAGTCAAGGTTCTTGGAGTGATACTGGTGCTAGTAATGTTTGGATTCTGTGTAGTCAGGATGGTGATTGCCCAATGCAGGAAAATGGCAAAGACGGTGGTAGGGATGAAGATCATGATCAATGTCAAACCTGAACCAAACGCCAAGGAGCTGACGGATGACGCCATTAGAAAAAAACATAGAGGCTAGCATCATAGCACCTGGAGGAACCATGTTTCTGTATCCAAAGTATCATAAAAGGTATGTGTGATGATGGGTCTATTGTACCCTAAATGGACAACGTAACTACATGACCTGGAGTGTTGATGAACCTGTTAAATCAGCAGGCACCCAGAGGGGGTGATGAAGATATGGAAACACAAGTAACTTTTCTTCAAGAGAAAATACCAGGATGTGAAAACAATTGAGGAGGTGGTCGAGGACTCGACCAGAGGAGGGAATGTAGAGGAGCAGCTGCATGCCTCTGCAGGAAACACTGCCCCCTGACCTCTAATATGTTCGAGACCTGGATTGTGCCATGTTTGACACCAGCAGTTAAGCCAATATCGCAGGATGTGCGACAGAAGATACCCTTTGAGACAACCTAACCGAATGTTTCCATGAAGAGATGACAAATTGAGGGAGGAACTCCGCGTAGGAATATGCGAAGGAACAGCAAAAATAAACCAGTGATGTCACAAAAACGTATGCACGACGTCTCGGGATACTGACTGAAGTGAATATATGGATCCTAAAGAAACCAATGACAAAGTAAGAACTCTCAAATATAAAGAAAAAGATTAGACATGCAAGAATTGAAGAACCTATATCATTGTGCCACGTGAACCGGAGTGGACAATCTCCCATAAGGTTTCCATTCAGGAGGTGCAAGTCCCAAGACTCTAATTCTTTCCAAAATCATATTCCCCCTTCTCTAGAACTCCTCGAAGCATCCCACCTATTCTGTATACAATAGTGGTCGTGATCTAAACATTCACTATTAAAATCTCCTAATATTATAATTTGGACTGAATTGTTGTGAGTCCCATTCATGAGGAGGTCAGCAATGGCAGCTAAAAAGGATTCCAATTCCGCATCTCAGAGGGTTCATTAAAATACCAGACTGGGAAATCACACCACCCTCCTCCCGCCACTTGCAACTTACCACCTACGTATCCTTTCTATGCAAGAGGCCGATAAAGTGCACATAGTAGACCCCCAAAAGGGCGACCTCGCAGCCTTGCTGAGCTTTATCGAAACAGATGCTATAACCATGTATTATCGGCTATTATCCAACCAGGTCTCTTGGAGACAGACCAAATCAAAATTGCATAAGGACGAATCAAGTTGCAACAGGTGAGAAGCACCTATGGTAGGCAGAGGGGAAGTGCAAAGGGGGACACTCAATTATCCCCCACTAATATTTTTGTTCACATTGTGTAATGCCCCAACACATGTGTGAAGTAAAGACTCTGTCAGGTGCCATTACATTGCGTTGCACTTCCTTTTACGTTGAACACAATTTTAAAACCCATTTTCTTTCACTGTGCATTTTTTTTAATGCACACACCTTTGTAGGCTTTTACTGTGACCTTCTAGTCATGATGGGTAAAATACAACTACAATCCTATTTGTTTTATGTCCGTTTAGTGTTTTATGTAATTTGTGTGATGTTTAATACATTGCTGTTAAAATATTATTTGATCTGTTCAAACCGTACCAAATATTTCTATTAATTATAGATGTGAGGATATGTAGTTGAGACCTTCAATTTTAGCTTGGGCTCAAATTCTGGTTTCACTACGTAAGCAAGGTGTGTGATCCTGGGCAAATCCTTTATTCTCAGTGTACCCTAGCAGCAAAAGTTGTGAGTGCTGAGAAACAAATCTGCCCTTACAATGGGCTACATTTCAGTGGTCATTTTCCAATCTTACAAAGCAGTAAATGAAGAGTAAGAACCATGTGTGAAAGATTTATGCATGGTGTTTACCCTCTTGTGTCAGGTCTGGGGAGGTTTGAAAGGGGTAGAGGGTGTTTGTCAGTGACCGTTCTCTTTACGCACCCTAGTTTAGCCATAGATCAGAGTTATTGATATGGCATTAGTGGTTGTTCTGACCCTCATTTCCTTCAAAAGCTGCAAACTTTATACGGGACAATAATGGTGCCAAAACAGGGAAAACCCGGTCTTTGATGTATGTACGTCATTGAGATGTGACTGCATTGGGCTGCCAATTCTACTGAGCTTTGCTTGAAATTACTTATTATAATGTTTCAATGTGTCAGGGTTCTAAGACCCACACTCGGAAAAGGGGAATTAAACAGATAGAGGGGTTGCATATGATTGGAGCGGGAATAATTGGAGAGAGAGGGAATAATAGGTGTTACAAATAGTGAGAGACGAAGGGTCCAAGATGGCTGCCGGAGTGATGGTTCGCGAATAGCCGCGCTCCCCGTCCAGGCCGCCCCAAAGAAGCACTACTAGACAGGATTTGACATTTGCCGAAGGGGGAAATCGACCCCCCATTGCCGCAGGCCCCCGGAGCCTAAGGAGGCGAGTGGACCGGAACGTCGGCGGGCGGTTGGGACGCGGAACGCGAGGAGTGGAGACTGCCCCTCCCCCTTCGGGTCATGCTGCGCTGATGGCTGGCAGCACCGCGGGTGAGAGGAGAGATCCCGTCCGGAGGCGCGGGCACAGAAGAGGCGGGCCCTAGAAGTCTTGGCGGGACGAGGACCCGGACCCGGGGTCTGAAGCTGCAAGGACGGGAGAAGCGGGGAGCCGGAGAAGAGACGTGCCCGCGAGCGGGACCGGAGAGTCCCCCGCACACAGGAAAGGGACGTTGAGTCTTGGGGCTCGGCAGCAACACACAGTGCCCCCCGGACATACGCGAGGAGAGCGGGGCAGGACAGAGGACATTAAAGCGAGGGTGATTGCTCATTTAAAGTGTGAGCCCCATTTATCCAGAGTGACCTGAAGGGCCGAAGATTCAGGTTGTTCCCACCCCCATCCCTAGAAGCAGCAACGGAGAGATCTGGGGAGAGAGAGAGGCATCGCACTGGGGGTGGGGCAGCGGTCCCCCCCACGGTAGTGGGGGAGAGCCTTCACCTGGAGCGAGAGGGCACAACTGCGCTGGATGGACGTCAGTAAGACTAGCACCACCAAGAGAATCCACCAACCGGAGAGTCATAGGGCAGTGATAGGTGTACAAACAAGGTGGCGTGCCCCCCCCAGCTTCTATACAGTTCACGAAACGGGGGTATGGAGTAAAGAACAACAAGGTTTGTGCGGTTGTGGGCAGCCGCGTTCTAGAGCACGCTGGATAATGGACTGTTAGTCACATTCCCATACGGCAAGGAACTGGTGGTGGCTGTGATTTTGGAGGTGAGCAGGGATAAGGAGGGACTACCCCAGCAGCAATTTTAAGTAAACCAACAGCTTCATAGGGACCATGTCGAAAGCCAAGGGGAAAGGGGGCTCAACCCAGCAGGCGGCGCAGAATGCAAAACAGGATGCTAACATCTTACAGATGTGGCCAACAGACAGCTTGAATGAAGCCAGAGGGAAGGGGCCAGATGACCTTCCCCAAAGTGGAAGCACTGCCCACAGGTGTCACCCCATTTTTCTTCAAGGGATGATATGCAGATGTGGTTCGCTGAGCTTCAGGAGAAATGTATGTCTACTGTCCAGGAACAATTTGCAACGATGAAAGACGACCTGAAGCAGGTGGTCCAAGATTTGAAACGGAAAGTAGCCAGCCTGGAGGAGAGGACGGACTCACTTGAAACAGTGATGCACGATATGGAGGGTGAAACGCAACAAATTAGCGAGACCCAGGAGCATCAGGTAAGGCTTACACATAATCTGGAAATCCAATGTGAGGACTTGGAGAACTGCTCGCGGAGATCCAACATTCGCATAAAGAATATAGCAGAGTCAGTGCAAGATAATGATATTAAGAATGCGGTCAAAGAGGTCTTCAGAGATGTGCTGGAGGTTCAAGATGCGGATGAGGTGGGGATAGACAGAGTGCACAGAGTGGGCCTGAAGAGATCGGGAGCCCCTGGGGAGAGGCCGTGAGATGTGGTGGTGGCCTTATCGTCATATCCTCAAAAAGAGCAAATCCTGAGAAGGGCGAGGGAGATGCATCACATTCGTATGAACGGTGTAGAAATTCAGTTATATCAGGACCTGGTGCTGGTAACACTGCAAAAGAGGAGAGCGATGGCCCCCCTCGTCAAAGCATTGGTGGAAAGGCAAATAAGATACAAATGGACCTTCCCATTTGGCCTGGTGTTCTCTTGGGAGGGCAAGCAGAGAAGAGTAACGTTGTGGGAGGAAGGTCTCAGCGTACTGGGACTGATCTCAAGGCAAGGAGAGAACTGCAGAGAAGGCTGAGAAGATGGGAATCCGTCGGCCATAGTAAGAAGAATAAAGGCATGGAAAGTGGCAGGAAGCCACAGGAGTTGGAGGTAAAGGCTCACTGACTTTGCCCGGGCGGGACAGGCACCGCGGGGCCATCACGGAGGAGTCTCAGGCATGGTAGACTTGATTGAAGTGGCGGCCTGGGTCGGGATAATGGCCTTGGAATCCGGTAAGGACAAGTGGAAATGCGGGGTTTAGGATTCCCTGCAATTTTTCCCCCCGAGGGTATGGTGGGCAGGGGGCGAGGGGCGTAACGCCCAAGCTGTCATAGGAACCCATACTCCACTCGGGGGACAGTTATATGGTTTAATGGTTAATGTTGGGGGGGATTGGGGGGTGGGGGGCAGGCTTTGAATACAGTTGGACTCTGAGACATCGGACATTAGTATGACCAAATGGGGAAAATCCGGATCATAACATACAACCTGAGAGGTATTAACCACCCAGTAAAGAGGAAAAAGTTGGAACATTTGCTTAAGAGGGAGAAGGTGGAGGTTCTGTTACTTCAAGAAACGCACATTAGAGCTAAGGACAAGCAGAAAATCTGCCTAAGGGGTTATAGAATCTGGGCACAGGCAAATGCACCCGAAAAGAGAGCGGGAGTGATAATAGCGGTCAAGGTAGGGTGTAACTTTGTCCTGGTAGATACCTGCACTGATAAGGAAGGGAGATATGCCTTCGCCAATGCGGTGCTGGAGGGCAACCACATTACCCTGGCCTCAATATATGCTCTGAATGTGGGCCAGGACGGCTTCTTGAGGGACACCTTGAGGAGGTTGGAAGATTTTGCAAAGGGGGAAGTAATTCTGGGGGGAGACCTAAACATGGCGTGGCACCCTCAGGTTGATAGAAGCTCGGGTGGCTACCAAGGGATAGGGGCACCATCGAAATGGCTTAAACGATAGATGGAGCAGCTGGCCCTGTGTGATGTGTGGAAATAACTCAGGGGGGACTAGAGGGCACATACTTCTCACATGTCCACAATTCGATGTCTAGGATCGATTACTTCTGGACCTCAGTGGGCCTATTAGGAAGGATCAAGGGAATCGACAAAGGGTCAATTACACTGTCGGATCATGCCCCATTATTGATAGATCTGGAATTGTCAGAAGGGAAGAACAGGCTATGGAAGTGGAGACTTCCCCTCGATATACTCCAAGATCCTGTTATGGGGGAATCACTTAGAGAAATGGTGGAGGAATCATTTGTACAAAACAACACCGGGGAAGTTCCCTTGGGATGGTGTGGGAAGCGTTTAAACAGTGATCCGAGGGAAAATTATCGCCCTAAAGGTGGCAAAAGACAAGCAGAGGTATGGCTGGGAAAAAAAGTTAGAAACTACAGTGGAGGATATACAAGGAAAGCTTCTGAGCCATCCCACGCGCTCACTGCAAAGATCCCTGAAACACGCGCAGGGCCATCTGGAAATGTTGCGCACTATGGGGGCGGAGAAAGCACTATTACATCTCAAACAGAGATACTACATAAAGGCCAACAAGGCCATCAAACTCCTAGCTCGACAGCTTCGGTTTAAGCAGAAGGATGTGGCGATTAAGAAAATTAGAAACGAGAGGGGGGAGCCTATGACAGACACGCAAGACATGGGGGAAGCTTTTAGGGGATTCTATCAAAGGCTATACTCTACAGGCGCCCCAGATGGGAATGCACAGGACGAATTCCTACAGAATCTCCCTCTCCCTCGAATCTCAGAGGAAGAAAGGTTGGCCCTGGAGAACCCTTTTGGGGAGGAGGAGGTGGAAAAGGCAATAGCAGACCTTCCGGTAAATAAGGCACCCGCACTGATGGTTTCTTGGCCCTCTTCTACAAAACATATGTGGTCGCCCTAACCCCCTTTGTCACCAGGCTTATGAACTCCTTCAAAGAGAGCGGTAACATTACCCCGACCATGAATGAAGCTATGGTGTTAATTTTTCATAAACCCGGGAAGGATCCGACATATCCAGCGTCGTATAGGCCTATATCCCTGATTAATTTTGATGCAAAAATATACTCCAAAATATTGGCGACAAGACTGTCTCTGCTCCTCCCACATCTGATACACCCGGACCAATCTGGCTTCATACCGGGAAGGCAAACGCATGACAATACTAGACGGATCACACATTTGGTGGAAAAAATAGGCATCACAAATACTCCGGCAGTTTTACTAGCAATAGATGCTGAAAAAGCATTTGACCGAGTGGAATGGTCTCTGCTGTTTAAGATATTAAAAGGTATGGGGTTTGGGGAACAATTTGCAGATATGATCAAGGCCAAATATAACTCCCCCTCTTGCAGGATAGCTATAAATGGTGAAGTATCGGGGGAAAGTAGAGATTTCAAGGGGAACCAAGCAGGGATGTCCTCTATTGCCACGTCTGTATGCTATCTTCCTGGAGCCTCTCCTAATAAGAATAAGGGAGTCCGTACACATTAAAGGGATTGACATGGCGGGAATCCAGCATAAAGTAATCGCATATGCGGATGACATGTTATTGGCACTGGAGGAGGCGATCGGAAGGACCTAGGGCAGGTGGCATCGGAGTTGGGTTTAAAAGTAGCGGAAGATGGGATTAAATATTTGGGAATCATACTGACACATAGGGTGGGTCTGTTGTATGACAGGAACTTCCCCCCACTCCTAAGGCACATGAAGAGGGACCTGGAGAGATGGAATCCACTCCAGATTTCATGGTGGGGAAGAATTCAATCGATCAAGATGACCACCCTACCAAGGTTACTTTACCACTTCAAAGCGCTCCCCATTAGGGTACCGACATCCTTTTTTAAAGAGCTCAACAAAGCAGTCACCACATTCACATGGAAGGGGAAACCCCTGAGAATTGCTAGAGGGGCCATGACAGCACCAATACGGGAAGGAGGGATGGCATTACCTCATTTCCACATATATTATCAGATGGCACAACTGAGGGTGTTGCGGGAGTGGATGGGGGAGGATCCGGTTGCTATATGGGTGAAACAAGATAGGGCAGTGGCTAGAACCCCTCTGGTAGAATTGCTATGGAAAGCAAAACAGCACAGACACCCCAATCTCAGTATAAGGGAAATCATGAAGTCTACGCTGGGGGCATGGGATTTACAAACCCGGAAGGGCACCTTGTCATCAGTGGAGGGTCCCTTTACTCCAATATGTCAGAATCCTCAATTCCCCCTGGGGATGGAGCGAGGGGCATTTGAGAAGTGGGAAAGGGTGGGGTGCACAAAAATTGGGGAAATGTTTGTGGGCAAGGAAATTAGAACATTTGGGGAATGTAGGGTGTTTCTACGCCTCGCAGAGAGCGACAAGTTGAAGTATGCTCAACTTAGGCACTGGTTTAAGACTCCTGAGATTGAGAAAGTGGCTACAAGAAGTCTTACCCCTTTTGAAAGGTATGTTATTAATAATTCAGGAGCAAAGAAATGGGTTTCGACGCTATACTCTTTTATAAACTCCTAGGATGAAGTATTGAACTGGGCATATATGACCAGGTGGGGGATCACTCTTGGAGAGGCACCAAAGAAGTACCAATGGGAGGAGCTTTGGACTCAGATTCCCCAACTGACTCGCTCGGCACAAACAAGGGAAATGTGGGTAAAAATAGTATCACAGTGGCACTATACCCCTGAAAGACTACATAAGATGTTCCCACATATGTCTAACCGCTGCTGGAGAGGATGTGAGAAGGTGGGAACGTGGAGGCACATCTGGTGGGACTGCAAAGGGGTTAAGAACTTTTGGGGAGAAGTTAAGACAGTGCTGGGGAAAATCTTCCAGGAGGTGGATCAATGGGGAGCAGGGGTATGGCTGTTGGTAATGAAAGACAGAGCAACTAGGAAATATAAAAAGCCTCAATGGAGAAGCATTGTGGGTCTGCTGATAGTGGCTTGGACAACAATTGCCCAAAACTGGAAGAAGAAAGACTCCCCTATGATTTTTACATGGCTACAGAAGGTCTGGGCACAAATGGCAAAGGAAAAGGTGACCCAGGCAATTCAGGGGACGGGTGGGACTTTCGCAAAGGAATGGGGAATGGTACAGGTCTACCTTCAGTCGGATTACATGGAGCAGTGGTGTCCACATAATATAAGAGTTACGGACATATTTCGTGGATGAGTAGCTCACCTGTAGAAAGAAGTTTTTTGCCCAGGGGTGAGGGGGGTTGTTGGGCAGGGAGGGGGGAGTTGGACGAGTTGAATTTTGTATCTGGTTTGAAAACAATGAATACATTTATTTTAAAAAAAAACAAATAGTGAGAGACGCGTAGAAAGTCTGATAACTGGAGAGCTCTGTGACGGGGCAGAAAAAACACATGAATTCCATAGAATTAGGTCGGAGGAGACCTGCCAGGGCCCCGCACAAGAGCAATTTTGGGACCTCACTGAGTCGGAGCCCCATCCCACTTAAAGGCTAGATTCGTGAGTACCTGCCCTTCTATTTTTCCATGCAAAGCACTGGCTGTGGGTGGTGAGGCGTCATTGCCACAAATTAAAATATAGAGTGAGGTGGAGAGGGGGGTGGAGTGCAGTGACACGCAACCTCGGGAGGTGCAGTTTGGTTAATGGGGCTGCATTGCAGGCAAGAGGGGTGCACAGGAGAGAGTCTCCATCATTGCAATGGACCAAAAGCCCACCCCAGATGTCGGGGTAGGAGATTGAATTATCAGTAGACATTCTCTAAAGGGTCTGGATGCAACACGAAGACCCGGGCATTTTTGTATGTGTATATGGTATTACGGATGGTGTGGTCGTCGCTGAGGCCGTTTAGTTTGTTAAGCAGAAAGAAAAAGTGAAAAGAAATCAAGAGTACATGGTCTTAGAGTGGGCGGGGACACAGGAGAAAGACTGGAGAAGGCGGAGCCTACAAGAAATGGCGCCAAATGCCAATAAAAGCCAAGGTGGGGGAAACCCAAGAAGAATAGAAACCCACGACTCAGCCCGAGAAGATGGAGTAATGAGGCTCAAGCCTCGGTATCCAAAAATCGCCGCTGATGGATAAAATCTATCAGCAAGAAGAAGAGCAAGCGCTCGCACCGGCAGGCAAGCAGGGGTGTCATTTGGTGGCAACCCCCATGCGACCCATGGCATTGCCTTTGCGACCCCTGGGAGGCGGGGGAGGGATCTGAATTAAAAAAATATATATATATTTCATTTTGAAATCCAAGCTTCTTCTCTGCCCCCCCCCCACTTGATGCCTAACCGCTGAACTCACTGTACACTGTCCCCTCCCCCTATACCCCTGCTGGCACTACCCCATTGCTCTGTTACATTTCGCTCACTCAGTCCCTACTCACCGCTCTAATACCGGGCGGTAATTATGCAACTTGTGTGTTGATCGCCTATCTCTGCTCATATTGCTTCCCTTCCCGTGTTGTGATGTTGTGCTTCCATGCATGACGTGTATGACAGCTAGATTGTAACTTAATATTGTGATGTCGCAAAATGACTGTTAAATGCACGACTGATGTGGTCTGTTGACCTGTGAGGATTGGAACATTCAGGAAAGAGGGCAGGGGCACCTGTGGGGTTCGTCACAGGCTTGGTAAATTGACCTCTCCACTAGGGCAGCAAAGATCTTTGCAGCCTTCCTTTGTGGACATGGGTTAGTGCATGCGAGTGCAAAAATGCATAGCTGCGTTAGTGTGAGAATGCAGGTATGGTTGCAAGTGCATGTTTGGATGTTAGTCTGCAACTCTATGGATAAGAGTGCATGTGTGTGATGTGTGTAAGTGTAGGTACATATATATACTGCCTGAGTCATGGAATTGTTTGCATGGTAACTTCAAAGTGACTTTGCACCACCGACACAAACCCTGATTCATGGAACTGTGCAAAGTGTATTTTGTCAGTGCAAAGTCAGGGCAAGTGGTCATTTTTGCAGTACAGAATGACTTTGCACTGCAAAAATACACGTTGCACAGTTCCATGAATCATGGTTTGTGTCGGCAGTGAACAGTCACTTTGAACCGTGCAAAAATTCAATAAATCGGGCCCATAGTGTCTACACGTGGGAATATCAAAGCAAAATCATCATATGGGGGTAAAGGTGGAACACCTGACCACAGGGCCAGGCCCACGTGGGATTTGCTGCAAATAGGTGCGCATATGTATTAATGCATCTGTCTCATAGTGGAAGAACATATATTGTTGCACTGAACGCCATATGGGCGCTAGAGACATGACCATCGCATTTATTTTTCTTTATTTTAAAATACTTGTATAGTGCATACCACACAAAAAGAATGTTGCTAGGTGCTTGGTTGATCAGGAAGCGGGGGTATCAGCACAACAGGGGGTGGGGGGGTGATAGTCTAAAAGAAGTTCAGCAAACTGTGAAAACACAGGATTTTAGTTGTTTACCGACATTGATCAGAATTGGTTTGATGGTAAATAAGGGTGTCTGTTGCACTGCATGGGGACTTTGACACAGAATCTTCGGCCACAGCTACTGGAGCGCTTAGATGTGGGAACGTTAGGGAGCACTTGATTGGTGGAACATCATGAGGCAAAGACCTTGGGATGAGAGGCCTGGCACTTTTCTTCCAGAAGTTTCTGTCGCTCTAGGTATTGTCCCCGCAGTTACTTTACCAGTCTTAAAAAAACACTCTGGTTCCTGCTCCCCTATGTATTGTCCACACTTACTTTACTAGTCTTGAAAACACTCTGGTTCCTGCTCCCCTATGTATTGTCCACACTTACTTTACTAGTCTTGAAAACACTATGGTTCCTGCGCCCATACGTATTGTCTGCAGTTACTTTACCAGTTTTGAAAACACTCTGGTTACTTCTCCCCTCTGTATTGTCCGCACTTACTTTACTAGTCTTGAAAACACTCTGGTTACTTCTCCCCTCTGTATCGTCCACACTTACTTTACTAGTCTTGAAACACTCTGGTTCCTGCTCCCCTATGTAATGTCTGCAGTTACTTTTCCAGTTTTGAAAACACTCTGGTTCTTCTCCCCTCTGTATTTCCGCACTTACTTTACTAGTCTTGAAAACATTCTGGTTCCTGCACCCCTATGTATTGTCTGCAGTTGCTTTACCGCAGTTACTTTACTAGTCTTGAAAACACTCTGGTTCCTGCTCCCCTATGTATTGTCCGCCCTTACTTTAGCAGTCTTGAAAACACTCCGGTTCCTGCACCCCTATGTATTGTCTGCAGTTGCTGTACCAGTTTTGAAAACACTCTGGTTACTTCTCCCCTCTGTATTGTCCACACTTACTTTACTAGTCTTGAAAACACTCTGGTTCCTGCACCCCTATGTATTGTCTGCAGTTACTTTATTGCAGTTACTTTACCAGTCTTGAAAACACTCTGGTTCCTGCACCCCTATGTATTGTCTGCAGTTACTTTACTGCAGTTACTTTACTAGTCTTGAAAACACTCTGGTTCCTGCTCCCCTATGTATTGTCTGCAGTTACTTTACCGCAGTTACTTTACCAGTCTTGAAAACACTCTGGTTCCTGCTCGCCTATGTATTGTCTGTACTTACTTTACTAGTCTTGAAAACACTCTGGTTTCTGCTCCCCTATGTATTGTCCGTACTTACTTTACTAGTCTTGAAAACACTCTGGTTCCTGCTCCCCTATGTATTGTCCGTACTTACTTTACTAGTCTTGAAAACACTCTGGTTCCTGCTCCCATATGTATTGTCTGCAGTTACTTTACCGCAGTTACTTTAACAGTCTTGAAAACACTCTGGTTTCTGCTCCCCTATGTATTGTCTGCAGTTACTTTACCACAGTTACTTTACCAGTCTTGAAAACACTTGGGTTCCTGCTCCCCTATGTATTGTCCGTACTTACTTTACTAGTCTTGAAAACACTCTGGTTCCTGCTCCCCCATGTATTGTCCGTACTTACTTTACCAGTCTTGAAAACACTCTGGTTCCTGCTCCCCTATCTATTGTCCGTACTTACTTTACCAGTCTTGAAAACACTCTGGTTCCTGCTCCCCTATGTATTGTCCGTACTTACTTTACCAGTCTTGAAAACACTCTGGTTCCTGCTCCCCTATGTATTGTCCGTACTTACTTCACTAGTCTTGAAAACACTCTGGTTCCTGCTCACCTATGTATTGTCCGTACTTACTTTACCAGTCTTGAAAACACTCTGGTTACTTCTCCCCTCTGTATTTCCGCACTTACTTTACTAGTCTTGAAAACATTCTGGTTCCTGCACCCCTATGTATTGTCTGCAGTTGCTTTACCGCAGTTACTTTACTAGTCTTGAAAACACTCTGGTTCCTGCTCCCCTATGTATTGTCCGCACTTACTTTAGCAGTCTTGAAAACACTCCGGTTCCTGCACCCCTATGTATTGTCTGCAGTTGCTGTACCAGTTTTGAAAACACTCTGGTTACTTCTCCCCTCTGTATTGTCCACACTTACTTTACTAGTCTTGAAAACACTCTGGTTCCTGCACCCCTATGTATTGTCTGCAGTTACTTTACTGCAGTTACTTTACCAGTCTTGAAAACACTCTGGTTCCTGCACCCCTATGTATTGTCTGCAGTTACTTTACTGCAGTTACTTTACTAGTCTTGAAAACACTCTGGTTCCTGCTCCCCTATGTATTGTCTGCAGTTACTTTACCGCAGTTACTTTACCAGTCTTGAAAACACTCTGGTTCCTGCTCGCCTATGTATTGTCTGTACTTACTTTACTAGTCTTGAAAACACTCTGGTTTCTGCTCCCCTATGTATTGTCCGTACTTACTTTACTAGTCTTGAAAACACTCTGGTTCCTGCTCCCCTATGTATTGTCCGTACTTACTTTACTAGTCTTGAAAACACTCTGGTTCCTGCTCCCATATGTATTGTCTGCAGTTACTTTACCGCAGTTACTTTAACAGTCTTGAAAACACTCTGGTTTCTGCTCCCCTATGTATTGTCTGCAGTTACTTTACCACAGTTACTTTACCAGTCTTGAAAACACTTGGGTTCCTGCTCCCCTATGTATTGTCCGTACTTACTTTACTAGTCTTGAAAACACTCTGGTTCCTGCTCCCCCATGTATTGTCCGTACTTACTTTACCAGTCTTGAAAACACTCTGGTTCCTGCTCCCCTATCTATTGTCCGTACTTACTTTACCAGTCTTGAAAACACTCTGGTTCCTGCTCCCCTATGTATTGTCCGTACTTACTTTACCAGTCTTGAAAACACTCTGGTTCCTGCTCCCCTATGTATTGTCCGTACTTACTTCACTAGTCTTGAAAACACTCTGGTTCCTGCTCACCTATGTATTGTCCGTACTTACTTTACCAGTCTTGAAAACACTCTGGTTCCTGCTCCCCTATGTATTGTCCGTACTTACTTTACGAGTCTTGAAAACACTCTGGTTCCTGCTCCCCTATGTATTGTCCGTACTTACTTTACCAGTCTTGAAAACACTCTGGTTCCTGCTCCCCTATGTATTGTCCGTACTTACTTTACGAGTCTTGAAAACACTCTGGTTCCTGCTCCCCTATGTATTGTCCGTACTTACTTTACTAGTCTTGAAAACACTCTGGTTCCTGCTCACCTATGTATTGTCCGTACTTACTTTACCAGTCTTGAAAACACTCTGGTTCCTGCTCCCCTATGTATTGTCCGTACTTACTTTACGAGTCTTGAAAACACTCTGGTTTCTGCTCCCCTATGTATTGTCCGTACTTACTTTACTAGTCTTGAAAACACTCTGGTTCCTGCTCCCCTATCTATTGTCCGTACTTACTTTACCAGTCTTGAAAACACTCTGGTTCCTGCTCCCCTATGTATTGTCCGTACTTACTTTACCAGTCTTGAAAACACTCTGGTTCCTGCTCCCCTATGTATTGTCCGTACTTACTTTACGAGTCTTGAAAACACTCTGGTTCCTGCTCCCCTATGTATTGTCCGTACTTACTTTACTAGTCTTGAAAACACTCTGGTTCCTGCTCCCCTATGTATTGTCCGTACTTACTTTACCAGTCTTGAAAACACTCTGGTTCCTGCTCCCCTATGTATTGTCCGTACTTACTTTACTAGTCTTGAAAACACTCTGGTTCCTGCTCCCCTATGTATTGTCCGTACTTACTTTACGAGTCTTGAAAACACTCTGGTTCCTGCTCCCCTATGTATTGTCCGTACTTACTTTACTAGTCTTGAAAACACTCTGGTTCCTGCTCCCCTATGTATTGTCCGTACTTACTTTACTAGTCTTGAAAACACTCTGGTTCCTGCTCCCCTATGTATTGTCCGTACTTACTTTACGAGTCTTGAAAACACTCTGGTTCCTGCTCCCCTATGTATTGTCCGTACTTACTTTACTAGTCTTGAAAACACTCTGGTTCCTGCTCCCCTATGTATTGTCCGTACTTACTTTACTAGTCTTGAAAACACTCTGGTTCCTGCTCACCTATGTATTGTCCGTACTTACTTTACGAGTCTTGAAAACACTCTGGTTCCTGCTCCCCTATGTATTGTCCGTACTTACTTTACTAGTCTTGAAAACACTCTGGTTATCTGCAGTTACTTTATGCTGCTAAAAAGCATGGTTCTGGTTGATTGGTTTGCCTCCATCTGAACCACTGTGGACTCAGTCGCTGCTAGCCCGCTGCCTCCCCTCTCTGGTTTCTTCCTCCTCCACCTCACCTAGTGGTTTCCACGCCTGCTGGTTTGTCATCCATGTGGAACAATAGCACTCTAAGCACCACAAACAGTTCCGCAAAGTACTGCTATTGCCAACTTCCCTGGAGGGCACACTTCTGTTACCACTTCTGTTACCACTTCTGTTACCATTAGTAATATCCATGGACCGACCCTTCTTTTCACGATAATACTGCCTTCCTGTTGCAAAATGTCTATTATCCGTGGAAGGGGCACTTCTCTTAACATTGTCTATATCTATGGAGGCAAAATTACTAACATTGCTTCTCCGCTGTTACCTTCCTTTCATTGTGGTTCCCAGGGCTCGAGTCCTAAAAGAAACGTGTGTGGGAACTGACACACGCAATGGCAGGTCACAGGAAGTGAACTTATCCCAAAATGAAATGTACACATTTATTTCAATGTGTATTGATATTGGCATCAGGCTCCTGTGGAGGACTTGTCTAGAGAAACCTCTCCATTGGATTTCAGCTGCTTTCAGCGCAGCGTGAAAGTAAAAAACTGAGCACACATTCCAGCACACCACATTAAAATAGGCCGTAGCACATTTTGGGCAATGCTGCATGGGCATCCCACAAGCGAGGCAGGGTAACTGCTGTTACCATCGGCAGCTGGGAGAGGGGCAGCCCCAACCTCCCCGTGCCTGCTGCTCTCCTCCCCCCAGTTACGGAGACACGCAGTCTCGGCAGCACAAAGCCACGGAAGGGTAAGGTGCGAACAGTCATCTCACCCTTCCTCCAAACAGCAAGGTGCTAAGCGCCATAAGGAAAACAACCGGTGTGCAGTCATAATGTCGACATCAATAATGTCGACAGTCAAAATGTCGACAAATTAATGTCGTAAAACAATAATGTCGACAAACAAAAATGTTGACATTTTTCTATATTTTTTCGAAATTTAATTTATTGTATGAATAAATAAATAAATATATATATATATGATGTGTTGAGTATGAGGGGTGGTTGGGGGGGTGTGGGGGGGGTGGCAGGGGGGTGTTGGGTGAGGGGGGGTTGGGGGGGGGACCCCCCATAGTAAATACTATTTTTATTTATTTAATTATTGACTAAATAAATAAATATATAATTGTTATGTGTTGAGTATGAGGGGTGAAAGGGTGGTTGGGGGGGTGTGGGGGGGGGGGGCAGGGGGGTGTTGGGTGAGGGGGGGTTGGGGGGGACCCCCCCCATAGTAAATGATCCTTTTTTAGGTTATTTATTTATTGAATAAATAAATAAATAAATAAATAAATAATTGGTATGTGTTGAGTATGAGGGGTGAAAGGGTGGTTGGGGGGTGTGGGGGGGGGGGTGGCAGGGGGGTGTTGGGTGAGGTGTTGATAGTTTTAAGGGTTTATAGTCATAATGTCAAAAAAAAAAAGTCGACATTTTTTTTCTCGAAAAAATGACTTTTTACATTATAAGTATAGGATGTCGACATTATTATTTTCGACATTTTTTTTTCGACATTTTTGTCTGTCGACATTTTTTTTTCGACATTATGACTATAAACCAAACAACCATTAGGCAAGGCTCAGGTTCAAAAGATCTGCCCCCACCAGGGGGCCAGACAGTCGGCTATCCGGCCGGGGGCTGCGACAACAGCAGCCCCCACCACATACACAACAAAGACCCAGGCCCCCCCTGGGTCCTATAAATGAGAGCAGCATGCTCAGAGTAAACACAATCTGTTTGTGGACCCTGAACGGGGACCCAAGCAAAGAGGAGGTTCACTGTTTACTCAGTGTCTTCCAAATCTTCTTGTTTCTTTACCACAGAACCCGCCCACCCTACAAAAAGGGGAGAAGAACAAAAAGAAGTACAAGGCACTGTACGGTGCCCACAACAAGTCGTGGGACACAAGAAGGCGGCACGGGTCAGAGGGGGTAACCTCAGGACCCGGTGCCCAAAAGAATGATACCATCATGATATGTGATATTGTTATTGCCATAACTCATATCTGTACAATAAAATCCTACGGCCTTTTATTGCCAACACTTGACACAAGTTGTGAGCCTATCATTACGGGAGAGGGTTTGGGGTTCGGCCAATACTAATGCATGCATATGGGTTCAGCAGTTATAAAATGTATCACATAAAACGTGACCGCAAAGACATACAGCAAGACACTGCCAGGAATACAGAGCTGGGTTTGTGCGTATCTGTCCCCATGTTTGTAAACCTTTAGAGCAGGCGTGATCTGCATCATATAGCCCAAAGTTTGCACGGTGGGCCACTAACACACTGGAGCTGGCTCTACATTATCATAACCACATTTCTCTTAGTGTACTGTAGGACAATGCTATGTGATGCCACTTCCTGTGATGTCAGGGGGTGAAAGGTCGTGTGCCATCACTTAAAAAGTGCCCCACTTTGATCAAAAGAACTGGCCCACACTAGCATGTTGTGTTTTTGGTTCGGGCAGTGCCCTATAGGCCAGTCCAAGGGGATCAGAGACAGTGAGTGGTTCCAGGCAGGGGAGCCAACTTATGAATTTCCCGGGGGGGGCAAATTCAGGAAGTGACATCACTGGCAGTTATATGACAGCAAATTTGCATGTAGTCGCCAACTTGGTGCAACGGCCGCGCGGGGGTGGGTGTTGGCGCGCGCAGCGCAGAACAGTGGAAACATTGGCTAGCATGCACTGCATATACTAAAGTCAAGAAAGAAGGAGATTTAAGCCTTCAAATTGCATTCCAGTAAGACATCACTGCCCCTACTCCACCGCTCTATAATCGCCCAGCAACACAACTAGGATGGGAGAATGAAATGCTTGCTAAACAGAAGGTACAGCTGCAAGGTGGAGTACCACCACCAACACCAAAACAAAAGTTCCCAATTCAAGGGAAACGAGAAGTAAAGACGTTTCCCGATTAAAAACTACCAAGCAAGACGTGTGTGCTGCCATAGTTCAGTAAAACATCAACAATTCAAACTTACAATAGTGCTGCTGTAGATTGGCCAGCCACAAGTGACATTTGCTAAGATGTTACCTCTGGTTAACCAGATAGAGTTAGGGATGTAGCTTAATCTTAAACCTTTCAGTGGACACACCAGATGTGCTTCTGAAGTATAATGCAATCCTGGCTGAAGTATAATGCAACCAAGTGTGGTTTCAGACTGACCCAAAGCAGCACACTAGGAGATGTATTTTGGAACAATCAACATTGTAAACACAACTCTAGTTTAGATTGTAAAGAGTGATTGTGCTGCAATTACAAGCACCCAGTTGATAAAGTCCAGACTTAAAACACTTGATAAGCATTCAGTGAGTGAAATAACCTTATAAAATAAAATGCAGCTTTGCATAAAATTGCAGAAAATTTTGGGATTATCAGGCACTGGTGTTGCTGTGGGAGAAGTGAGACTTGCGATGGTGACAAATTTAAGATTAATATCTGCCGTTTATCACAAGATGGCAGGCCAGCATAGATCTTAACCACTGAATGCCCACTGAACAGCTATAAACCCTTCTATGTCAGCAAGAGGCTGATGTAGAAGATCCAGTGTTAGAAAGCAATGAGGTAATTATACTGTACCATATCCCGTGGGAGGTGATGCCCCCCAAGACTCAGTGAAGGCCCCTCGTGTCAAAAGGTTAAAAAGTCCTGCCGTCTCAGTCCTCACAGTCCTAACTTCTCCCCCGCATAGAGTGGAAGCAGTCTGCGGCATACAGCTTGTAATGCAAATCGCACATTTTAAGCATCAGGACATAAAACAGAGAACTGAATACATTGCTGAGGTAAATGAGTTCTGACTGGCAACACTGGTAATACCGTATAGAGCCACATTATCACACCGCCCAACTATGAGTTTGAAGGCAAAGGTGGAGGAAAATCCTCCAGCAAGAAGCTGGAGGTATTTCCTCCACCATACCGCCCAAAATAGAACAATTTGGGATATTAGCACCAGCAAAATTACTACCAGCAGTAATACTGCTGAAATCCACCATGGAGTCCTATGGACTCCAATTAATAGGGACTAACACTGCCTATCACCACTTGTAATCTGGCAGTAATACCGCCAGACCAAGTGGCAGTAATGGTAGTACAGTTTGGTGGTATCTCGGCAGATTTACAGGCCACACAGAGACATCACCTCTCTCCATGTTGTCTTTTATTGTAAAGGGGATTACCAGGTTTCAGACCTGTAAGCTACCCCTGTCTCCTCAGGTGACTCAGACCCCCACCATTCCATCCTACATAAACTTGATGCTCCCAGGCTGTTCTTCTAGTCTACTTTTATTCTACCCATGTACATCCAGGAACGTCAAACTCCTGTTACTTTCATGGTTTATTTTACTTCCTGTTCCTTAAAGCCAGGGGTCTTAAACATGTGGCTCTCCAGATGTTTTGGACTACGACCCCTATGATCCATCACCATTGACTATGCTGGCTGGGGCTGATGAGCATTGTAGTCCAACACATCTGCAGAGCTAAAGGTTGTAGAACCCGGCGTCCAAGCAGAGGCCTGGAACTCCATACTGCCACAAGCACCTTATCATTTGACTCTGGCTCTGAAATAGAGACTTTATGCCGGCCCTTTACCCACAAACACTGGTTGTTAATATTATACCTTGGAGCTGCACGCGTTAATAGCACTAGTGCAAGAAACAGACGTTCAGGACGGCGGGAAAAAGACTTCTGTGGGTCTTATGCGGCCTATGAGTTCACATGGTTTGGTTGACCAGGGAATAGCACACGAGGCATGGAGTTGGGACAGGATGGCAGGTTAGCTGCTGGCAACCTTTCAGGTGGGAATCGTAAACCCATGAAGAGGGAGCGGAGATGTGTAGCGCTTCTTTGCCCCCCTGATTCTATGATTTGTCAGAGCTACATTTTCAAAGCCTCTCTCTGAATGGAGCATGAGTGCATTCATCTCTCAGTTGACTCACACAGTTATTGTTCTGTCTGCGTCTTTCATTTGTCTTTCATTTGTTATAAAACAGCACCCAAGGTTTACAAGACTTACATCTACCTGTTCAGTAGCACACCTGGGAGTGGGTAGTTGAACTGGCTTTGGGGTCCCCGTTTCTCTGTGATAGCATACTCTTGAGAGCATACTTTTTTTAATGAACATTTGATTGCAACTGCATGCGTATACCATGTGCTTAATTTGTAAAACAGTAGGTGCCTGTGCCCAAATATGTTCTAGCACTTCTGTGACACTTGGGCAGATCCACACCACTGCTGCCACCCAGGGTCGGACTGGGACAAGAAATAGACCCGGTCACCGAAAAAAAATTGGCCCACCCTCGCCTCAAAAAAGTGGCCCACCCCTCGCCTCACGACACTTGACATCTGATGATATCACCGGAAGGGATGTAATTTGACCCCACACCAAAGTGACATCCCGGGAAGCGATGAAACACAACCTTTCACTCCTTGACAAAATAGGAAGTGGCATCAAATAGCATTGTTCCTAAGTAAAATACACTACGAAAAATATGGTTATGATTTCACTAAGGTGATATACATTTCATACAAGAATGGATCACCACAGGTATCATAAATATCTGTGTGTATAGATCCATATTGTTAAATTCCTGTGACTCCAAGCAGACGTCCAAGGCCACATGATAATATGGTATTATACAGCACTTACCCTTAAGCTCTTTTTTATAGAACAAATATGCATACAATATCACCCAACCTGTGTTGGTACTCATATCGACCCAAGAAGGATGAAAAGTTTTTTGAAGAAAAAAAATGAAAAAATACATTTGAAAAAAAAGCATTTTTCCCCCCAAAAAATTTCAAACTGGCCCAAGCATGGCCTGAAACCGGCCCGTACTCCCCAGGGACGATTACGGACTCGCCAGGGGCCAATCTGACCCTGCTGCCACCACCCATAGAGCGACAGAGGCCGGGCCTTTGTGGGGCCTCAGGCTCCATTAGGAGCCTATTCATGAAGACAAAAAAAGCACACACCTTCTTTTGCCGCAATGACCATCATCAAGGGAAAAGAAGGTGTGCGTTTTTTCTTTTGTCTTTATAAATAGACTCCTAATGGAGCCTTAGACCTCACAAAGGCCCGGCCCCTGTCGCACTAAGCATGTGTGGCAGGGGCCGTGGATCGGGCTGCTGCTTGTTAACGAAGCAACAGTCCGACCCTTTGGTCATTTATCCATAATTTTATTTTATTTTATTTTTTTAAACTGTGGATGCGCGCCCCCCCCCGGGCATGAGGCTGCGGCCCACCAAAGGGGCGCGCCCCACAGTTTGAATACCACTGCCCAAAGCCCTCCCCTCCAGGACCATACACCAATATGAGTCCTAGATGCAGTGCTTAAAGTGGGTCGGGGCCTGCCAGGGCCGGGGCCCGGCAGTCTCCAAAAAGTGGGACTGAGCCGGGGCCCTGCCGGGGGCCCCGTCGCGGGATGCATTATCCCGTCGCGGCTGAGATGCGCCTGCAATGAAATCAGGCAAGCTGACAGAAGTGGCAGCCAGCCACAGTGACGCTGTGACTGGCTGCCACTTCCGTCAGTCATAGTAACGGCGTCTGGTGACCCCTCGCGCGAGAGGTCACCAGAGGCAGTTACTGACTTACTGTCCCTTTGTTTCCCCAGGTCGCCGAGGCGTATTTAACCCTCGGCGAACCTGGGGATTCCTCGAGGTTTATAAAAGATGGCTTGAAAAGTACACATTTCAAGCCATCTTTTATAAAGCTTTGCCGACGGCAATTTTGTAAGTAGTCAAAGCTTTATAAAAGATGGCTTGAATTGTGTACTTTCAAATCCATCTTTTATAAACACGAAATGTTTAAAAAAGATGGCCTGAAAACTGAAAAGTCAAAGAGTAGGGTATGCACAGAAATATATATAAATGTTATATATTTGTGTGTGTACCTTACTATGGTTGGTGTACTTTGCAAGCCATCTTTTATAAACGTAGAAATATGGTACATATTTGTATGTTTAATAAAAATGGTTTGCATAGTACACAAACCATAGTAAGGTACGCACACAAATATATAACATTTATATATATTCGCGTGTATACCCTACGATTTGCGTACTTTTTAGGCCACGCCCCTCCCACAAGCCATGCCCCCAAACGAGGGCCACCCCTCGATTTCTTACCCCACTTAAAGCCCTGCCTAGAGGGGAGGGCCATCGATGCTGCATCACTTCTCTCTGGCGGGGGGGGGGGGGTTAGCCCCGACTTGATTTTGCCAGGGGGACTTGGGCCCCAGAGCCCCCGTACTCGGCGCCCCTGGTCCCAGGTGCATAGGCAGATTCTGGGTAATGCGCCAGGGCCCCCTAATCAGGTCATGCTGGAAGATATGGACTGGGGCAGGGCCATTTTACTAGAACGAGAGCCCCACTAAGGTAGCCTGGAGGGCTAATGTGCACGCTACAGAGAAGAGTTTACACCTAACAGAGGTCGGGGGTGTGGGCTAGAGGTCTGCGCCTGCGCAGGGGGGCCACACCCTTTAGCATAATATAAATATGTCGGGAGCAGTGGGTTGTGTGGAACGGAAGTGAAGAGAGCCTGCAACTCCCAGAATGCCTTTGTTTGTTAATTGAAAGCTCGGGGCTAGACACGTGTGGTCCTGGAGGCAAGGGCTCATCCGGTGTACCCTCAATCTGCCAGACTGACACGTGCCATTGGGACATCGAGGATGGAAGCGGGGGGCGGGGGAGCGCAGGGGGGCTTTCTCAGTTGCAGCATGAAGAACTTTCCATCCAAGTGACATTTTCCCATTTTTGCATATTTCAGTGAATGTCACATCCAGAATTAGGTTTGCAAACCATCATAAAATCGAAATTCTACTGATGGGAAATTAAACAGAAATGCGATACAGCATGCAGCGGATTTAATGGGCAGGGAGGGGGCGCTGAAATCATAAACATGCATGGCATTAGGTCGCGGCCAGGACTTATTATTGGCTGTGTATAGTGACCAGCTCCGCGCGGCACTTGCAAGCACTTAGGGAACGGCCGCCGAAGTGAGGCGCGCGCGCTCCCGTGTTGACGCGATGCCTCCCCGGAGAAGCGGCGCACGTGCGACGGCGTGAGATAAAATAATGGGCAGCTACACACCGAGCATTTCATATTAATGAGACTGCAGAGCAGGTCACCTTCAGGAAAGGCGTTCTTCAAAGTGCGCGAGAATGCGGCGTCTCTTAACTCTGCCAGGTAACAAGGGCTGATTTTAATGAGTGTGGACCCCCGTCTGTGAATCCAGGAGGGGAAAGCAACTTGCAGGCTTCCTTCAGCTGCCATTCAAGAGCGGAGGGGCAGATCTGGAACGTTCTGAAAATGTTAGAGCTGTGAAGAGAGCAGCATGACCGTATGCAAATGAGCCGCAGGCTGTATTGGGTATTAGTGGCCCGGCAAGTTAACAGGCCAGAGAAAAGCAAGGGGCTTGAGTGAAGGATGCAGGTTCCTAGGCCAGCCAATGTGCCTTTGCCACCCTGGCCTGACACCTGGAGCGCTAGGGATTGCTGTGTTGGCAAAAGAAAGAACTCACGTGGACTCCGCAAGACCTGCCCACAAGTTGAAATGAAAACATGCTTGCGCAGAGTCCTATTTCCATTACCATGCACTGCCTGGACCCACGAGGGCAAGAGGGAGCCAGTAAAGCACAGTCCCTTGGAAAGAAGGAGGGCGGAAGGAAGAGGTTGGGTGGGCGGGTGAGGGAATGGGATGTGGGAGTTAGTGGGCAGGGGGCATAGATGGGGAGCGGCATGAAGGGGGGATGACAGGCAGTAGGTGATAGTGCTTGGAGCTGTCGTGAAGCTGACGACGGAAAAAAGCCTGGATAATGGAGGAGGCGGCCCGATAACCCTTGAAGGGTCCTCCTCTGCCTCCCCTACATCCCTGGGCAAGGGGGAGGGAGCAGGCCAGAACAAGCGGCAAAAGTTGCTAAAAGCCCGCGAAGGGCTGACAAAGGAAAGGGGTGTGGTAACCCCTTTATAACTGGCGGGCGTCCTACAGCAGGAAGCATCCAGCCCCAGCTGCAGTGGGATGCCCGTCGCAGAGAAGAAAAGGATTTCTTGGGGGCATCAGCAAAGCCAGTCTCTGTGGCACAGGCAATAAGTGTTGTGACTTGTACCTGAAAGGTTGGTGGTTCGAGCCACTGCTCTAATTTCAAAATTCTGAAAGTGTTGTGAAAAGAAAGTACAATTTTGGAAAAGGGTTGCACGTCACGACAGAGGGCTGGAGCTGGAAACAATCCTGGCAATAGCAAGGTTGGCTGCAGCAACACATGGACCCAATTGGATGGATACAATGGTGCGACAACTAGGAGATGAAGCACCGGGTCCCAGTCAAGGAAGGGGCTCCCCCCTAATGGGCAAGCATTGTGTGTTATTGACAATGTGGTAAATGATACTGGGATGATGGTCCAGGGGGGCGTGGGAGGGGAATTTATCATGCTTTTTCTCCCATAGGGGGGACTAGCCAGGTATCCCAGGCGGGGGTAATTCCAACATGCAGATTACAGTCAGTTGGTTTACTCAGTACTGGCCGTTGGGGGGGTTAGCCAGTTGTCTCAAACAACATCTCCTGCTGGAACGCAACAAGGACAGGCATGGTGGGGGCAAGGGCCCAGGGTTCACAATGTCAATGGGGAGAATAAGGGGGGCCAGCCAACTACAGCGGTCCCACCCAACATGGGGTCGGCAGGAATTTGGGGGCATGTAACCCAATATGGAAGACCAATTCCAGGGTTTGCACCAGTGCGAGTGGCAGTGAACTCACGGGTGTGGCACATCCCATGGGTCACTAAGGAGAAACTTTGGAGAAAAGAGTTTATTGACATCTTTGAATTGGTGGGGATTGTACCTGTGGGGCAGGGCTTGAAAGACCTGTCAGAAAAGGAGAAGGAGAAAAGGGAAAGGGAGAGGGCCAAAGTGGAGTCCACTATTCACAGTTGGCTCAAGCGTTTAGAATGTTCATGTCCGTTATTCTAGAAACATTTCCGCATGATGCAGTGGCAATGGTCGCTTATGAGCAATATGTCCATGACCTATACCTAATGTATGGGGGCGAGGGATGGTTGGAATATGACCAGAGTTTTAGGCTAAAAATGCAAGTCTAGCCCGCTATGCCTTGGGATGAGGTGGAGGTTGGGGGGTACATTGATAAAATGGTGCCCGCCAGAGAGTCCGGGGACAAGCCACAAGGGAGGAGTGCCAGGTTTGGAGAGGTAGAGGGGGTAACTCACAGCGACGGAGGGGATCCCTTTGCGAGCCCTCATCCTGGAGCAACCGGTCCAGCTACCAGGGGGAGTGAGCAGATTGCTGGAGGTTTGCAGAAGGGGACTGTCCTTTTGGTAAAACATGTCGATTCAGGCACGAAAGGGGGCATCCCAACGGCTTGCAGCTCCTCTGCAGGCGAAACATAAGAGCAGCGCCAAGCCAAAAGAAAAGTCAAAGCGGGATTGAGGAACTGCCATACGTGATTCAGTTTGACAAGCCACTGAGAAGCAAGAGTGTGATTAAAACACGTTTACCCATGCCAGTTAATCTCCACTTAATATGTATCACAACAGGGCCGATGCGAAATTGCTGTGGCAAGGTTTCAGGTGTGGTTTTAGGATCCCCTTTACAGGAAACGTGTGTGGCAGGGAAGCCATCAATTTACGGTCGGAGCTTGAAAGGCCGGAGGTAACGGCACAAAAAGTGGAGAAGGAACTCAAGCTGGGTAGAGTTGTGGGTCCTTTTCCATTCCTTCCTATGGAGAATTTTGTTGTGCCACCATTGGGGCTAGTGCCCAAAAAGGAGGAGGGCCAGTATTGTCTGATCCATCACCTCTCCTTCCCGGAAGGAGAATCTGTGAATGATGGCATGCCAGAGTAGTTGTGTAGGGTTCATTATGCTTCCCTAGATGGTAAGAGCTGCAGGGAGGGGGGCCCTACTGGGAAAGTCAGACATAGAGTCAGCCTTCAGGCTGCTGCCGATACACAAGGAGAGTCAGCACTTTCTGGGGTTCAAGGTGGAGGACAATTATTTCTATGATAAATGTTTGCCAATGGGTTGTGCCATTTCATGTTCTTACTTTGAAGCACTGTTCTCAAAACGGCTGAAAACCACAGGTGGGGATTCACAAACTTCTTACTCCGTGGAGCAGTGTCTGTTATCTACAAAAAGAAGTTTGGTTCCTAAAGGGTGCCAAACACACATGGGTATCCTATCTAGCAGTTAAGTAATGCTATGATACTCAAAAAATACAAATTTTATTAGTCATATGAAGTTCATTACTAAAAAAGTCATCATAAAAATGATCATATCACATAAAACAATCAATCAACCTTAAAACAACAAGTGAATCCTCCTAAATAGGTTCTGATCTTAAATTCGATATTTGGTCAAACACGTGTGGGCTAATCACATTAAGTTCCCTTTAGCCTAAGATTTTTTTTTGGCTATTTCATATTTTGATTTTTCAGATTCCCAACTTACTTTGAAGCATTCAGCGCCTTTCTGGAGTTTGCGTTAAGGGAGAAGGTGCAAAAGGGCGGGTTCCTGCACTATCTTGATCATTTTTTGTTCGTTGGCAAGGAAGGGAGCGGGGAGTGCAAGGCACTCATGGCCGCATTTCAGGGTTTGATGGGGTTTATGGGGGTCCCACTAGCAGAGGGGAAGACAGTAGGCCGAGCCACAACATTGACATTCCTGGGGATTGAAATTGACTCAGTCAGAGGCGAATGCAGGCTCCCGCTGGACAAGGTGCAGAGGTTGAAGGAAACGATCAAGGTGTTGAGGGGTAAGAACAAAGCAACCTTGAGGGAGTTGCAGTTGCTGGCGGGGAACATCAATTTTGCAGGGAGAGTAATACCCACGGGGAGAGTGTTTCCAAGAGGTATAGAGCTGAAAACAGTGGGACTGCAGCATGCCTCCCAACATTTCTGGTTAGGATCCGAGGTGAAGGAAGATCTCCGGATGTGGGAACTTTTTTGGATGAGTTCAATGGAGTGCTACTCTGGAGGGGAGAATGGGCCAGCAGCGGAAGGCTCAAACTATTCACTGATTCTTTAGGGTCCCATGGTTTTGGGGTGATTTTGGGGGACAGGTGGTGAGGTAAGGCATGGCCAGAAGAGTGGCATCAGAAGGGGATCACCAGGGACATTACGTTGCGTGAGCTATTTCCCATTGTGGTATCATTTAAACTATGGGGGTTCAGCTGAAAAACAAACAGGTGGTGTTGTGGACAGACAACCTGGCGGTGGTGCAGATTATCCATCTGGGATCATCCAACCATGCAAGGTTGTTGAAACTGCTTAGGGAATTCACCAAGAGTTTACTGGCATTAAACATTGAGGTCAGGGCACTGCATATCCCTGACGTAAAAAACATGGCCGCTGATTCTCCCTCTGGTTTACAGTGGGAGAAGGTTCGAGGCAACTGTCCAGAAGCAAGGAAGGTGATGTCCCCGTTCAAGGAACACTGGTGGGGGAGGATTGGGGTGATGTGAGTTCACTGATAAACACAGCCCTAGCACCAGGCACAGCAAGAAGATACAGGGCCTGCTGGGAGCGGTTCACGACATTTCAAAGGGACATTCTGCCAGAGGGGCAGAAAGAGTTACCAGTACGGGCCTTTGTGGGTTGGTGTTGGCGGACTGGGAAAAGCAGAGCATGGATGGCACACCACTTGGCACCGATAGCTCATTATGCTAAGCTACGGCGTGAAGTGACCCCACTAAAGAGCACTACATTACAATGGCCATGAGAGGTTGGGACAAACAAACGGAGAAGAAGCCTGATGAGAGGCGGCCCATCGATGTGGTGAAACTACATATTTAATTAAATGTCTGAATGTAGTATGCAGAAATGATTCAGAGAGGGTTTTGTTCACAGCAGCCTTCACAGTAGCGTTCGTTGGGGCCTTCAGGGTGAGCGAGCTAGTCCCCAAGAACAAGGAGGGCAAGGGTTCTGGTTTCTTACGATTAGGGGATGTCCAGGCGACTAACTCGCAGGTGATCATTTATGTACGTAGGTCGAAAACCGACCAGAAAAGGAAAGGGGTAGTGGTGACACTCCAGGCCATCCAGGGAAGTATAGTCTGCGCAGTGGTGGCCTTGGCAGGCCGCCGTCTGAACCGGGGATTCCACTGTTATTGCACAGGGATGGGTCCGCATTAAGCCGTTTTCAGTTCAGGAAGGTTATGGGTTTGGCATTAGGAAAAATGGGGTTGATGGACGGGGTGTTCGGGACACATTCTTTCAGGATCGGGGCTGCCACCTCTGCAGCGGCAGGGGGACTAAGGTCCGAGGAAATCAAGCAAATAGGGAGGTGATCATCTGGGTGTTTTAAAAGATACATCAGGCCGGAAAAAATGTAAAGAAACGTGCCACCTTCTCGTCTCCTTCCCATTACCAGCTTTGCAGAGGAGGAAGAGGCGTTCCGTCTGGGTGGTAGGGCATTCTTCTGTGTCAAGGGCCGGGGCAAGATAGACACCGCAGCAGGAGGAGCTGACGTCTGGTGAATACCGGATCTGGTGGCACAGGGTGCCCGGGATGAAATGTGCCCAGCTGCAAGGGCTTATTCGCAAGTTGCTGGGTAAGCAGCGGAAGCCAGAAGTGTTGGTCATCCACCTGGGTGGGAATGACCTGACAAGCTTGGGGAGGGGGGCTTTGTTGAGGGACATAATGCTCTCGTTACAGGAACTGTCGGCACAGCTGGGGGAGACGGAGCGTGAGTGGTCGGAGATAATTGCCAGGCCAGAATGGAGGAGAGCAGAGAACCACACTGCGGTGGAAAGATCGAGGAAGAAATTGAATTGTGCTATGTCTAAATTCTGCAGGGGCAGAGGGTTCCAACAAATCAGACATGGGTTGATTAACTTGAAATCCCCGGAATATTGGCTAAAGGATGGAGTTCATTTATCGACAATGGGGATGGAACTCTTTTACTGGAATATGTGTACAAAACTCTTGGAATTGTAGGATGAGTGAAAGGAGGGAGCCACGGTGGACGGTAACCCACCCGTGGCGTGGCGTGTTTGGGTGACCAAGCACAAGAGACAGACTCCGAATGAGCCATGAGGAAGCCGGAAGGGTCTTCGCTCTTCTCGGACCAGCACCTCTTGGGAGCCTAACGGGAGGGGCGTCTGGTGGTAACAATAAGGGCTCAGCTTCCCCCGAAGAAACAGTGCTCTCCCCACCCACGAACACCTGCAAAGGCAGGCAGGGCTCAGGCACAAAGGGTTGGGAGAGTTGGGCCTACAGTGGTCTTGGTGCAAAGGAAAAGGGGGAAGCAGGTTGTTGGATACGGAGCAGGTGCCGCACCTTCAGAACTATTTTCACTAATGTGTGCAGTGATTTTATATGTTGTGAAAATAAATCTGCTGCCAAATTTACATTTTGAAGAACTGTCTCATTCTTCAAGTTAGTAAGGGGCAAGGAAGGGAATGGAAGAATGAGCAAAGATGTGGCTTATTGGCTTATGGGTACAAATGGACAAATGCAATGGTTATGGAGTGTCAGCTTTCCCCGTTGAATGAAGCCTGCATTCCATGCAACCTAATTGGCTAGCAGCACTTCCCAGCATGCTAATGCAGTGACCTCACTCACTCCAGATGCCAGCTCACCAAATGTAAGGGTTTGCTAAGCGACCCCAAGGAGCTCATGATCTGGGGGGTGGGGGAGATGAAAGGCATTTAAGACTTTAACGCCTTTCAGTTTTGCCATGCCCCATTTTCAGGCATTTGTATAGCAGGAAGGAGGGACGGTACAACACATGTGTTTCTGCCACCTCCTGCCTCTCTGCCATACGAATGCTCCAGCAGTGTTTGATGACATCACAGGAAGTAATGCATAACCTTTGACCTCTGTAACAACATATGAAGTGAGTGATGCCAATTTACCTTTGCCCCTGGTGACCTCACAGGCTCTCCCATCGCTGTAGTCAAATGCCCATACATTTAATAAAATAATGAATAGTTCGGAAAGTAGGCAAATGGCCATTTTAGCTAAGTCATTGCCTTGATATGATATAGGTGCTGTGATGATGTGAGATGTACAGCCAGAAGGCACAAACTCCAGTAAATCTTATGCAATGATGATGTGAGATGTACAGGCAGCAGGAGCAAACTCCTGGAAAGCTTATGCAATAATGGGGTGAAATGTACAGCCAGCAGGAACAAACTCCGGGAAAGCTTATGCAATGATGAGGTCAGATGTATAGCCAGCACAAACAAACTCCCGTAAAGCTTATGCAATGACGAGGGGCGATGTACAGCCAGCAGGAACAAACTGGGAAAGCTTATGCAATGATGTGGTGAGATGTACAGCCAGCAGGAACAAACTCTGGGAAAGCTTATGCAATGATGAGGTGAGATGTACAGCCAGCAGAAACAAACTCTGGGAAAGCTTATGCAATGATGAGGTAAGATGTACAGCCAGCACAAACACACTCCCGTAAAGCTTATGCAATGATGACGGGAGATGTACAGCCAGCAGAATCAAACTCCGAGAAAGCTTATGCAATGACGAGGTGTGATGTACAGCAAGCAGAAACAAACTCTGGAAAAGCTTATGCAATGACGATGTCAGATGTACAGCCAGCCGGAACAAACTCCGGAAAAGCTTATGCAATGATGATGTGAGATGTAGAGCCAGCAGGAACAAACTCCCGTAAAGCTTATGCAATGATGATGTGAGATGTACAGGCAGCAGGAGCAAACTCCGGGAAAGCTTATACAACGATGAGGTGACATATACAGCCTGCAGAAAAAAACTCCTGGAAAGCTTATGCAATGATGAGGTGAGATGTACAGCCAGCAGAAACAAACTCTCAGAAAGCTTATGCAATGATGGGGTGAAAAGTACAGCCAGCAGGAACAAACTCCGGGAAAGCTTATGCAATGATGAGGTGAGATGTATAGCCAGCACAAACAAACTCCAGCAAAGCTTATGCAATGATGAGGGGAGATGTACAGCCAACAGGAACAAACTCCGGGAAAGCTTATGCAATGATGAGGTGAGATGGATAGCCAGCAGAAACAAACTCCCGCAAAGCTTATGCAATGATGACGGGAGATGTACAGCTAGCAGAAACAAACTCTGTGAAAGCTTATGCAATGATGAGGTGAGGAACAAACTCCGGGAAAGCTTATGCAATGATGAGGTGAGATGTACAGCTAGCAGAAACAAACTCCGGGAAAGCTTATGCAATGATGAGGTGAGATGTAGAGCCAGCACAAACACACTCCAGTAAAGCTTATGCAATGATGAGGGGAGATGTACAGCCAGCAGAAACAAACACCGGGAAAGCTTATGCAGTGATGAGGTGTGATGTACAGCCAGCGGAAACAAACTCTGGAAAAGCTTATGCAATGACGATGTGAGATGTACAGCCAGCCGGAACAAACTCCAGAAAAGCTTATGCAATGATGATGTGAGATGTACAGCCAGCAGGAACAAACTCCCGTAAAGCTTATGCAATGATGATGTGAGATATACAGTCAGCATGAACAAACTCCAGGAAAGCTTATGCAATGATGATGTGAGATGTACAGCCAGCAGGAACAAACTGTGGGAACTCTTATGAAATGATGATGTGTGATGTACAGCCAGCGGAAACAAACTCTGGAAAAGCTTATGCAATGACGATGTGAGATGCACAGCCAGCCTGAACAAACTCCGGAAAAGCTTATGCAATGATGATGAGAGATGTAGAGCCAGCAGGAACAAACTCCCATAAAGCTTATGCAATGATGATGTGAGATGTACAGGCAGCAAGAGCAAACTCTAGGAAAGCTTATACAATGATGAGGTTACATATACAGCCTGCAGAAACAAACTCCTGGAAAGCTTATGCAATGATGAGGTGAGATGTACAGCCAGCAGAAACAAACTCTCGGAAAGCTTATGCAATGAACGGGTGAAATGTACAGCCACCAGGAACAAACTCCGGGAAAGCTTATGCAATGATGAGGAGAGATGTATAGCCAGCAGAAACAAACTCCCGCAAAGCTTATGCAATGATGACGGGAGATGTACAGCTAGCAGAAACAAACTCTGTGATAGCTTATGCAATGATGAAGTGAGATGTACAGCCAGCAGGAACAAACTCCGGGAAAGCTTATGCAATGATGAGGTGAGATGTACTGCCAGCAGAAACAAACTCCGGGAAAGCTTATGCAATTATGAGGTGAGATGTACAGCCAGCACAATCACACTCCCGTAAAGCTTATGCAATGATGAGGGGAGATGTACAGCCAGCAGAAACAAACTCCGGGAAAGCTTATGCAATGACGAGGTGTGTTGTACAGCCAGCCGGAACAAACTCCGGAAAACCTTATGCAATGATGATGTGAGATGTACAGCCAGCAGGAACAAACTCCCGTAAAGCTTATGCAATGATGATGTGAGATGTACAGGCAGCAGGAGCAAACGCCGGGAAAGCTTGTACAATGATGAGGTGACATATACAGCCTGCAGAAACAAACTTCTGGAAAGCTTATACAATGATGAGGTGAGATGTACAGCCAGCAGAAACAAACTCTCGGAAACTTTATGCAATGATGGGGTGAAATGTACAGCCAGCAGGAACAAACTCCGGGAAAGCTTATGCAATGATGAGGTGAGATGTATAGCCAGCACAAACAAACTCCAGAAAAGCCTATGCAATGATGAGGTGAGATGTAGAGCAGCAGAAACAAACTCTGTGAAAGCTTATGCAATGATGAGGTGAGATGTACAGCCAGCAGGAACACACTCCAGTAAAGCTTATGCAATGATGAGGGGAGATGTACAGCCAGCAGAAACAAACACCGGGAAAGCTTATGCAATGATGAGGTGTGATGTACAGCCAGCGGAAACAAACTCTGGAAAAGCTTATGCAATGACGATGTGAGATGTACAGCCAGCCGGAACAAACTCCAGAAAAGCTTATGCAATGATGATGTGAGATGTACAGCCAGCAGGAACAAACTCCCGTAAAGCTTATGCAATGATGATGTGAGATATACAGTCAGCATGAACAAACTCCAGGAAAGCTTATGCAATGATGATGTGAGATGTACAGCCAGCAGGAACAAACTGTGGGAACTCTTATGAAATGATGATGTGTGATGTACAGCCAGCGGAAACAAACTCTGGAAAAGCTTATGCAATGACGATGTGAGATGCACAGCCAGCCTGAACAAACTCCGGAAAAGCTTATGCAATGATGATGAGAGATGTAGAGCCAGCAGGAACAAACTCCCATAAAGCTTATGCAATGATGATGTGAGATGTACAGGCAGCAAGAGCAAACTCTGGGAAAGCTAATACAATGATGAGGTGACATATACAGCCTGCAGAAACAAACTCCTGGAAAGCTTATGCAATGATGAGGTGAGATGTACAGCCAGCAGAAACAAACTCTCGGAAAGCTTATGCAATGAACGGGTGAAATGTACAGCCACCAGGAACAAACTCCGGGAAAGCTTATGCAATGATGAGGAGAGATGTATAGCCAGCAGAAACAAACTCCCGCAAAGCTTATGCAATGATGACGGGAGATGTACAGCTAGCAGAAACAAACTCTGTGATAGCTTATGCAATGATGAAGTGAGATGTACAGCCAGCAGGAACAAACTCCGGGAAAGCTTATGCAATGATGAGGTGAGATGTACTGCCAGCAGAAACAAACTCCGGGAAAGCTTATGCAATTATGAGGTGAGATGTACAGCCAGCACAATCACACTCCCGTAAAGCTTATGCAATGATGAGGGGAGATGTACAGCCAGCAGAAACAAACTCCGGGAAAGCTTATGCAATGACGAGGTGTGTTGTACAGCCAGCCGGAACAAACTCCGGAAAACCTTATGCAATGATGATGTGAGATGTACAGCCAGCAGGAACAAACTCCTGTAAAGCTTATGCAATGATGATGTGAGATGTACAGGCAGCAGGAGCAAACGCCGGGAAAGCTTGTACAATGATGAGGTGACATATACAGCCTGCAGAAACAAACTTCTGGAAAGCTTATACAATGATGAGGTGAGATGTACAGCCAGCAGAAACAAACTCTCGGAAACTTTATGCAATGATGGGGTGAAATGGACAGCCAGCAGGAACAAACTCCGGGAAAGCTTATGCAATGATGAGGTGAGATGTATAGCCAGCACAAACAAACTCCAGAAAAGCTTATGCAATGATGAGGTGAGATGTAGAGCAGCAGAAACAAACTCTGTGAAAGCTTATGCAATGATGAGGTGAGATGTACAGCCAGCAGGAACACACTCCAGTAAAGCTTATGCAATGATGAGGGGAGATGTACAGCCAGCAGAAACAAACTCCGGGAAAGCTTATGCAATGATGAGGTGTGATGTACAGCCAGCGGAAACAAACTCTGGAAAAGCTCATGCAATGACGATGTGAGATGTACAGCCAGCCGGAACAAACTCTGGAAAAGCTTATGCAATTATGATGTAAGATGTACAGCCAGCGGGAACAAACTCCCGTAAAGCTTATGCAATGATGAGGGGAGATGTACAGCCAGCAGGAACAAACTCCCGTAAAGCTTATGCAATGATGAGGTGTGATGTACAGCCAGCGGAAACAAACTCTGGAAAAGCTCATGCAATGACGATGTGAGATGTACAGCCAGCCGGAACAAACTCTGGAAAAGCTTATGCAATTATGATGTAAGATGTACAGCCAGCGGGAACAAACTCCCGTAAAGCTTATGCAATGATGATGTGAGATATACAGTCAGCATGAACAAACTCCAGGAAAACTTATGCAATGATGATGTGAGATGCACAGCCAGCAGGAACAAACTGTGGGAACTCTTATGAAATGATGATGTGAGATGTACAGCCAGCAGGATCAAACTCTGGGAAAGCTTATGCAATGATGATTTGAGATGTACAGCCAGCAGGAACACACTCCTGTAAAGATTATGCAATGATAGGTAAGATGTACAGCCAGCAGAAACACCTCCAGAAAAGCTTATGCAATGATGATGTGAGATGTACAGCCAGCAGGAACAAACTCTGGGAAAGCTTATGCAAAGATGATGTGAGATGTACAGCCAGCAGGATCAAACTCTGAGATGGCTTATGCAAAGATGATGTGAGATGTACAGCCAGCAGGATCAAACTCTGGGAAAGCTTCTGCAATGGTGATTTGAGATGTACAGCCAGCAGGAACAAACTCCCGTAAAGCTTATGCAATGATGACGTGAGATGTACAGCCAGCAGAAACATACTCCGGGAAAGCATATGCAATGATGAGGTGAAATGTACAGCCAGCAGGAACAAACTCCCGGAAAGCTTATGCAATGATGATGTGAGATGTACAGCCAGCAGAAACAAACTCCTGTAAAGCTTATGCAATGATGATGTGAGATGTACAGCCAGCAGAAACAAACTCCGGGAAGGCTTATGCAATGATGATGTGAGATGTATAGCCAGCAGGAACAAACTCCAGAAAAGCTTATGCAATGATGATGTGAGATGTACAGCCAGCAGGAAAAAAACTCTGGGAAAGCTTATGCAATGATGATGCGAGATGTAGAGCCAGCAGGAACAAACTGCCATACAGCTTATGCAATGATGATGTGAGATGTACAACCAGCAGGAACAAACTCTGGGAAAGCTTATGTAATGATAGTGTGAGATGTACAGTCAGCAGGAACAAACTCCTGTAAAGCTTATGCAATGATGATGTGAGATGTACAGCCAGCAGGAACCAACTCTGGGAAAGCTTATGCAATGATTATGTGAGATGTACAGCCAGCAGGAACCAACACTGGGAAAGCTTATGAAATTATGATGTGAGATGTACAGATAACACGAACACACTCCAGAAAGCTTATGCAATGATATTGTGATATGTACAGCCAGTAGGAAAAAACTCTGGGAAAGTTTATGCAATGATGATGTGAGATGTACAGCCAGCAGGAGGAACAAACTCCTGTATAGTTTATGCAATGATAATGTGAGATGTACAGACAGGAGGAACAAACTCTGGGAAAGGTTATGCAATGATGATGTGAGATGTACAGCCAGCAGGAGCAAACTCCGGGAAAGCTTATGCAATGATGATTTGAGATGTACAGCCAGCAGGAAAAAAAATCCTGTAAAGCTTATGCAATGATGATGTGAGATGTGCAGCCAACAGGAAAACACTATGGGAAAGCTTATACAATGATGATGTGAGGTGTACAGCCAGCAGGTACAAACTCAAGGAAATGTTATGCAATGATGATGTGAGATGTACAGCCAGCTGAACAAACTCTGGGAAAGCGTATGCAATGATGATGTGAGATGTACAGGCAGCAGGAACAAACTCCCGTAAAGCTTATGCAATGATGATGTGAGATGTACAGCCAGCAGGAACAAACTCTGGGAAAGCTTATGAAATTATGATGTGAGATGTACAGGCAGCACGAACACACTCCGAGAAAGCGTATGCAATGATATTGTGATATGTACAGCCAGCAGGAAAAAACTCCGGGAAAGCTTATGCAATGATGATGTGAGATGAACAGCCAACAGGAACAAACTCCTGTATAGCTTATGCAATGATAATGTGAGATGTACAGACAGCAGGAACAAACTCTGGGAAAGGTTATGCAATGATGATGTGAGATGTACAGCCAGAAGGAGCAAACTCCGGGAAAGCTTATGCAATGATGATTTGAGATGTACAGCCAGCAGGAAAAAACATCCTGTAAAGCTTATGCAATGATGATGTAAGATGTACAGCCAACAGGAAAATACTCTGGGAAAGCTTATACAATGATGATGTGAGATGTACAGCCAGCAGGTACAAACTCAGGGAATGCTTATGCAATGATGATGTGAGATGTACAGCCAGCTGAACAAACTCTGGGAAAGCGTATGCAATGATAATGTGAGATGTACAGGCAGCAGGAACAAACTCCCGTAAAGCTTATGCAATGATGATGTGAGGTGTACAGCCAGCAGGAACAAACTCTCGGAAAGCTTATGCAATTTATTTATTTGTATTTGTATAGCGCACATCGGCCCGGGGGCATCGTGGTACTGTTACAGTATGCTCACTTACACTTAAGTACAGGAAAATGTTACAGAATGAATGTAGGGCTGTAAAGGAAAAATTATAGCAGGAAGGTAAGGCAGGAAAGTACGTTAGTATACAATAGGCTCATTTGGTACAGGAATACATTACAGCTGGAAAGTACAGCACGGAGGTACAATTCTTACGTTGCCAAGCAGTCAATGGGCCTCATTACACAGTCGGCGGTAAGGGTTTACCGGTACCGGTATTTTACCGGTACCGGTAAACCCTTACCGCCTTACTACGAGGTCCCTTTGCGGGTTGGGGAATTTAATGCCTGCTTTTTGCAGACGTTAAAAACCAACCCGCAAAGGGACCAGGGAGCTAATTACGGTACCGCAATTTGCGGTGCCATAATTAGCACCTTCCCCATTCCCATTATGCCCTATGGGGCAAAAATGGGAATGGGGAAGGGCAATGGGGGAAGGGGGAATTACTGCCCCACCAACCTTGGAATAGGGCGGTAATTCCCCTTTCCACCAAGGCGGTGCCGGTATTTTACCGGCATGGACCAAGGTGCTAAAAGCACCTTGGTCCACCGCCATCCGTGTAATGAGGCCTAATATGTGGAGGAAGGTGGAAGGCGGTTAGTTGAACAGAGTGGTTTTCAGCTGTTTGCAGAATGTGGTGTAGGATTTTTTATTTCTTAGGGCAGTGGGTAGAGCGTTCCAGTTTTTAGGTGCTAAATGTTGAAAGCTGGACCCACCTGCTTTCTTCCTTTTGAAAGTGGCTACGTGAACCTGGTTAGTCCGATGGGATATCATGGGTCTAGTGGGTGAGTTGAGGGTGATCCTTTCAGATACGTATGGAGGGGCATCAGCGGAGAAGCATCTATGTGTGATGGCCATTGTCTTGAAAAGGATGCAATCCTTTATAGGTAGCCAGTGCCCCTCTTTCCTGGCCTGAGAGATGTGTTCCCTTTTGGGAATACTCAGTGCTGCTCTTACGGGATTATTTTGTGTGACTTGCATTTTGTGCAGGTTTTTTGCAGAGGTGCCCAGAAATAGGGCATTGCAGTAGTCCAATTTGGTGCCTACTGTGGCTCTGGCTATTGATAGGCAGTTTTTTGTGGAGAGGAAGGGTTTAACTGCATTAATTAATTTAGTAGTAAGTACAGCCGAGGAGGCAAAGGCATTGACCTGGTGTGACATTGACAGAGTTGAGTCAAGGTATACTCCTAACGTTTTTACTGCTGAGGAGACTGCGATGTTGGAGTTGTCAATGTTAAAGGTTTTGTATTGAGATGGGAGTTTGTTTAGGCTTTCCTTAGTACCTACTATGAGGATCTATCTCGTATCTCTGTTTAGACAGAGGCCATTGGCTGCCATCCAGGTTTGTATGGCTTTGTAGATCTTGGTTAGTGCTGCAGCGTCTTGTTCATAGATTACTGTGAGGGGGAGTAGGGCTTGGATGTCGTCGGCATAGTTAGTGTAGACTATGTCGCGACGAGCCAGGTCATTGAAGAGTGGAAGGGTGAATATGTTGTATAGTGTGGGGGCTGTACATGAGCCCTGTGGGAGACTCCACAGTGCATGGTGGTAGTGGTGGCGCAGGTGGAGTCTGAGAAGCCTTTCATAAGTCAACCCTTAAGGAAGGAAGTAACCCAGGTGATGGCTTGGGGAGAGAAGTGTGCTTCATTTTTCAGTTGCGTGCCTAGGATGTCATGGTTGACCAGGTCAAAGGCATCGGACAGGTCAAGCAGGAGTAGGAGTGCCAATTTACCTTTGTCCGTGATGTCGCCTAGTTGTATTTTGAGGTCCAGTAAAGCAGACTCAGTTCCGTGTCCTGGACGGAAGCCTGATTGTCTTTTTCCTAAAATGTGATTTTCTTCGAGGTATTGCTGGATTTGCGCCTAAGCCACTTTGTCAAAGATGTTGCGCAGGAAGGGGACGATGGTGATGGGTCTGTAGCTGTTAGTGTTTTCCGGGTCTATGGTTGTTATTTTGAGAAGTGGGCGCACTCAGGCTTCTTTTAGGCTCCCTGGGACTGAGTTGGATTTGCATGAGGCATTGATAAAAGACTTGAGAAATGGTGCAAGTGTTCCTATGCAGTCGTTGATTAATTTAGTGGGGCACGCATCACCTTTGCAATTGGAAGGTTTGATTTTGTTCACAATTTCTATTACTTCTAATTCTGAGATTTCTCTGAATTTGAAAGGTGTGGTTGGGTCTTTTGTGACCCGTGTCTCAGTCTCGGCCTGGGAGGATGATTGGATGTGCTGAGTGAGGTTTTTGTGGTGGTACAGGATTTTCTTCTGCAGGAGCTCAATTTGGTTTAGCAGGGCGGATTGTATGGTGTTGCACCATGTTTGATCTTTAACAACCTCTTGGGTCTTAGTGATGGGTGTGGATAGTTCCTTGACAATGGTGAAGAGTTCTTTGGATTCAGAGCTAGCATTGGAGATTCTGTCATTATAGGATGTGGATATGGCTGTGATGATGGCTTTTTTATATCGGGTTGCCAGTGGTTTTTATGAGGATAGTGAGGAGGTGTTAGGGGAACTTTGCCAATTGTTCAGTGCTTTATGTTTTTTGGTGCGTAGTTCCTTTAATTCTGCTGAGAACCAGGTATTGGAGTGTTTGATGTTTTTGGCTTTTTTCTTTTGGTGGGGTGCGATGATGTCTATCACTGTGCTGATTGTGGATTTGAAGATGTCGGCCAGTACCGCTGGGTCTGGGGCAGAGGGGAGGTTGGTGGTGAGAGTGTCTAAGTAGGGGAGAATCCTTTCTTTAGTGAGGTTTCTGGCACTTACGGCCATGGCTGGTGGTGTTGGGCAGAGTTTTTTTTTGCTGTGATGGCACGTGTAGGGATGAGGAAATGTATGAGTGAGTTGCCAGACCATGGGGTGGGTGTGATGGAGCTGATGTTGATGTCGCAGTTGTGGTCCGCTACCCAGTCAAGGGTGCATCCTTTGCTATGTGTGGGTACATAGATTTTTTGAACGAAGCCTAGTTCTTGGAGTGATTGGGCTAAGGCTATGAATGCATCTGTCCTTCTGCTCATTGAATCCCAAGTTGAGATCGCCTATGAGGATGGTTTTCGTGGTAGTTTTTAGGTTTTCAGCTAGGAGGTGTATGAGGTTGTCATGGAAGTCAGATATGGGGCCTGGTGGGCGGTAGGCTAATGAAGTGGGAGAATGGAAGAACAGGCTCCCGCCCTTCCCGTCTCGCGCTTGGCCTAGAGGATCACGGCCTAGACACCCGCCACGAGAGGAGTTTGCCTATCTACCAGACGACCAAATACCCTGGTACAGGAACATACGGATGTGCCCACCTACCTGCCCAGCAGCCCGCCCTGTCCATGCCGACACCTGCGGCATGGATCAACTCGACTAAACCTACACGTCGTTAGAGATGCCATGACGACCTAGCCAACGGTCAGCACACCTGTGCACACATGCACACCGGACACTCCCACACCAATCCACACGAAGAACATACTCAGTGCTATGACGTAGGCGACAGACATACCCACGGACGTGCATCTTTATTATTTTCCACATATGCTCTCAAAATGCAGAAACGCAAGACGCATAATGAACTTATCTAAAAAGGCTTGCTCACGCTTCTTTTAAGAACCATGTACCATAATGAAGAATATAACGGAGACACGATACTGATGATAGGGCAATATGATACCGTAACCTAAAGAGCTCTGCATCAAACGGTTCCACCTATGCACCAGGCCCAAGTAGGCCGCAAGCAAAAGTTTCCATGAACATTGAATAAGCAAGAGCTCGGTTGCTGACCCTGCAGAATGAGCCTGGCGAAAGCACACAGCCAAGGGCACGATGTTGCAATCTCGCACGGCGCAAGCCGACGCCAAGGTCGCACCTGCAAGATAAACCAGGCACACAGTGGGAAAAACAATATTAATTGTGCTGAATTCTGCCCCAAACACGGTCCCACCTCACAAGACAAAGCCAAACCTGACAGGATGCCAAGCCCAGGAGGAAGGAGACGCCTGAATCCCACGTTTCAAGACACAGGCAGATACAATTAAAAGACTCATTGGACATCTGCAGCAGTGGGAGTAGTCGACCTCCCAACATATGAATAAATCCTCACATTGTTTACACCTACCCATAATAAAACATTGTTGCAAATTACAGGTGCACCGCGAGCTGGGAACAGCGATAGTCCCAGACTGGGAGGCTCGCGAGTGGACCAATCAGAACATGGGGCCCTTATCACTGACGCCATTAACATTGACCAATCCTCAGAGGTCTTCATGTAACAATTTTCATGTATCAAATTGAAGGGACAGCCCAAGTATATCACCTGACTAACCCTCAACCACTAACACCGTTCTCTATATGTATGCTATACTAACCCTACCACTCAAGTAACCAATCCAGAGTGGAAATAGGTTTTTGCTAAACTTTGTAAGATGACGCAAGTAGCGCGTCATACTAAGGTAAAAAGGGCCTGCGAGCCCCACGATTGTGTGTGTGTCAGGACGGACGCGTACGATCCTTGACCCATCCCTGCCGTTTTGTCTAATAAACAGCAGAGTCACCTTGCTTCTTGCGTGTGTCTCATACTCTATCTCTTTTGGGATATACGGGAGGAGTTGGGGCCTCCCTGCCCGGAGGTCTACGGACGGCCCGGCCGACCCCGGCAGAATTTCCCCCGACAAGTTGGAGGCACTGCTGGGATCTGTTTAAGATCTGCTCCTTTATTTTATTTTTTTCCAGGTACTCCCGTTGCGAGGAGACCCGGTGGCACGGCCCCCTCTGCCGTTGCCCCCTTCTGAGGACTACAGGACCATCGCGGAACTGCGAGACGACTGGACAGCGCAATCCGGATATTGGCCTTCGGGAGCCGGTTGAGAAGTATCCCGCCCGCGGTTGGCGAGTGTCCAGACGTGGTCCAGACGAGGGGAGGTGGCGAGCCGCTTGGAGGGGTGCACGCAGTCGAGCGGCCCCGCATCAAGAGAACATGGTGAGCATGCCACGCACAACAAGCAATGTGAAATTGTGAGGGAGGGGGGAGGAATTAAATACGGGAGGTGGGAGGTGTTGTACAGGTGCGCGGTGAAGGTTTGACAATTTAGTGTTGGCAATGAAATGAATGGTAGCCGAACGAGTGCGAGAGCAGTCGGCTGCGTTACGCGAGAGAGGGGGGTGGAGCACGAAAACATCACGTGCGGCCGCTCGTAGACACTGATTGGCCTAGGTCGCGACTACGTGTAAGGGTGTGTGTGTGTGGTTTCCTACGATTTGGCATTTATTGATCAATGAGTAGATGAGGATCCCTATTGTTCGAGCAAGAAACTCGATAGGTAGATGACATTTCCCTGTAGGCGGTAGCTAGTTAGTTGCCCAATACGGAAGATAATTGGCTGGTTAAGCCCTCCTGTCGAGGGGCGTATCACATGCGAGGCGACGCAGCATGTGCAGTCCGATTATATTATTGATTACCTTGTTCCAGGAGTGACAGGAAGACAGCTGTGAGGTTAACGGGGGTAGATTGCAAGTGTATTTTGGACTTAAAGAATATATGAAGAACTTACCAGTAGTTCGAAGAGATCGGTGACGTCACCAGTAGGGCTTTCATAGGATATCCCGAGCACAACGCATCTTTCTTTCTGAGAGTGGTGGGGAAGAGAACTGTGGTAAGGGAGTGGAAACAGAGATAAACGGTAATGAGTTGACCGGGGAAAGGCGAAACGGGGACGTGGCTGCGCACGGAGAACGCCGGCCACGGCAGATGTAGAAGAGGGAGGAGGAGCAAGTGAAAATAGGACTGCAGTATAAGAACGTCACAAGGGGCACGCAGCCGCAGGGGGCTACGTGCGCCTCGGCCACAGGGGCCGTAAGGGTGTTGTGTAAAGGAAGAAAGAAAGAAGAAAATATACAAATGTAAATACTATATTTTAATAATTTTCCTTAGCGGACTATCGCACGTCCCCAAACTTACGGGGCCAGGTAAAGATATAAGGCTATATATTGTAAACTGCTAGTGAGATAACCGCTACCAAATAGGGGAAGGGTAACAAGTGGAGCGTTACTATGTCACACGGGACAGGATCGGGAGGGTGGGGGAACACCCTCACTACCCCACTACAACACATATGTACCACACTGTCACCCCATAGGGAGAAATTGATCAAGTATAGCATAGAATGGACACAGGGGACGGACAACAAAATGACCAGGACCAAATGGAATGTTCACTGTGGGGGAAATACCGGAAGAAAAAGAGATTAAGGAGGAAGGAGAGAATGGGAAAAAGGGGAGTGAAGACCCAAAGAACACGGGGAACGGACAAGAGGGAGGAGAAAAGAATAATAACTCAAAAGAAAATGAAATAAAAAAGGAACAGAGCAACGATATACCCCTAGCCAAGGTAGTGAAAACAGAGGGAGGGGGTTGTACCCTTTAAGAGAATTAGGAGAAATAGAAAGAGGACAGTTAAGGGCGGCTGAGGGGTACTCGAACCCGGCATACAGCCCGCCACCATATGTGGCTCATAGGAAGATGCCAGCAGGGCAGGGGAGGACTGGAGAAGAACAAACTGTGGAAATAGGACATGATGAGTGGGTAGCTGCGCAGATACTATTAAAATTACGAGGTTCATTAACAGGAGAAAAGAAGGAGGTAGTAAGGAAAGTAGACGAGGATAATACCAGGGAGAGTGGAATGAGAGGGGAAGAGCTGTTACGACAAAAGGAAGAGATTTTGGAGGAACGACTAGCAGAGTTAAGGGATTAGCAGAATGAACTGATAAAACAGCTCGAGAGGGAGGAAAGAGAGAGAGCGAGGGAAAGGAAAGAAGGTAAGAACGAATTGGAAAAAATAAGGGAACGAACTGAGGAACAAGGGAGAGAAGCTGAAAGGGTAAAAGCAGCAGCAGAAAGGGTATCAAGAGCAGTACTACGAGAGAGGAAAAAGGAAGAAGAAGAGAAAGAAAAAGAAATGGCAATGTGGAAGAAGAGATTACTATCAGAAACGACTAGGAAATACGAAGAAGGGAGGGTGATAGAGAGTATATTAGAAAGGGAGAGGGTGAGATGGGAAAGGAAGAAAGAGGATGAAAGGATATTGGAAAAGATGAGTAGTGAAGTAATGGAGGAATTAAAAAGGAAAAGGGAGGAAATTGGTAGAGAGATGGAGGAGAGAAATGAAGGGGAAAGAGAAGGTAGGAGAGGGGAGAGTGAAGTAAGGGGGTATGTATCTAGAGACACAGAAGTAGCAACAACATCAGCGCAGAGGGGAGCGGTTGGTAAAGGAGAAAAGGGAGAACCGGACCTAATAGACTTAAAAACAGTAACAATCAAGGGGAAAAAGGCAGAGTGGGGACTGCCATTTACGAATGACTTTTGTAGTGAGGAAGAAGAAGGAATGGAGAAGGAAGGAAGAAACAGTGAAAGGGAAAGCCTAGATAAACTATACACCACCCTGACCAACACAGACTCACCGTGGATCTGTAGGAGAAAGGGTGAACTGGAGAGAAGTGAGGAGGAAGAGCAAGGAATAGCGGAAAGACAGACACATGAAGCCACACCGTCACCATCACACCCTCTCCCATCCCACCCTACATGCTCAACCACCTCACGCTCATTACGTACAATCAAACTTGCACCCTTCACAAACGAACTGACACCCTATGCAGGTCGGCTTAGAGACCTCCCTAGACGCAGGCAGGAAGGACGAATACACACGCCCACATTAAATACAGGTACTGATGGAAGAAGGGGAAAAGATGGAGAAGAAAGAGTTACGAACAGGGGAGATACGGACGAAATTGACGATGTAGGAGAGAGGGAAGAAGAGGAGGGGTGTGAGGACTCGATTTTATGGAACCCAAGGGGTAAAATGAGACACAACTTAATGCCACTTCTGGAGAGGGGAGGGGTTAGACAACAATACGTCCCTTGGAAGCATACAGACAAAGAAAATATAAAGTGCAGGCTCCCATCATTAAGTGGAGGTGCGGGTAAATGGATATATGAAATGGAAAAACACACCGCAGGACAGAAACTGGCAGTGGGAGATGTAAAGGGCCTTCTAATATCGATATTAGGGGATGCAGCGGATGACATTTGGAAGAGAGCGGGATTCACTGGGGTAACAATAGCAAACGCATCGCACGATGTGGCACCATTCGCAAACTGCAGACATGCACTATGGCAGGCACTGAGGGTACAGTACCCAGACACATCAGACATAGGAGCAATTACCTCACGCAAGATGCGTGAGAACGAAGATCCTATTGATTATATCCAGGAAATCCAAGAGAAGTGGCGCATGGAAACTAGAGAACAATGGGACAAAACACCAGCAATATTCTATCATATACTAGTACAAGGGCTCCCAGAAGGAGTTCAGAAACAACTGAAGAAAGTAGTGGGAATGGAAGCAAAAGCATGGCCAGAAATACAACTGACAATAGTGCATCATTGCAGGACATGGCAAGGAAAAATGAAACAAAAGGAAGAGGACAGGAAAACGGAAGAGGCTAAACTAGTACAGAAAAAACTTACTAAATACACAATGGAAGGGGCACTAATAACTACACCTACAACAATGACCCAAAGCCCCACACAAGTAGTGGCTGCACAAGATCCCTCCCAAATACCACATTCACAGACTATAACACAACAGGTGCCGCCACTCCAACCATACACGACCAACATGGGAGGAGGATACTCAATGCCAGGAGCTGGGTATTATAATTACAACAGGGGAAGAGGAGGAATTATGAGAGGGAGAGGATACGGATATAACACACAACAGCAGGTGGAAGGACTTAGAAATTCCTACCCCACCTGACAACCAGTATACCAGGACAAAACAGGAAGCTTTCCATGGCAGAGTAGGGAACCACCGGTGTGTTGGAGTTGTGGATTAGTAGGGCACATGTCACGCACGTGTAGAGTAAGACCAGGAACACCATCATGGAGTGAACAGGAACAACCAAGGCCCACACAGGAACAGCAGGGCATACAGCAACAGCAGACGTTGCAACAAGGAAATGAACAGCAACAACTAATAACACAACAACAGCCACAGACATATTCACTGCCGCAACAACAGGTAGCGATAACACAACAACCCCAAGCACAACAAACACAACTGGGTAGGGTGACGGTCCTGGGACACAACTCTTACACAGGAAATGGTCAATCGTTGTACCCTCAATAGGACAGCCCACAGACGGCCTTGGTGTGTCCCATCCTGTCAGTAACACCTAATAGTGCGGTGGAACCACGCATAGAGGTAACGATAGGTGACAAAAAATTATCATTCCTTGTTGACACCGGGGCGACCCGGTCTTGCATAAGGGAAGGTAAATTTAAGATGTCGGGCGAAGCCATGAACACCCAAGGATTCTCTGGGGCTAGAGGGTTGGTTCCCTTTACTGATAACATTCCCTTATCTATAGGAGATTATGACATGTCAGTCCCACTTTTATATTATAGTGCCTCACCAGTAAATATACTGGGGAGAGACATCATGAACAGGTTGAATATGATGATCTCCTTTACGGAGGACGGCATAATTTGCTCTACTCCAGGAATTAACATGCTCACAGCACGACAGATTATGCAAGCATACTGCGGACAGACAGCGATTAGGGCTGAGCCAGTAGATGGTGAACTATTCCAGTACGGGACAGACATGGCATTTGCATGGATGCCAGGGATAGAGGGAAAGATCTGGAGGAGGCCAGCCGCCTATTTGTTCAGACCAGAAACACCAGTCAATGAACCAGAAGGAAAGGTGGTTCCAGTGGACATTGAGAGCATTATAGCAACAGCTGATTACATTGCGGTACATGCCCAAGACAGAGAAGGAAGAGCATGGAGGGCAGTGATAGCACTAGCAGAAGGATGTAGACTCACCCAGGTGTCAGATGAGGAGCTGTTCTCAGAAGAAAAGGAGGAAGGTGAAATGGTGTTTATGATGAGTGTGGAAATATGGCTAAGAGTGGCGTACAAACAAGTGGCACAGAAAATTGCAATGGCACTTGAGACACCCACATCCACCCCAGTTCCCTTCTTTGAGGAGGATATGACAAAAGTACCCACATCATTATGGACTACCGGCCCCTATGACGTGGGGTGCATAAAAAGTATAGGGGGAGTAAGGATAAAATTGAAGAAAGGTGCAATACTCCCCAGAGTGAAACAGTACCCACTATCAAAAGAGGCAGATGAGGGCATATATGAAACCATAACGGCCCTTATAAATAATGGCATATTGGTCCCCTCAGAATCACCATGTATCACGGCTGTATACCCAGTGCGCAAGGCTAGAGGGGGGTCTTGGCGCTTCATACAGGATTTCAGGCCCTTGAACAACATAGTAGAAGCAGAATACCCCATAGCCGCAAACCCGGCCACAATATTGTGTGGCATTCCGGCAGAAGCATCACGATTTACAGTGATCGACCTTAAAAATGCTTTTTTCTCAATACCATTGCACCCAGACTCACAAGATCTGACAAGCTTTACTTACAGAAACACAAAGTGGAAACACACCAGATTGCCACAAGGGTACTGCGAATCACCCTCAATATTCAACAGAGTAATACAGATGGATTTGGGTAACATTGAAGTGGAAAGCACAGTGTTGCAGTATGTCGACGACATAATAATTTGCAGTACAAACGAAAGAACATGCAGAGAGGACTCATTAAAGATGCTGACAATATTGGCTGAAAAAGGTTACAAGGTAGACATGGAAAAGTTACAGTACTGTCAAGAACAGGTACTTTACATTGGTCAGCTCATATCCCAACATGGAAGAAAGATTGCACCACAAAGAGCACAGGCCATTTCAAAAATGCCAGTGCCACAAACAGTGAGGGAACTGCAGCAGTTCCTGTGTCTGTGCAACTACTGTAGAGCATGGGTATTTGATTACAGCTCATACATAGGACCCCTGCTTGAGGCGTTAAAGGAAGCTAATAAAGGGGAGAAAAAGTTGGGGTGGACAATGGAAATGAAAGAGGCTTTTGATGAACTGAAAGATGCGATATCACCTGCTCCGGTACTGGCAACCCCAGACTATGAGCGACAATTCTTTATATTTTCACATTGCGACTCAGCAGTAATGAAAGCAGTGTTGGCTCAAAAAACAAGCATGGGCTACAAACCAGTAGCATTTTACAGCGGCCACTTAGATCCTGTGATGTTAGGTCATTTCCCTTGCGAACAAGGTCTCGCCGCAGCTGCTTTTGCGGTAGAGAAAGCATCAGCAATCACCATGGGGTGCCCAACTACACTGTTTGTGGAACATGCACTATTTGCAATATTGAATAAACCTAAGTCCACCCTAACCACGCAAAGGGCATCAGGTTATGAGATCATCTTATCCAGAGCTGAACTATCAATTGTTAGGTGTAGCACGGTCAACCCTGCAAGGTTCCTAGCAGAAGTACTTGAGGAAGGAGATTATGCACACGATTGTACGCAAATCACTGAACTGTACTCATGTACTAGAAAGATTGAAGAGAACGCACTAGAGGGAGGTGAGCTCCTGTTCATTGATGGGTCATCAACTATCGACCAAAGGTATGGTATAAGGAGGACTGGGGCAGCAGTGGTAAAAATGATGGAGGTACCGGTGTGTGTGGCAATGAAATGTGTACAACTACCACAGCATTATTCCGCTCAGGCAGCAGAATTAATTGCACTAATCTTGGCGTTGAAGGAAAGCTTTGACAAACGAGTGACCATATATTCCGACAGCGCATATGTTACGTCCACTGTCCACTCAGGGCTGTCGAAATGGAGAAGAAGAGGGTTTAGGAGAGCTGATGGCACTCCAGTGCAACATGCCCTCCTATTGGCTGAACTAATTGAAGCAATAAATGACCCCCAAGAATTAGCTTTGGTCAAACGCACCGCACACACCAATGGTGAAGACCACATTTCAAAAGGGAATGCAGCAGCAGACGCACATGCAAAGTATGCTGCATATTTTGGTGAGATATGGAACCCCCCAGAATCAGAGAGAGGGAGAGGGAGGGGAATGGCTAAGGAGATGTTGATAAGAGAAGGGTACACCCATCTCCCAGCCACACAGATAATGGAGCTACAAGCGGCTGCACCAATGGCAGAAAAAGAATTATGGGTAAAAAGAGGATGCACAATGTCACCAACTGACGCACTATGGCGCCAGGGTGACACTGGAAAGATTGTAATACCACTGGCACTATTGAACACCGCCCTGAGCCAACTACACCACCCAGCCCACACAGGCAAGGAAGTAATTGCAGCACGAATTAGGGAAGACTGGTTCTGCCCCGAGTTAAATTCTCATGTGTCAAATTTTATCAGCAATTGTCTCACATGTCAACAGTTTACGGCCGGTCACACTCTCAAGGTGATAAGAGGTACTATACCCCGGCCAGAGGGACCCTTCCGACATCTCCATATTGACTATGTTGATATGATCAACGTATGTCAAGGAAATAGGTATATGATTGTAGTAGTATGCCCATTCTCGAGGTGGATTGAAGCAGGGCCCTGTTCACACCCAGATGCATTCAGAGCAGCTAAATTCCTAGTGAGGGAGGTCTTCCCCAGGTGGGGAGTGTGCGAGGTACTGCGGTCAGATAATGGCCCACATTTCGCAAACGAAATGTTCCAGCACATCACATCCTTACTGAATATCAAGCACAAATTTGCATGTGCATACCACCCACAGGCCAACGGTGTATGTGAACGCCTGAATGGCCTATTAAAGGAGGCAATTGCAAAAATACAGCAAACAACAAAGAAGAGTTGGTTGTATTGCCTTCCACTAGCCCTATTTGAGCTAAGGAATAGACCAGGTTCCGACCACCACCTCACCCCTCACGAGGTGGTTACCGGACGCCAAATGCGCCTTCCCCTAACGCCAACATCAAGAGCATTTACCGACCACGAGAGTACTGCAAATGTCCTTGGTGATGAAATGTACCAATATGTGTCTTCTTTGATTACTAGTGTAGTGTTTGTGTCTCAACAGCTCGAGCGCACGCGGGGCGGGTCTAACAGCGATCAACAAGAAGACGCGGATAAAGAATTGGAAAAGGAAAGACTGTGCAAAGTTGCTAAAGGTGACCACGTACTACTTCGCAATTTCAACAGAAAGTGGAACAGCCCACGCTTCACTGGTCCCCATCTGGTAGAGGAGGTATCAACGAGAGCAGTAAAGCTACAGGACAAACGTGACTGGAACCACCTACACGACGTAAAGATCTACAAACTCCAGACCCGCCCCAGCGCCACCGACAGGGCCACTGGAAGAACAACAACAGCGTCACCAACGGAGGAAGAGACTTCTACCACAACTAACGGCCTAAGTGTCCCCATACCCTGCCACCCCTCAGATTCCCCAGAGACAACTACTAGAAAAGAAAGGGGTGATCCCCATACCGCCCACCCCATGGTTACACGATTAAAGAGTAAAGAGACTTCCGCCAGTTGAGCCCCAAACCCTCTGCCCATTGACCCCCTACCCACTGTAGTAATAACTGAACTGAAGGACATTGTCGTGCACATATACACATGTAAACACCTGAATGTTCTCTTTCTTTTCTCTTGCACATGCAGGTACAGTGTATTATTGTACTACTAAGAAAGTAGATAACTAACCAATTCACTGCCCAGGAGTAGATGGTACCCTCAGACGATAATTACCCGGAAGAATTGTCACACCAATTTGTATATGAAATAAAAAGGCCAACATACCTGAAAAGAAGGAGGGTACGTGTCTACTACACAGCATTCCTCTTGGCCATAGAACATACAATGCCCCACCTCCACCCATACTTGCCTGTCCTAAGAGATAGATCGCTTAGATTGGCGTGGGAACAGCTCTTCGCCTGGGCACTGAATGACTACTTGATAGGGAGAGCTTAAAAACGACAACTAACACTAATAACAAGCATATTAAGAATTTTCAGGCGGGCAACTGTAACGTCGCAAGAATAAGCTGCCGGACTGCAGCAAGGTAAGAGCAAAATGCCGGTGAAATTAGCATTTGTAATAAAATTGATAGGGATTTTAATGATCACCGGATTCTTGGCTGCCTCTGTATGGCAGTACAGCTATGCTATCAATATTGTTGCTGTACCCAAACCTAATACACCCCCACCCCCAGCTGCAACAGGTGTTACGTCAGGTGGTACTAGTAAAATCCCACACAAGGAAAATAGAGTTAAACGCAGCACATACTCAGATAATAAAGGTATTGACAACTACATACAAGATTCAGCACACGTCTCAAACAACATATGGTACCAACACATGACCCACATAGGTAAGCAGACAACAGAAGACAGCTGCTACGTTTGCTCATTAATCCCATACGCCATGAGCGCTTCTCGAACATTTGTTGCCACGGAGATAGATGAAAAGGTAGCACGATGTATAATATACCTGGCACTGTTCCAGACGAAAGGAAGATTTCAAGGGACAGTGGTGCAACTGGTGTGGAAAACACGAGATACATATCCATATGAAAACAACTTCCTCAAGACTTATTTGAGTTACCACAAGAGCAGTTTACATGCTGAAGGATTCAGATACATAACAAGTGGTCCTGAAAAAGGAGAAACAAAGAAAGTAACACTACAGTACCTACCATGTGATTGGTACGCCACTGAAGTCCCTGGTAAAAACGGATGTTGGGAAAGACCACTGGTGATAATAACAGGGAAGGTGTACATGAACAACAAATGGGACATAGGAGTGGTTGGCAGCAACATGGTAACAAGAGAAAATATTTCAACTATTGATGGACACAACCATAGATGTTGGATGACTTGGGTAAAGTACGTACCCATGCTCACGTGGATGGAGAAGGATGAAGACCCAATAACAATACTGCCGCTAACTGCGCCTAAGGTATGCTACCAACATAGAGGGAAGGTGGACGTAGGATACAACACCAACTGTGCAAGCGTGATGGAGTTACCTGAGGGGGGTGCAGGAACAGCAGTAGTAATGGACCATTACTGGGCCTGTGGAGAAAAAGCATACCACACACTGCCCCCTCTGTGGAATGGTATATGCACAATGGTGCACGTTAATGTACCATCACTAGTGGTACCCCAGAAATATGTCAATGTGGCGAACTTCCCCAAAATGTATGAAGGGAACAAGAGAAAGAAGAGATCTGTACAACCTCAGAAGGGGCCAGAGAGCAAAACCAACGGCAATAATGCTGTCTTGAATAGAAAGAAAAGACAAGGAGAACCTCTGACAGGAAATTACCTATGGGGAAGGTCGGAAACAGCACTCACTTCAATTCCACCAGAGCACAGACTATTCAGCAGAGCAGCAATGTTCTTCTCCTCAATAATACATCCAGGACTACAGGCTTACGCAAATGCAAAATGGCTCCAGATAACTCGATGGGAACTAATGATGACTATTAATTCTACGGTAAATGGATTCAACGCAATAAAAGAGGAACTGCGAGCTGTGAGGATGGTAGCACTTCAGAACAGATATGTACTGGACCTCCTCACAGCAATGGAAGGAGGAGTTTGCGCTAAGATAGGACAATCATGCTGCACATTCATCCCTGCCAACGATGCTGACAATGGTACACTGACAGAAGCAGTTTTACAATTGGCCCAGATGCACTCAAAAATGATGGATGAAAGTAAAGGTGTGAAAAAGGATGAGAGCTGGTTTTCAATATTATGGTCATGGATGCCATCTTGGCTGTCAGATGGACTGAAGATTATAGTTGGATGTACTATTTTGGCTGGAGCTACACTGATCATAATAAGATTTTGGAAGGCCCGGAAGGCACGCACCACAGACGAGATGATCGAAATGGTTGGTATGCACCTCTTGATGCCAACAGACGACAGCCAACACACAGGCACAATCATAAAAGAGAGAGAGAAGTTGCGCAACCAGATCATCACAAACCACCTGGACCCACCATCTGTGAAGCTCGAAAACCCAAGAAACCCAAGGAGCTACATAGGGAAATGGGTATACTGCACTCCTGGAGGAACCTGTGCATATATGTATTGGTCATTTGAAGACCATGTTAACCACTATGGACATTTGGGAGGAATAACTAAAATATGGAGAGTAAGAGGAGATAAAGAGAAGGATATGTTTGTGGTCGACAAGTCGACCAGAGGGGGGACTGAAGTGGGAGAATGGAAGAACAGGCTCCCGCCCTTCCCCTCTCGCGCTTGGCCTAGAGGATCACGGCCTAGACACCCGCCACGAGAGGAGTTTTCCTATCTACCAGACGACCAAATACCCTGGTACAGGAACATACGGATGTGCCCACCTACCTCCCCAGCAGCCCGCCCTGTCCATGCCGACACCTGCGGCATGGATCAACTCGACTAAACCTACACGTCGTTAGAGATGCCATGACGACCTAGCCAACGGTCAGCACACCTGTGCACACATGCACACCAGACACTCCCACACCAATCCACACAAAGAACATACTCAGTGCTATGACGTAGGCGACAGACATACCCCCGGACGTGCATCTTTATTATTTTCCACATAGGCTCTCAAAATGCAGAAACGCAAGACGCATAATGAACTTATCTAAAAAGGCTTGCTCACGCTTCTTCTAAGAACCATGTACCATAATGAAGAATATAACGGAGACACGATACTGAGGATAGAGCAATATGATACCGTAACCTAAAGCGCTCTGCATCAAACGGTTCCACCTATGCACCAGGCCCAAGTAGGCCGCAAGCAAAAGTTTCCATGAACATTGAATAAGCAAGAGCTCGGTTGCTGACCCTGCAAAATGAGCCCGGCGAAAGCACAACGCCAAGGGCACGATGTTGCAATCTCGCACGCCGCAAGCCGACGCCAAGGTCGCACCTGCAAGATAAACCAGGCACACAGTGGGAAAAACAATATTAATTGTGCTGAATTCTGCCCCAAACACGGTCCCACCTCACGTGACAAAGCCAAACCTGACAGGATGCCAAGCCCAGGAGGAAGGAGACGCATGAATCCCACGTTTCAAGACACAGGCAGATACAATTAAAAGACTCATTGGACATCTGCAGCAGTGGGAGTAGTCGACCTCCCAACATATGAATAAATCCTCACATTGTTTACACCTACCCATAATAAAACATTGTTGCAAATTACAGGTGCACCGCGAGCTGGGAACAGCGATAGTCCCAGACTGGGAGGCTCGCGAGTGGACCAATCAGAACATGGGGCCCTTATCACTGACGCCATTAACATTGACCAATCCTCAGAGGTCTTCATGTAACAATTTTCATGTATCAAATTGAAGGGACAGCCCAAGTATATCACCTGACTAACCCTCAACCACTAACACCGTTCTCTATATGTATGCTATACTAACCCTACCACTCAAGTAACCAATCCAGAGTGGAAATAGGTTTTTGCTAAACTTTGTAAGATGACGCAAGTAGCGCGTCATACTAAGGTAAAAAGGGCCTGCGAGCCCCACGATTGTGTGTGTGTCAGGACAGACGCGTACGATCCTTGACCCATCCCTGCCGTTTTGTCTAATAAACAGCAGAGTCACCTTGCTTCTTGCGTGTGTCTCATACTCTATCTCTTTTGGGATATACGGGAGGAGTTGGGGCCTCCCTGCCCGGAGGTCTACGGACGGCCCGGCCGACCCCGGCAGAATTTCCCCCCGACACTAAGTTGATGGTGATGGTAGAGTTGGCAGATAGCGAGATTTTGGCTACGATGGAGTAAATATTTTCTCTGAGATTGGAGGGGGATTGTCGTATCTCTTGGTGGTCCCTGACTATGAGGGCTACTCCCCTGCCTGTGGTTATGGGTCTGTCCTCTCTAATAATGGTGTATCCTTCAGGGATAGCTAGCGAGAGGGCAGGGCTAGCTGTATTGTGGAGCCAGGTTTCAGTGATGGCTAGGATATCGAGGTTGAGGTTGGTTAGGAGGTCATGGATTTCAATGGTGTGTGCAGGAAGGGATCTGGCATTGATCCATGCACATTGTAGGTTAGAGGGTGTCGTGTGTCAATTTTTCCTTGTGTTTTGTTAAGGTTGCTACCTTTGTGGCGGTGGTGGTTGGCGTCTTGATCATGCTGTGTGGGTGTGGGTTTGTTGCGTGTTTAGGCTGGCCAGAGGCATGAGAGTTATCGTGGCTGATTTGTGAAGTTTTCCTTGGGTGTCTGGAGCGGAAGCCTAATAGTTGGTTTCAGGAGCTGGTGGTTCTTGGGCGTGTTGTGTAATTGGTGGGTTTCATGTTGGTAGCTTGGAGCTTGGGTTTGGTGGCGTAGGATGGTAGGAAGAGAATGGGAGCAATATAAGATACTGGGGGGCGTGCTGGGTTGGCCATATTGCAAGTGTGGGGTGGGCACAGGGAGCACTAGTAATCACATTGTGGGCAGTACTAGGCAATGTAGGGCATCAGTAAACAATAACAGGCAGTAATATAGGACATCAGTAATCAATTGCGGGCAGTACTAGGCATCAGTAATCAATTGCAATACTAGGCACAATAGGGCATCAGTAATCAATTTCAAGCAGTACTAGGCAATATAGGGCATCAGTAATCAATTGCAGGCAGTACTAGGCAATATAGGGCATCAGTATTCAATGGTGGGCATAGGCAGAGTCATTAGTAAGTTTCTATGATAAAACAATAATAATATGTGCTTTGCACAAAGTGTGGCACAAATACCTATGGCAGGAGAGTCACTCACTAATGTTCTAGGCTGGGGGTTAGGTTGTGGGGCTTTGGCCGTGCGCCGAGGCGCAAACAGGGGCAAACAGGGCCTTGGTCTAGGCCTTTGTCATTTGGCCGGCGTTTGTGGTGGATTTTCAAGTGGAGCTTCGGTCGCCTATCAACCAAGCATTGAGGCCAGAGCCTCACTCTGGTGCTGCACAGCGCCCGACATTGCTGGGCCAGGCGGAAGATTGGGCGAAGGTCAGGCAGGGACATGCACAGCAAGTGCGCTTCATGTGCGAAGTCGCCGAGTGAAATGAGGATTCACAAAGCAATGATGCAAAGATGATGTGAGATGTACAGCCAGCAGGAACAAACTCCCGGAATGCTTATGCAATGATGATGTGAGATGTACAGCCAGCAGGAACAAACTGCGGTAAAGCTTATGTACATTTTAACGGTGCCCATAGTTATGGATTTGAATGTGAGGGGACTTCCAACTACACCTTTTTGAATTGGCTTTTAAAAAAATGTGTTTTCCTGCTGCTAATGTGTGATAATAGGATGTAGTCCATACACCCATTGAAGTGCCTTTGGTTAGGCTGGTGTTCCCATATACCTACATGCCACACTGTAATCAGGCAGGGCATATGCCATCATAGTCCCTGGGGACGGTTCATAGGACCTTTACTCCCAGGAGAGCTTTTGATGTTCTCAAGGTGTGTGACTACAACTCCTATCAGCTGTACCCAGCATAGTTATTGTAGAAGGTTTATAGAAGTTGCTGCCTGTTCGCTAACTTCTCTTGGTATGTACATGCCAGCATAGAAAAGTACCCTTTGATGCATAGCAATGTTTCGTAATGTCAACTTGATGAGACCTTTTTTATTTTCTTTCTACCTGTAATCCACACTCATTCTGATATTTAATATTCTTATTTGAAAACTGTGACTAGTCAGTCCATAGCCAAACCAGCATAAAGATTGCCTCATTACGTGGTTGCTGGTAGGCCGCCGGTAGTAACGGCCGCCTACTGGCAAACTCAGCATTCCGTTTCCACAACCTGATATCCCGGTAATATCAGGATTTTATGGACGGCGGTGGAATTGTAATTTCCCATTCCTGTGTAGCCCCATTGGACTGCGTGGGATGGAAACCACTGAAGCACTGGCACCATTCCTAAAGGTGCAGGTATTCAGTGAATTATTTGCCGGTAGGCGTCTGAACTACCTGCAGGTCAAGCCTGCTGGTAGAGGACAGCCCCTACCGGCAAACAAGGAATGAGCCGGTCCGGAAAAGGTGCCGGTAACTCTGTTACTGCCACCTTAATTCCAGACTGGCGCACTCGTAATGTCCCCCTAGTTTTATTCCAATATTTCTGCAGAGACTTTGGTGAGAAAAATTCTTTTCACAGCAACTCCCATCAGCCCTACTCAGCATTGACATTCAGAAGGGGTTTATTATTTTTTTAAAAATATTTTTTTCTTATAGCACGAACCTAGCTCATGAGCAGCGGAGCTTTACATGATTGTCCCAGAATTGGGCTTGTATTTTATACAGTAACGCAGTATTGTTGGTGGGTCAACACATGGATTTTTATCCCTCCAGTAGGTATTGTTGAAAGAGTAACATTTTTAGTGTTCTGAGGAACTGGAGGATGAGGGAAGGCATTTCGAGTCTCTACCAGGATTGGGTTCCAGATGGTCGAGGAGTGGCAGAAGGAATGCGTGTATGTCTTCTCTTTGTGGAATAGTTTTGACTCCAAACTATTGATCATTTTGCTATGTGAGGAGTGTGAGCCTCCAGAGGTGTGGAGTTTAGCCACCCAGTATGCTGGTGTTCCGCTTGAGACTGCTTTGCAGGAGATACATGCAGTTTGGGATAGGATTCTGATGGGGGGAGGGGAGCCCATGAAGCATGCACAGTGTCGGAGAGAGACAGTCGAATTTGAGGGCATCTGTAATGAGTCGGGCTGCAGCGTGGCATGCTGCTTTGAGGGGGCAGATGTGTGTGGAATTCCAGTAAGGAGGGCATTGATGTATGTAAAAGAAACAGTGAGCACACTGCTACAACATGTGTCCTCTTTTTTTTGTAAATAGGGGCTTGTTGGCGGAGGACTAAATACAGAAAGTATAAACTAAGGGGATGGCAACAAGCTACCTTTAGATATCCATACCGGAGGAAACAAAGATGGGTCTCAAACCATGTGTGTATACAGGCACACCCTCAATCTTTTAAGAAATATAAAGAGGTGGGAAGCTCAATTTTAACAAAAATATCTCATTTTTATTTTGTTCAACTCGGTCATAAAACAGACCATTTGGTCACATTTGCAAATCTCAACAACATGTACATAAATCAAGTATAAAGAGACAATTGGTCAACAGTTTTGATCTTTGCATTCATTCACATAATACTTTATATCATAGGTGATGTTAGTAGCACATGGGTGACTTTAGACTAGCCCATTTATGTTTGCTTTGATATAGAGCCCCCAGTTCAATTGTGTCGACATGAGTGAATCCGTTTCCAGCCTCAACGTTTGATTGGCACAGCGACTTTTCCTTGTTCTTATACTGGTTAGTCGTGTATGTGAGGCTTTCCTCAGGACACGTCAACCCTCTTATTAGAGGGTATAGACTGGCACAAGTTGTGTTGTGGATTGTCTCGCAATATCTATTATTGCTCTTTATCGGTCATGTGATCTTTCGCTAATAGCCACGGCATCTCTTGAATGAGACGTTATTTTCAAACAATGGCCCTTCTTAGATGTGACCGGTGCACCGACTGCTGCTGATTTACGGGCGGGACAGAGAGCACGACTTTTGAGTGGTCTCCAAGCAATTGTAAAGTAACACCAAAGCTTGATAGTACGGCGGCACTCCAAAATGACTCGTATCCATACAGCCACGCCGCGCACGATAGGGCTGCAAATAGGCGTTGCACCGACAACGGTCAGTGTCGTTAAACAACTCAGGCATTGATGTATGACATAATAAGGGCTTGTACCACCTTATGGAATTCGATGGGGGGGATGAAGGGTTTGATTTTGCAGATTTTGTGAATCTGTAGCCATGATAGGGATGATGGTGGCTGTAGTCCTTATCTTGGGAAGCACACACCAGCATATCAATGCACCCCCTGATTGTTAGACATTTCAATTGACATGACTTGTTTAAATTTCTCACCCGTCTTACCCCACTGGAAGGCAGTGACAGAAATGGCAGGAACCGTTTTTTTACTTATTTATATTAATTCAACAGGAATGTATTAATAAATACATACAGAAATAATTAGTCTGCATTCATCATGGTGCCCAGTCTGTGGGTTGTTTTGTAGTAGGTCAAGAGGAGTCATTTTGTGTCCTCATGATGGTGGTACAACACTTGCCTCACTGAAGGAGGAGATCATGTTTTAGCCACCACACATGCCGGCAGAGAATGTACAAGAGATGTGTTGATCTATTCTTAATTTGCTGGGTGTGATCCCCTGTTCATCCTGCTTGGGCAAGAACAAAACCATGGACCTTAGATTAAGAAGCAAAGGATGTTTTGTCAAAGTTGACCTTTCAACAACATACTCGATATTATTTAAATTGACCAGGTGTTTGAAAATAATGCAGAGAAACTCCCCAGGAGAATATTTGCAGATGCTAGCAATGGCCTTCCCAGTCTCTTCGTTAATGACTCACAATTCATAATCAGGCAAAGGGGTACAAGTGGCCATCTTATTTCAAAAATGGGGAGGGCGGAAGGTAACTATTGTACAACAAGCAGCAACTGAGGAAAGGGGTTGTAGAGGTGAATGGGGATTAACTGGGTGCATAATGTTGTGGTGGTGTCAGGGAGGTGGTCATGGACTATGCTGTCAAGGGAATAGACGTAACGAGGGTTGTCATGAGAGCTGTCATGAGGAGAGACACAGTCAGTTTGGGTGGGCAGGTTATCGAGTAATGTTTGGTGGTGCAGGAGAGGAATGTTACAGGTTTAGTGGTTGTGGAAGTCCCAAGTCCATTGCCAATGCCATTGCAGCATGGTGGTTTGGCGGAGCATACATTATGGCATGGAAGATCAAACATTGTAATTGGAATTGTTTATTTGTAAAGCGCCTATACACAAGTGAAGTGCTTCAAAGTGCTTCAAGGCGGGAAGGGAACAAGGGGATATTGTCGTCATTCTTAGGCCTTGACGATTCCGAATGATCTAACAGCAATAACTAGCATACTAGCCCAGAGGCGTATCTTCTAGTGTTAGTGCGTGACAAGGAGTGGGGGAGAAGAAGGGGTGGGGAGAGGAAAACACAAGACAAAAAAATTGGTCATCAATGCGCCTAAGCATGCAGGCACAGCCAGCTAGGGAGGAGAAGATAGAGGATAGGACAGAACAAACATGCTAACCCTAATACATTCAAGGTAATGCAGGTGCGCAGACAGACGTGCAAGGGAGGGGGAGAGGTACAAGTGCGCTCAGTCCAGCAGTGGCCAGGGTTATGATATGATATGCTATTTTATTTGTATCACGCTCATACACAAGTGTTTTAGAGCGCAACCAGGCAAGCGAGGGGAACAAGGGAGGACAAAATGGTGATCTTACTAGGCCCAGTGACAATGAGAACGTGCAAGTGTAGGGTAGAGGGAAGGAGGAAAGTGCAAGGGAGAGGGGAGAGGGGAGAAGTGGAAAGTGCTGAGCAAGGGATAAAAACAACAACAACTGGTAGTGCAGCACCAAGGTGGCAAGTGCAAGGTTTAACGCGCAGACAAGGGGTGTCTGATAAGTGCAGGTAAGGGGACTGCAGAGTTACAGATACAGACCCAAGTGCTGCCAGGAGGCAGTGTGGGTGTGTGGCTTGGTGGGCAGGGACCTGGGCCTGAAGTCAGAGGGTTACCAGGTGCATGGAGCAAAGCAGACAGATCAGCAGGGGAGAGGAAGAGCGAAGGCAGAAGCAAAGAGGAAGGTCTTGAGGTGCTTCTGGAATCAGAGATGGTTCTTCTCAATTTTCAGAGTGGCAGGAAGGATGTTTCAGAGGAAGGCCCTAGCCGAGGAAAGAGATCTACCCCCAACTCATTGCGTGGAGACGCGGCTGACCCTGAGGGAGTTGAATTTGGAGGAGCAAAGAGCTCGAGTGGGAAGGTATTCATGGAGGGAGAGGTGAAGGTATTTTGGACCCATGCCCAAAATTCAGAATGCAGAGTGGGTGCACTCTCATGGAACGTATTCCGAGTGTAGTAATGCAAGGCAGAGTGCGGACACCTGGAGGAAAGTGCAGGACTTGCAGGGAAGCCTGCGACCGCTAATGCCCTGGAGGTGCACCAGGCGACCAGTCAGATGACTGGATAGGTTGGGATGAGAAAGAAGGCGGGAAGCAGAGGAGAAGAGAAAGGAGGTTAGCAAGGGAGACAGAGAGAGAAAGTGGAAGAGAAGAGGAATGTCTTGAGGAGTTTCCAGAATTTAAGAAGGTCAGGCTCAAGACGGAGAGAGGCAGGAAGACTGTTCCAGAGGGAGGCACCTACAGTGGATAATGATCTCCCCCAAGACTCTATTTGGAAAAATGGCTCTCCCGCAGATAGTAGGAGAAGGCCGAGCGGAGGGCACTGGTAGGAGAGTAGTTCACTAGAGAACGTTGTAGATAGTATGGGCTCTGGCCCCAGAAAGCCTTGTTGGCAATGCATAGGGACTTCAACTTGATCCTTGCAGCCACAGGAAGCTAGTGGAGAGATTTCAGTTCCAGAGAAATGCAGTGCCTGGGCTTGAGGTGGTTCTGTTCTGGATAAGTTGGAGAGGTCGAAGAGTAGAGGTGGGAAGATTGAAAAAGATACTGTTACAGTAGTCCAGTCTGGAGAGAACCAGGGCTCTAGAGATGATGAGCTCTGGGGGAACGTGAGAAAAGGTAGAATACCTCTGAGGAGGTGCAGCTGGTAGTGGGAATTTATTTACATGTCCGAGATGTGAGAAGAGAAGGAGAGAGTAGAGTCGAAGATAACCCCAGATGTTTTGCCTCGCTAGTGGGTGAGGGTGCAGGAGCAAGCATGGCCGGCCAGAGTGAAAGTGGGAAAATGGGAGCAGGGTCCCTCTGAGGACAATCTCTGTCTAACTGACATTTAGGCAAATATAATTAGCAGCACACCAGGACTGAATTGCGGACAGACAGTCTGGGATGAACGAGGAGGAGGAAGTGGCCGAGGGTAGCCTGAAAGAGAGCTGTGTGTCATCCTCATAACACTGAACGTTTAAGGTGAAGGCAGAGTTCATATGGGCCAACGGGGCCATGTAGACATTGAAAAACCAGGCAGATAGATTAGATCCCTGGGATAAACTATACATAGTGAGATTGATAGCGGAGAGAAAGGAACCATGTTCCATCTGGGAAGGACGGTCAGAGAGAAAGGATGCTAACCATACCAGGGCTTGATCAGTGATACCCAGGGTCTCACGGAGATGAGTGATTAGGATGTTGTGGTTTATCATATTGAAAGCAGAGGTGAGTTCGAGAAGAATGAGTACAGAAGGAGAGTTAGAGTCAAGGTTTGAGAGCAGGTCTTCACGGGTGTTCAGAAGAGCAGTTTCTGTGCCGCTGGGTGCTCTAAATCCAGAATGATGGTCATGGAGACAACCAACAGATTCAGTGTGGAGAGGGTAAACTGAGGGATAGCCAACCTCTCTAAGAGCTTCCCCAGTAAAGGAGTGTTGGGGATCGGGTGATAGTTGGCAGAAATATTAGGGTCGGCAGATGGTTTTTGAGCATAGGCTGCACAAGAGAATACTTGAGATAAGTTGAGAAGCCTCCAGTGGTGAAGGAGAGGTTGCAGAGGTCTGCTAAGGCTGGAGCTAGTGGGTCAATGTTTTCCTTGATGGTTATGGAGGAGCAGGGGTCTACCTGTTTCCAAGAAACTTTCATAGACCAGTCTTGTCTAGAAACCTCCTCAGGTCTGACAGGGGAGAGGGAGGAGAGAAGAAGGGGAGTGGTGGGGTGGCCGAGATAATGGTGCACGAGTGGGTGCGGAGGAGAGAAACAACAGGATGTCATGTGTTTTGATGGTGAAGTGGGCAGCCAAGGCCCCGCAAAGGGCCAAGGGGGATGCAGTGGAGGCAGAGGCTGCATCTATTGTAGTAAGTGTTCACTGTGACATATAATCATGTTGAGATGGTATTGTCAATTCATTCACCATAAGCACTCTTCCCAAATTATCATTCAGAATTTCAACAATTGAAAAATACGTTTTTAATTTCCAAATTCTTAGATTGTTACCATTAACCCTTGATAAAGCCCATGAGACCGAAACTCATGGGCATGTAATTGGCAGTTTTCAAATCTAAAGTCACGATATTTCACACTACTTACACACAAACACATATATGTGCATGTTTTTAATTCTTTTGATCATTGAAAACGTATTTTTTGATTATTGAAATTCTGAATAACATTTTTAGGAAGAGCGCTTATGGGGAATGAATTGATAACGCATGTTTATTAGTGCCACCATGTGGTTGTATGTTGGTCTCATTCCAGAGGGTAGCAGCTCTACTCACAACTTGATATTAGACACTTGTATTGTCAGATTAGGCGCGGCCATCAATGTCTGACAACCAACCCCTTGTATACTGTTGAGATGGTACCCCATACTCCTTTGAATTATTCTACTTAACAGGCACGCATTATTCCTGAGGAGCACTGAATGTGGTTTCAGGCTGAACAGTTCCAACACATTCTTTTGCAACTAGAAGTGCACAATCTCTGGGCAGGACTGCATGTGCTAGGATTGTCCTTCATATGAATAACAATTCTGCATTGCTTGCCCATCCGCAACGTCATTACATTCCTAGGCATGTTCTGATCCCTGATCCTTCCTCTGCACAGTTGTGTTATTCAATATCTTCATCTGCACCTGGACCCTGACCTTTCTCTCATGCCATGGTGTTGTCTAATGAGAAGTCCCCCCTGACCCGCAACATGTTATCCAGAACTGGTAGGTACAAGAGGCATGTTAGGTCAAACTAAAAGAATCATGAAGCTGGGCCCTCACAAATGGGAAGCACACACAGAAAGTACTGTATGGCCACACAGTGCCAATCACTTACAATGTCAACACACAGTGAATGTGGCACTTGTGATAGGGAGGGCTGTTATCAGAAGAACGCAGCAGACTGTGCTGTACTTGTACCCAGTATCACACCCTTCTGATGCTGATACAGAAATGGAAAATGTAGCAGATTAAAAGAGAGGAAGAGACAGGAAAGAGACGCACCCTATAGTACTGAGGGGTGCAGCAACTCCCCAGGGGGGTGAAGGGCAACTATTTCTTCATTGGAGGAAAACAAGCAGTGTGGGTGGGATCGTTATGATATTGCCCTTTGGGGTCCCAACCTCGCCGATCAGAGACAACACATGTAGGATTCGCACTTTGAGCCTCATTACGAGTTTAACGGTAATTTGGTACCATATATCTGGTAAACTTATTTACCGTTACCAAGCACCATGTGGTATTAGCACAGGATCAGGAGTGGTGGCAAGATAGTCTACATCCCCATGTTTACAGACGGGTTGAATGCTATTTCATTGTCATTGCTGTAGAGCTGTAAGCATGACGAGAATTCTTTAAGTGGCAATTCTAAAGGCGCAATGTAGCAATTGACGAACGAGGGGATAGTGTTGAGCCGTCAGGGTCCCCCAATATTCAGAGCAGAAGGGGTTGATCTGAACTGACCAAGGTTCAATGAAGGTGTCGCATTCCTTGAGAAAGGCGGTCAAGCAGATTAGGGAGTTCCCATCAATTTCCATGGTTGAGTGACACCTGTCTGTCGGCATAGCGTGTTCAGCACCATCAGAAGGTGCGGGCAGGTCCAGCAGTGCAGGGAGATGGGGGAGCTCCTATCTCGCCCTGGGAAGGTCTCCTCTTTCATAAATAAGGGAGCGGCTTCAGTGCTTCTGAAGGGTGTGATTTGCTGTCATTAAAGGTTTAAATGTAAATGTATTTCTATAGAGTTTTGGCCATGAAGGGTATGCTGCAGAAGAGGTCAATAGTTTCTGAGTTGACAGGGTCCGCTAAAGGTTCCTCCAGGGCGATCCGTGTTTAAATGCTTTGTGATAGAGAGAGAAAGTACATATGACTTCTTCATTATTCTCAAACTCTTAACTAGATTTTACATATTCAAGCTTTTCTCTTTGACCTGGTAACGGTTTGATCCCTGCACTTTCAGCCCCCCTCTTCACGTTCACATACTTCACACACTTGCTAGGGAATTCATTACCCCTCGAAATTATCAACACCTCCTGGATGGTTGGTTGTTGGATCCTTAGCCAGCCACACATTGTACATTGGCTGCACACATTATGTATCGATCATATACATATTCACTTTACTGCATGGGGCAAATAAACCTCTTAATTTGACTACAGAACCACCACAGTTTTTCAGGGAGCTCGGGCTCGTAAAGCTCTCCAGCACAATATTACTTTTGAGCCTCTCACTTGGCAATTGTTCTTGTAAAAGGAGACACTCCTTCCCCTCCCTCGGAACCAAAATCATCTCCTTCTTTTGCGGCCAATGGTTCACCGTTGGCTGTGCACCAATCCCAGGGAAGTGCACCAAGGCTTCGTGTTTCATATTCCCCGATATCTCCACCTGCCTCACTCGAAAAGTGGTGCTGGAATAACATTTTCCAACATGCCCAGGGTACTGTTTGGTCTCTAGTCATTGCCAGAAATCTGGTTGGAGGAATTACATTCTGCGTCCCACAGCAAAACAAGAGGTGATGGCTGGAAGGTTTAGAAATAATCTTAACCTCTGGAATTGCTCTGGCAACGCTGAAAGACATTGTTCTTTGCCTGCCAATTCATTACAGAATGGAAAAGACCACCTCAAGTGGGGGTGGGTATGCCCAGACCTGGGTCCCATGCCTACTGGACCTAGAGACCCAAGCCACTACTCACTCATGAGGCCCAACAAGGCCTGACCACGTTTGGGGATGTTTGTGGTCTAGTGCAGAAGGCATGTGACCAAGCAGTTTGGCCTGGACTGCCCCTTTTGGGGTGGAACTAAGCCTGATTTGCATATGGTCTTTCCTCTTTTGTAATTGCTTGGCAGGTGAAGAACGATGGTCTGGAGCGTTCCCTAGAGCAATGCCAGAGGTTAAGATTAATTCTAAACCTTACCAAGTGGAGCAGATATCCCCAAACATAGGTCCTGTGCCTGCTGGACCTATAGACCCAAGCCAATCCTCTCTGATGAGGTTTCACAGGCAGATGCTTGTGGTCTCCTGCAGAAGAGATGTGACCAAGCAGTTTGGGCAGAACTGTAACTTTTGGGGTGGGACCAAGCGTGATTTGAATATGGACTTTTCTCTTTGGCAATGGCAGGCAAAGAACAATAGTCTGGAAGGTTGTCCCGAGCAATACCAGAGGTAAAGATTAATTCTAAACCTTCCAGCCTTCACCTTTTGTGTTTTGCTACAGTGTGATGCACCACAGATGTTCAGCCTGCAGACTATCCAGCATGGAAGGTCCTTTCCTCTACAGTAGTATGTTTCATACTCCAGTGCGTGAGGTCGTTGCATTTGCAATGTCTGAGTTTTCAGCGCTTTGTCATCTGAGACACACTATGCTGTGCCCACTGCTGAGTTGAACTTGTTTTGGTACCATTGTGCTTGTTTCTCCACATGAGAGTTGATGTCCCACAATAGTTTAGTGTTTCTATCGAGCCAGTCTCCATGGTGACACACTCCTACCTATCTCATTCTCTTTCTCTCTCTTTGCTTGTTCTGTCCTCAACTCCAATTGAAACCCCATTCAAGCTGCTAGAAGCTAGTCCGAGCGCTAGGCAGTCAAGCACTTTCCACAGTTCTACGCTGCACCAGCAAATATTCTGCCACCACTTCCCCACACAGACACTTATCCTGATGCCAGACGTCTAGGAAGAGGTTGTCTCAGAGCACACTGTTTCTTTGTTGGCATGTGTTTCTCAGTCCAGTTTGACATGGTCATGGTAAGACACAAATCGGAGGAAGCCTGCTCTGACGCGGCCGCATCTACATGAGTGTGGCTAAGGGGATGTAGTGTAGCAAACTGGAGAGACCCTATTCTGTTGCTGGTATGCACCTGTAAAGGAGGACCCTCTGCCCTTCATCAGCTTTGACATCTGTAGAGTTTGGCACTGGAGACTGGACTAAGTAGGAAATGGGCGCCCGGGTTCAATTTCTTTCATACAGGTATAAAAGGACATTCTGGAAGACACTCAGCGCTGCTACAATCAGCTTGCTTTTATATGCTTTTTCCCAATGACATAATGCTTTAAAATAAGCCCTCCTTTCCTGTGATTGGACGGCTTATCTATCACTCACAAAATCCACACTTGCTCATTTTGGCAAGCACCGGTTGACTGACTCATAGACTGATAAGCTTACTTTAGACCAGCCGAAAATAATTACTTATCCTTTAACTCCTGCCAACAACCAGTCCTTATCTGTATCTCAAGGTCCTGCCAAATGTATGTGGCAGCTCATACTGTGAAAGACTCCATGAGCTCATTGCATTTGTTGCCAAGTAAGCAACTGTTATGTCTAATTCGTAGCTTTCCCATGCCTTTATCTGATTTACTATCAATCATTGTCTGCTTTCCCTGCCAACATTTCTAAATATACCTTCCCAGATGTGCTTTATCTTACAGTGAACTACTGCCAAAAAATATTCAACATCAGTATGATTGAGCTCTTTTGACACCTGGTCCCGAAGCCATTTTGTATTTTGGCATCCATTTTAGAAATATCTCAGTCTTGTTTCAGCCTTCCTACCAAACAGTACATCAATTACCTTTGATCATAACCCATTTTCTATCCAGTTTTCAGATTATATCTTTTACATATTTATGATATGTGAGTAATAATGGAGACACCCTATACTTCCTGAGTCCTTCGGACCTCAAAAATATATGTTTCCTGATATACACTCTTTATCTTCCGAAAAGCACCATCATTCAGATTTTTGCAATGTTGGAACCATTGATCAGCCTATTATGTTATGTGTATTTAGTTCTAGGAGGGGAGGGGTCTTCTTGGTCTATATTTAGACACCTATTCAATACACGAGCACTACCCCCAGTGTCCACCCTCCCCCATAGTCAGTGTACCAATGCATCCCTGGCCCACTCACCCCCCTCAATGTGGTGCTTTATATCAACATGGAAGGTTTCATGAAACAAACATTTTTACGGAATCAACAGTGACTTCAATATTTTTGTACTCTCTTAATCTAAAACATATATGTGTCTTCTTTTGCTAAAAGACCATTGCAATGTTTTGCCTTCTTGACCTTGTTAAAGAACAACTCTATTTGTTCTTGTCTGGATCCCATCCCCATTACCCAATTAAATGTAAACATAACATACACATCAGCTGATTTCCCTTTTGCCACCATGAGAATCAAGAGAAATGGTTCCTGGAGGGAACCCAGCAACCCATTTCCTGTTCCGTCCAAGTATGATGTGATATGATTGATATGGTATTTGTAACGCGCCTATACACAAGTGTTTCGAGGCACGACGAGGCGGGGGGTTACACGGGGAGACAGACAACGATCCTACTAGGCCAGGTGTCATTCAGATCGCGCAAGTGCAAGGGTAGAAGGGAAGGGAAAAGTGCAGGGGGGAAAGGGAGAGGGGAAAGTGCAGAACATGGTTAATAGCATACAGGATAAATAACAAGGGCCAGCTAGTGGCAAGTGCGAGGTAAGTGCAGACAAGTGCTGTTAAGGGGGGCTGTAGGGATACTGACACAGTCCCGCAGTGCAGGTGGTGCCAGGGAGGCAGTGCAGGGGAGAGTGGCTGGGCCAAGGACGAGAACGGTGAGTGGCTCAGTTGCAGATTCAGTGCAGTTTCAGCAACTTTAGCAGGGGAGAGGGGGAGAGTAAGCGGAGGCGAAGAGGAAGGTTTTGAGGTGCTTCCGGAACTAGAGATGTTTCTTCTCAAGTTTCAGAGAGGCAGGAAGGCTGTTCCAGAGGGAGGCCCCTGCAGCGGAGAGAGATCTGCCCCCAACTCATTGATTGGAGAAGCGTCTGACCCTGGGGAGTTGGAGGCGGATGAGCGAAGAGCTCGAGAAGGGAGATATTTAGGAAGAGAGAGTTGAAGGTATTTTGGCCCAAGGCCCCAGAAGGCCTTGTGGACAATGCAGAGGGTTTTGAACTTGATCCTCGCAGTCACTGGGAGCCAGTGTAGTGATTTCTGTCCTGGAGAGCTACTGTCCCTGGGCTTGAGGCCAAGAACAAGTCTCGCAATCCTGTTCTGGATGAGTTGTAAAGGGCGGAGAGTAGAGGCAGGCAGATTTAGATAGAGGCTGTTACAGTAGTCCAGCTTTGAGAGAACCAGGGCACTAGAGACAGTGAGCTTCTGGGGGAAGGAGAGGAAAGGAAGGATACCTCTGAAGTAGTGTGACTTCTTAGAGACGTCGGATATGTGAGGAGAGAAGGAGAGTGTGGAGTCGAAGATGACCCCGATGTTTTTTGCCTTGCAGGTAGGAGCAGAAAGAGGGCCAAGATAGGCCGGCCAGAGAGCTGCAGGGGAAGAGGGAGTGGGTGTGCCGATGAGTAGAATCTCAGTCTTACTAGCATTAAGGCAGAGGTCATTGGCGGCACACCAGTCCTGGATAGCAGAAAGACAGTCGGAGATGAGGGAAGGAGAAGAGGAGGCCGTGGGTAGCCTGAAAATGAGCTGGGTATCATCCGCATAGCACTGAAAGTAGGGGCAGAGAGCGGCGATGCGGTGGGTGAGAAGTGCCAGATACTGGTTGAAAAACCAGGGAGAGAGGTTAGATCCCTGGGGGACACCAGAGGTAGAGAAAAAGATGTCAGAGAGGAAAGACCCCAGTTGGACCTGGGAGGGTCGATTGGAGAGGAAAGAGGTCAGCCGCGCCAGAGCCTGACCAGTGATACCCAGGTTATCACGGAGACGGTTGAGCAGGATGGTATGGTTGACAGTATCAAAGGCAGAAGAGAGATCAAGCAAAATAAGAACACATGGAGTGTTGGAGTCAAGGTTCGAGAGCAGGTCCTCACGGATGTTCAGGAGAGCAGTTTCCGTGCTTCTGGCAGCTCTGAAGCCAGACAGATGGTCATGAAGACTACCAACAGATTCAGCGTGGAGATTAAGCTGGGAGATGGCCAGTTTCTCCAGGAGCTTGCCCAGGAAGGGAGTGATAGAGATTGGGCGATAGTTAGCTGGGCAGGAGGGGTCACAAGAGGGTTTCCTAAGAAGGTGGTGCACCAGGGTGTGCTTGAGAGGGGATGGGAAGACTCCTGAGGCGAAGGAGTGATTGCAGAAGTCAGCAAGGGCAGGAGCCAAGGAGTCGATGTGGTCCTTGATAGTTTTGGAGGAACAGGGGTGGACCTGTTTTGACAAGACTTTCATAGATCGGACTTGTCTCGAAACCTCGTCAGCAGAAAAAAGAGGAAAGGCAGAGAAGGGGAGAGGAGGGGTGGCTGTAGAAGGGCCAGAGGAAGAGCAGGGAATATAGGGGGTGAGGTGATAGGAGGAGAGTGAGGACAGGATGTCCTGACTTATTGAGATAAAGTGAGAGGCCAGTGCTGTGCAAAGGACCTGGGAGGGGACAGGAGAGGTAGAGACTGCAGCAGGATTAGCCAGCTCCTTGCAGATTTTAAAGAGTTCGGCTGAATTGTTAGATGCTGCCGAGATGCGGGCTTGGATGAGGGATCTCTTCTTGGAGAGAACAGAGAGCCGGTATTGCCTTTGGAGCAGGCGACAGGCCAGTTTGTCAGAGGATGAACATGAAGCACGCCATTTCCTCTCTGCCACCCTGCACTTGCGTTTAAGGGTGACGAGATCTGAGTCATACCAGGAGTTACATTTGGCTTTGGGCTTCAGGCGGATTCTCATGACAGGGGAATATCAAGAGTATCAGATATAGCAGAGTGGAGAGTGGAGAGGGCTGTGTCAGGGTGGGAGTCAGCCGAAGGGGTAGGAGGGGGCGAGAAGGTGGCAGCGAAAGCCTCAACTGACACGCGCTTCATGGGTCGGATGACCAAGAAGGAAGGTGGCAGTGATGAGGGTGGCTTAGCCTGTGGGGTAGGGAAGGTGAGGTGGGAGGAAAGGAGAAAGTGATCACTCCAAGAGAGAGGAGTGGAGAGAGGGACAGAGAGGGGAAGGTCAGAGGAGATCAGAGCATCAAGAGTGTGACCTGCAGAATGAGTCGGGACAGACGGGAGAATAAAGAGTGAGAGTGAGTCGCAGAGGTTGCGAAAGAGTCCAGAGGGTGGACAGGAGGCATCCAGGTGGATGTTGAAGTCTCCAAGAAGGAGGAGTTGAGTGGTTGAGGACAGGAGTGAGGAGGAGAGGTCCGCCCACTCATAGAGGAAGGAGGAAATTTGACCAATGGCCGATAGATAGTAGCCACTGTAAGGGAATGGCTAGGAGAGAGAGAGAGTCGGCAGACAAGACATTCAAAAGAGGAGTAGATCTGCGTGGGAGTAACAGTGGCAGGAATCCACTCAGGGAAGATAAGGGCCACACCCCCCCAGTACGGTTGGGCCTGGGCACTGAGAGGATCTTGTAACCGTCAGGTAAGAGTGTGTCAAAGCTGGTGACAGAGCTGGCCGTGAACCATGTCTCAGTGAGACCGAGTACGTCAAGGTCCAGTTCCTCAAGAAGGCAGCAGATATCAGAGGAATGTTTGACGGCAGAGCGAGAGTTAAGTGTGGCAATGTGGAGAAGGTTGCCATCTTTGAAGAACTTCCGGGGAGGGGTACAGATCAGAGGTACGCCCTGCGGAGGTGAGGAGGGAGAGAGAGAGGGGGCCGAGAAGGAGGGTTGAGGCAAGGTAGCCGAGGACAGAGGTGGGGGGACAGCAGGAGAGGACTGGAAGTTGTTGAGGCGTGGGAAGCGTCTATCAAAGAGGTGAAGGTTGACCTGAGGGCCTTGGACCAAGACGGTTCCATTAGCATAGACATTAATGATGGCGTTAGAGGAGTGGAAGGAGGCCAAGAGGATATCCCAATGGGTGCCACCATTAATGGGAGAAGAGGAGAAAAGAGAGAGCACAGAGATCATATGAAGGTCCCATAGGTCAGGTGAAGGCACGAAAGAGGATGTCAGTGAGAGTTTCCTTGGAGGAGGCACTAGTGTAGGTGTCAGTGATAGGGAGGCCTGGGTTGGAGACCAGGATGTCCTTTTTAAACTTTTTACTACCAGATTTAGTGAGGAGAGAAGGATAGTCAATGGAGAAGCAATTAGAAAAGATAGGTGCGATAGAGAGCACCATGGAACAGGAGGGAGTGGGGGGGAGATAGGATGAGCGCAAGAGGACAGGAAGAGAGCGGCAAGCCCTAGTTTACCACAAGTTCAGAGCACAAGAGAACACAGTAATGCGTATCGGGTAGGTACCCAGTGGAGAGGCCACCTAAGTTTGGAAATCCTGCGAGGGGAGAAAAACCCTAGTTTACCACAAGTTCAGAGCACAAGAGAACACAGTAATGCGTATCGGGTAGGTACCCAGGGGAGAGGCCACCTAAGTTTGGAAATCCTGCGAGGGGAGAAAAACCCTAGTTTACCACAAGTTCAGAGCACAAGAGAACACAGTAATGCGTATCGGGTTGGTACCCATTGGAGAGGCCACCTAAGTTTGAAAATCCTGCGAGGGGAGAAAAACCCTAGTTTACAATGATAAGCAAACACAATGAGGTGTGGCACCCGGCGAAGAAGTGAACAGGTAAGGGTGGGGTAGGCCGGGGAGGCAGGTGGAGCTCACAAGAAGGAGCGGCGGGATGGCACCTGGCATCCCCTGCGGACAACTGCAGACACAGTGGGAGCTGCACCCGCAGGAGCCGCCCTTTGCCTAAGGGGCCCTTAGCCGAGGGGACTGCCGGGCAGGGGGCTGCCCAGGGGGAACAGGTATACGGCAGAAAGGAAAGGAAGGGGAGGGGGGTGTGGGTGGGCAGGGAGGCGGGCAGGGGGACGATCACCAGGAAGTAGTTGAAGGGGGAGGGGAGAGCGAGCACAAGAACGCGCTCGGAGCGTGGAATCAATATTCAAATAAGAGACTCAAAAGTTACTCACAAGAGGCCCGGAGGGCCTGGAAGGGCTTGGCTGGCCTGCAAACACCGGCGGCTGCTCTCACCCGCTCCACTGAACAAAGAAGCGAACGGGGGGAGCAGCCGTCGTGTAGTCCAGGAGGGACTAGCAGGACAGCCAATCAGAGGGGGGGTGGGCGTACAGGGAGGCGGGCAGGGGGACGAGGACCAGGAAGTGGCTGAAGGGGGAGGAGGGAGCGAGCACAACTACGTGCTCGGAGCACGGAATCAATATTCAAATAAGAGGCTCAAAAGTTACTCACAAGAGGCCCGGAGGGCCTGGAAGGGCTTGGCTTTACTGTACAACCTTTACTGTACAATTGTTTCTTCCTTCCACTCCATGACATTTCCTTGTTTACTGCTCTCTCTCTCCATGCACATTTTGTTTTCTCCCTTTGTCTTCCATTGACACACCGTCCACTCGATTCATCTTGTTTTCTTGATGATCAGTCCATTTTATTTGTACTTTGGGATGCTTTGCAGCATGTTTTAAAGCCCCTTAGCTCTTAGGCCAGTCCTTTTGAGTTCATTGTTCATTTTATCATAAAGTACTCAAATTCTCAATCTTCTTATTTGAAGTCAGATAGTCACTGAGGGTCGGGGGCATTTGATTGTTTCTGGGGAACACAAGGATGGGGGAGTCTCATTGGGACACACTTTCAAAAAGAAGTGACTGTAACCGGGTGTCTCGCTGGGTCCCTCAATATTTTCTCCCTGCTCACAGGATCAGTTGCCGTCCATCACCTGGTGTGTAGGTATCTCTTGTTCATCTGACATATAAAACTGAACCTTAGGCCTTGATAGTAATATACTGGATAACTCACTTGATTACGAAAACAACATTAAGCAGAAATCTTGCTGATGGGATTTGATTTGCAATATCGAGCAAGTGCACCAACATGCTCGATATAATGAATACTCACATCAGAGTTTCCTTGGAAATACACCCTGCGGCTATTTAACAAAATGCTGTAGTATTAATTTAAAGTGTTTCATTCGATATTTGCGACTTATTAGTATTCCCACAAATGAATACACAAGCCACTGGAAACATTATTTTCCCGGGACAGACCTATGCAGATGCTGCAATCTCGAGTGTGAGACTGCCAGACATATACTAACATCATGCACAGCTAGGACTGAGATGTATAGTAGAGGTTATGGTCGCTTTGTAAGTGTAATAGAAAGCATTGAAGAAAACCAATGTTGGTCCACACTGATAGCTGCTCAATATGTAGTATTAACTTGGAGTAAGGCCACTAGCACTCAGGGAAAATGAGCATGTTATTTGTTTTTAGAGGGGGGAGCACATACTTTTAATATTGTTTTTAATTGAATTGAAGATATTTATTTTATTTAGGCAGATCATTTGTTTATTTATATTGTAGGTGACTGTCTTGAAATGCCATATCAAAATTGACTATTTGATTGTATGTCATACATTTCTTTGTATTTTATGTTCGTAATCTGCTTAAAGTTTATATGTAATTAAACTAATGCAAAAATATATATAGATATAAAACTGAATGAGCTCCTTTTGAGCACCTTTTGAAAAATAAGTGTATCTTTATCGTCAGTACTTCCTCCTCAACCCCATCCCTTATAATACCTATGTGTTTCTCCTGCCTCCTAAAACAATTTCTACTGCATTTTCTTTTTTTTCTAATATAACCGAATGGCTGCACCTTTCTCTTTATTCGCACATCTTTGTGTCACTTGGATACTCACCAATGTTACCAGTAACATGTTCTTCTGGGCGAGACTAACATTCTGTGGTCTCTTTCTTAGAATTGGGACCTGCACAGGCCGTCTTCCAGCCGTGACCCTGAGACAACTCTACTCATCAGGGACCCACGGCTATCCCAGAGTGCACTATGCACCCACAATCCAGCAACCAGTACAGGATTGTCTACACACAGCACCACCCCTGCTATACTAGCAGAAGGTAAGATGTATACTGATACACCTCTTGATGTATCATCATGGCACCATTCAGCCATTATTCACTAATCCGTAAATTACTGAAATATCCCGAGATCCTCACAGCCTCTATCTCACCCACAGATATAACGGACAGTACTACATCTTGCGTCCATCCTGATGAAGGCCAACACTATGACGGGCCTGAATCCAGCCCCCATGGACGAAACACTCCTGTGTCGATCACCTGTGACACAACTGTATAAACCCCTTTGTGTATGTTCTGTAGAAAGTGTTGTGTACACTCTTGTGTCAATCACCTCCGGACCATTTTCCGTCCAGGAAGCACCTTGTCCAACTATACGTCTATCCTACTGTCATTTGTGCCTGTGCCCGTATGTGGAGTTTTTACCTCGACATTATAGAGGTTGATACCTACCTGTATTTCCACTGTATATAATCACACCTGTCCGTTGTCACTTTCGTGCTTATCGAAAGTTTTGTAAAATAATTGAGAATTCATCTGCAAAAAAATATCTTGTGTTTTGAAATAAATTTACATGTTCAGAACCAGGCAGTTGTTTGTAGGATCTCTCATCCTGATTCTTTGATATTTAAACTTGGACCCACCTGGGTATATCAGGACCCCGCCAGGCACCCAAAAGATTAACTTTATTCTTTGTACATATTGGCTGATACCCCATCTTGGCTATTAGCTGACGTCATAAAAGATATACATTTTTTACTTTTCCTGCATTGCCTATTCTTCCTGGGCTTCTTTCTTTTTCTGCAACTGCATTACTGCACCAAAGGAACCATTTCCTCTGTGATTGACATTCTCAAACCAAAGAGCCATGCAGTCTCCTTCTTTATGATAAAATAAAAAACAACAAGACAGACAACATTACAAATTCAAAAAGGAGGTCTTTTCTTCAATCGCTCCCCTTCTTTCTTCTTGGTGCATCCGTAGCTGAAGAAGTAGATGCTGGTGTGGGTTCCTGCTCTCTGTAGAAAACCAGAATAGAGGCACATTCATGTTTTAGCTGATGAAGCGATCAATTATCTCCTCAGGGTAATCCTTTATTCGTTCCCTTTGATCAAAACATTTTTACTGAGGTCATCGCTTGACCCTCTCAGCCCACTGAAATGTAGGCCCACTTTTCTGTCCCCAAAGACACGTTGGTGCACATTTAAATTCCCTCAACCTCTCCATATGTATCCTGTGTTTTAATCTTTCCTGCTATGCTGAACATTTTCTCTGTACTTTTGAAGTCCTCCTGCTGATGGTGTGGGACTGTGGTCTCTTTGTTCCTTGGTGTGTTTATTCTGTTGAGACATAATTGACATTTTTCATTGTTCTACCTACTCTAATCCTGCCTACCCATGTTATTTGGACCCCATCTTTAATTCTACTAAGTGCATGCAAGTGTAACATATAAGCATACATCGTTTTACCTATCCTAAAAACTGTATTCATTTGCCAAAGGCACCTGTTTGGCATTTCTCTTTTACCAGAATTACAAAAAGGTTACTCCACTTTCTTATCCAAAGTCTTCTTCGTTCTCGTCGTTAGATATGTCCATACTCGTGTGTGTGTGTATATATATATATATATATATATGCTATCCTGGATATCCTGTGCTCACACCTGTTTGCACCTTTCTTGGGAAAATGCTATCTATCCGTAAGATTGTATCCCTTACTGCCATTCTTCTGTGCTCACCTGGGTCCTCTTACTCCTAATAATGATCAATAGGGTGTTTCACACACTTGCTGTGTGAACCAATACTTACCTCTTCTATCTCTACTAGTCCACTAGCATTTACCTCTGTCATAATATTGTTTTTGTTACTTACTCTCATATGTTCTTTCGTGCAGTTCTACTAAAGGTGTGCTTCATATTTGTTAGATCAATCTTGGCCATCCACACTGCTTTGGCCTTTCATTAATCATATTTCATTTCTATAAAAATGTGCTACACTAATAAATTATAGCCAGTACCATCCATTGTACTTATTGTTTACAAATCTAGATGTCCTATCCCGTTGTGCTTTTCTCTGCTTTAATATTATTTATTTATTTATTTATTTATTTATTTATTTATTTATCCCCCTAAATTGTCATCAATCTCTTAATTTGGAACTTATTACATCTGTGCTTTTATCCTTATCTATATATGATTATCTTACATTTGTTAGTCTAGTTACAATGCAAACCCTCATATCTTTCATATTATAATCCCTTACATGTTTGTATTTTTGTTTTGTTCCCCTGTTCATACAATAAATTCATGTTATAAGGCCCTGTGGTTTGGCCTGTGGTTTACAGGACACTTGGCACTCTCTCCAAGTCTTCCTGAAAATATGCTGTGTGCTACCGCATTGTTATCATTCGCTGTAGGATTTCCCCAACTCTCTATTTGTATCCAGTATGTGGTGCTCCTAAAAAACCACCACTTCATCATTTGTTTAGTCTTCTCTAAAAATGTCATCATCAGTGATGACAATCAACCTAGACCCTTCTTCAAGACCTATTACTGTGCTCCATAGTCTACTCGAATCACCATTCCTTCGAGAATTTCTATTTTCTTTGTACTATGGCTGCTTTCTAATTCTTCAAGGATTGTCTGTCCCCACTCTGTGTCGTTAGGTATCTGTGGTCTAAGCAAGAATTCATCAGGTATTCTCACCATTCTCTCCACCAGGCCAGATAGCCATGTTAATAGAATGCTTACCCCATGATAAGAAATATCTCTGGCTCCACTTAAACAATTTGCAGAGCCATTTGCCCTGTTAATGCCAATATAAATTCATCCATGTTTGAATAGTGTATTTCAAGAGTGGAACATTATCCCCTGGTCAGTAAATAAAATCATCATGTTAAGGTTCATCACCCAATCCGTTTCCAAAATGTTTAACTAATGTCTGTCACAAAAGTAACAAGGATCAGTCATGTCACCCTCTACTATATAGATTGATAATTCATCAATAAAAAGTAACTCAGACAATAGCTCCAAAAAAACTCTGATCACCCATGGCAATTCCCACCATTGGACACCTTTCCTCCTCCATTCATGGACGTACAGTCCCAGTGTCTGTTAATAAAGCAAAGGCTTCTCCTCCTACCATCACATTAACCCATTACTCCTCTTGGGGGTCTAATTTTACTGACAATTCTGAACACATTAAGTCTTCCTGTGAGCTATCCTATTGTAGGTGCATGCGTACCCATGTTCCTGTGAAAGGATTTCCTCCTACCACGTTGGCCCCTCCTATCCTGGGTGTCAATACCTGTCCTGTGTTTGCAGATTGCTGAATCTGAATGGGTGCTCACTGCAATTGCCCCTGTAGTGAACTCATTTTACACTTGCTCTTGCTGCTGTACCTGTTGCACTCTCAGCACTGGGGTCTGATACAAAGTCTGATCCTGGGCAAACCCTTCCCTAACTTGTGATCTATATGCTGGAGGATAAGCTGCCCCCTCTTCATAATTGTAAATCTTGTACATATCCTTGTTTCCCACATGTGCACACAATGTGCCCTGTCATCCCATATGTCCAATACCCTGGAGGAGCTCTTCTGACTAGTCCCCCTTGGTTAAATCGTCCTTGCGCATTCTGATTATCATTCTGCATATTCTGAAATTCACCATGGTTATTCTGCAAACCACCTCTTCCTCTATTTCCCATTCCTTTGCCTTGTGACACAAATTCATTCCCTCCTTGATCCATTTGGCACTGATTATTCACCTGTGATAAACCTTGTGCTTGTTGTATTCCCAGTCATTCTCCATTTGACAATACTGCCCTTCTATGGCATACTTTGACAATTTCTTCTGAACTAACTTGACTTCCTCAAGTTTTCTAACATCGTATTTTTTCCTGTTTTTCTCATTCAGCAGCTGAGAGTGATGCACTATATTAAACAGTAACTTAAGCCACAATTTTCCTTCTATTCCCACTTACTTCCCAAGTGAGTTGTACCTGCCCAGGCAATGCTTGACATAAAATACAATAAAATACTACCACTGTTTTTCACCTCGGCTCGCACTTCAAGAGTTCATTGCTCCTGAATATAAGCAAGCAGATCCTCATCCTCCTCAAAAAAAGAACATAATATCCCTAACTGGTGTTCCCAATATAAATAAAAGCATCCTGTATGTGTGTGTGTAATCTTATTGTAGTATTAAATTCCTTCTTCTGACTACTGTGTATGTTTCATGTGCATTGAGCCTGCAATCCACTGACTGCCTATACTTCCACAAGAGCATGTGTGTATGTGTATGTTTGTATACGTGCCTTCTCATGTGCGTGTGTACATGTGTGTGTATATGCATGTGTGTGCATGTGTGTGTGCATGTGTGTGCACGCATGTGTGTATGTGTGTGCACATGTGCATATGTGTGTGTGCATGATTATATGCATGTGTGTGTATATGCATGCATGCATGTGTGTAAGCATGTGTGTGTGCATGTGTGTGTGTGTGTGCATGTGTGTGGGTGTGCATGCATGTGTGTGTGTGTGCTTGTGTCACTCCTCCTCTTCTTGTAACCATATCTTGACAGAGATTCTAACCTTAATCCTCACTATTTCTTTCCCCAATAAACCAATTCATCACATATAATAATAATCCATGTCATGCTTCAATAATTGTGCCAAACCTCCCTTATTCTTCTTTATCAGTGCTCAACCTGCTTGTACTTATCTATAAATACATATTCATTTAACAAAACCCCTAAATAGTGGATTCCTCATTCTTAGAAGTCAGACCATCAGGGTGTTTGCTTCTATAAAAATACTTGTTTGACCTAGTGTTGTCTCAATACAATTGTTTAAATATATCATGACCCTTATCCATATTGTATGTGACCTTAGTCTCAGTGCGCCTTGCAAGCACTTTCCCTCATTAACCACTGCTTCTTCATTCTAAATACAAATGTTTTCCTTAAGATGCCTTCCCAATATTTTTCCCAAAAAGTGTTTTGTCTTATTTATTCTTGCCAGTCCCCATAAATATTCACTGTGTTTAGTTTAATGTCACCCACTAGTACATTAACCTACTCTTTACTGTAATTTGCACTCATAATTGCATTTTTACTCTCAGCGCCATGCTTCACAATTTGTGTGATCTTGGGCATATTTGTTTCCTTTTCTTTTCCAAATGCCCCACAGGGTCCGACAGAGAAAGATGGCATGGAGTCATCCAGGTTGGAGGGGGGTTTGGTGGAGGAGGAGGCCGTGGAAGGGACACACATGGGGTCTGGAGGTGGGGATTCCACTGGTGCTAGTGGTGCAGTGTAGGGGCAGGGACAGGAGGCAGCACAGGCTGCCACGGAGGTGTCTGTGTGTAATCCTGTCCCCGATCCTGTGACTGCATCATCCTGCACCAGCAGGGATGCCTACGTCCAGACCCGTTTTCAGGGAGGGGATGAGTGCACAACAACTGGCCTTCCTCTCCCTGCAGACGTGGCAATCCTGGCTGGAATGGCGTTGCCTCAATGGGGCATGCGAGGTGAGCTGCAGTGTTTTCGTGAAGACACTGCACGTCATCTCGGATGCCTCGTTGACCTCATTGACCTACTGGGACGGGTCACCAGGACTGGATTCCTCCGTATGCTGGACCTTATTCTGACCCCTTCCTCACCTGAACCCCCTATGCACCAGTCGTCCTCCATGCCATCTTCCCACCCATGTATCACCTGGGTACCCTGTGGAGCTGCCTCTGACCCAGCGGCCAGGCTGGTGGAGGACACATCCCTGCCACAGTCGGGAGTCGGCAGTCGGACGTCCAGCAGGGGTGGCCACCATGACAACTGCACCCCAGCCGGAGGAGGACGTGCAGGCAGCAAGAGCCAGGGCACAGGCACAGCAGCAGCAGCAACAAGGTGGGACGGATTATGGCTCGGGGCCATCAACATCAGAGGAGCGGGCATCGGCCACAGGGCAGGAGGACCCAGGTTTGGAAGTGTCTTCCATGTGGCAGCGGTTAGGCCAGGCCATAGGTGCAGAGCAGTGGCGGGCAGAAGAGGCACGGCTCACAATGGTCAGGGCGGAGAACTCCATGCGGAGGGCACTGAGGCAGGCCGAGTGCCTCGAGGCTATTCGCAGGGAGTTGGAGTCCAGCATGGCATCGTCCCTGCGAACCCTCAGGGCCATGGAAGAGGACCGCCTCCATGACATTGAGCAGGAGTTCGATGATGCCCTGGCCCGGGACATTGGAAAGTGAGCCATTGGACTAACCTGCCGTCATTGTAAATAGTTTTTAGTGTTAGGTTTCATTTTCGTTTTGCTTTATTTTGGGGTGATTGGACTATGCCCCACACTTTTGTATATAGTTATTTCTTAGGTAGTTTTTTTGATAGGTTTCAGTTCTTTTGTTGGGCTCATGGACCCTTTGAAAATTGCTTGTACATAATTGGACATTGGATTTATGTGTACATTTTCTTTGGATTTCACCATGGAGAATTGGAATTTGATTTTTACGTTTCCTTTGGATTTGTTTTGGTGGACAGAGAGTTTGGACCATTTTTCCTTAGGATTTCTTTGGATTGGATCTACATTTCCTTTTTCATATTTTTGGACATGCATTTCATTTCATGTTTGTGTTTTTTTTTGGCTTTCATTTCATTACATTGATTTTGTTCATAATACATTTTGATATTTTAATTCCATGGGTGGGATTCGCTCATTGGGTTCATGCATGTGAAAATGTGGATTTACACGATCTATGGCAAACAGTGTGTGTGTGTGAAGGACATGTGTTGATGTACATGGTTGACTTTTGATTTGTGTCCTGACATAGGCATGTCGGTGTGGGGTGGATTGTTGAAATCATTGCATGTCAAGACTGGGGTGGCGTGCTGTGGTATTTTGGTGCATATGAGGCCCATGATTTTGCAGCTTCCTTTCGTGTTGCTGGGGGACATGAGTTGGGGCCTTCTGGCAGGTGCACCTCAATGCTGGGTGGATGGGGGTGCTGGGGGACATGAGTCGGGGGCCGTGCTGGGTGGAAGGGGATGCTGGGGGACATGAGTCGGGGCCTGCTGGCAGGTGCCCCTCAATGCTGGGTGGATGGGGGTGCTGGGGGACATGAGTCGGGGCCTGCTGGCCCGAGCCCCTCACTGTTGGGTGGATGGGGGTGCTGGGGGACATGAGTCGGGGCCTGCTGGCAGGTGCCTCTCAATGCTTTGTGGATGGGGGTGCTGGGGGACATGAGTCGGGGCCTGCTGGCAGGTGCCCCTCACTGCTGGGTGGATGGGGGTGCTGGGGGACATGAGTCAGTGCTCACTTGTGCGTGGTGACATGTGGGCTGGCTGGGGGGCTTCGCCTGGGTGGATGGGGCATGACCAGGGGTGCAGTGTGTACCCCTGTGTTGGTGTCTGGCTGCAGGCCCTGGAGAGTGGGGAGAGGGCACACCTGGGAGGACACAGACTGGCAATTCGTTGGGGCACTGCCAATTGCATGTGAAAGTTCCCGCGCACCCCCGAAATACACGTACCCCACTCGCACAGGGCCAAGCGCACGCGAAAGTTCCCACGCACCCCCAAAATACACTTATCCCACTCGCACAGGGCCAATCGCATGTGAAAGTTCCCACGCACCCCCGTAATACACGTACCCCGCTCGCCTCGCACAGGGCCAATCGCATGTGAAAGTTCCCGTGCACCCTCAAAATACACGTACCCCGCTCGCACAGGGCCAATCGTGTGTGAAAGTTCCTGCGCACCCCCAAAATACACGTACCCCGCTCGCACAGGGCCAATCATGTGTGAAAGTACCCGCGCACCCCCGAAATACACGTACCCCACTTGCACAGGGCCAATCGCGTGTGAAACTTCCTGCGCACCCCCGAAATACATGTACCCCGCTCGCACAGGGGCAATCGTGTGTGAAAGTTCCCGCGCACCCCCGTAATACACGTACCCCGCTCGCACAGGGCCAATCGCATGTGAAAGTTCCTGCGCACTACCGAAATACACAAACCCCGCTCGCACAGGGCCAATCGCGTGTGAAAGTTCCCGCGCACCCCCGAAATACACGTACCCCGCTCGCACAGGGCCAATCGCATGTGAAAGTTCCCGCGCACCCCCGAAATATACGTACCCCGCTCGCACAGGACCAATCGCGTGTGAAAGTTCCCGCGCACCCCTGAAATACACGTACCCTGCTCGCACAGGGCCAATAGAGTGTGAAAGTTCAAGCGCACCCCCGAAATACACATACCCCGCTCGTACAGGGCCAATCGCGTGTGAAAGTTCCTCCGCACCCCCGAAATACACGTACCCCACTCGCACAGGGCCAATCGCATGTGAAAGTTCCCGCACACCCCCGAAATACACATACCCTGCTTGCACAGGGCCAACCGCGTGTGAAAGTTCCGGCACACCCCCGAAATACACATACCCCGCTCACACAGGGCCAATCGCGTGTAAAACTTCCCACGCACCCCCGAAATACACGTAACCCGCTCGCACAGGGCCAATTGCATATAACACTTCCCGCGTAGCGGGGTACATGTATTCGGAGGGGTGTGCAGGGATTTTTACAGACGTTTTCGTGGTTGGGGGCTGTATGCTGGTCCACTGGCCTGTGCACCATGTACAGGATTTCTGCGCTGTTCATGGCACACAGGGAGGGCTTGGGGGCATAACTGGCGCTGCTGCAGGGTCGCTGCACTACTCTGTGCCACGGCTGGTTATGGATGTTGAAATCCATGAATACGCTGTGCGCGGAAATGGATTTTGGCATACACGGCTGGCGCAGACTGCCGCACGCGCACACTGTGGGCCAGCCGTGTGCGCCACTTGTGCGCTGAATTCTATGAATTACCCCCTTAGTCTCGTTGTGGCTTGTTCACACATGGGTAGTGTCATACCATGTATGTCTAGTTCAATTATTGGTTGCATTTCTTTATTTAACATTGTTTCATTGAATTTGAATCAGCTTGCAAGAGTTGGCATTAAGGCCATACAATTTACATTTTTGTAGGCTAATTGTTCTATAACATCCGTAGCAAATGCATTATGGCCATAAAGTCATAAAGTACATGCATGTGCCGGGTTTTCAATATTGTTTGTGCTTCTTGAGATAATATACCAACTCTAATACTTTTTAAGATGTTGGCATAAGTGAGATATGCAGATTGCCACATATTTTCTGTTAATTCTCTGTATTGGAAATGTTGCCAAAGTTGACATTTCCAATATTGCCAACAGTTTTACGGCAGAGTTTGTGTCCTAAGGTTTTAAAAATAGGCTCACCTTTCACTGGTGTCAATTGAAAAAGATCTCTGAAAACAATAATGTGTTTTCCTCCAAAAGAGCACTTTGTAGTTTGTTTTGAGTACCTCCTGTAATCTGAGGTGAATCAAGGCCAACATTAGGTTGGAGACCATGCTCACTTCATCTAATAGTAGCATTTTCATTTGTTTTAATACTCTGCGTAGTTCCATTGCAGCTTCTGTAGAAAGTTTGTAATAGTCTAATTTGTTTTGGTGTTCTACTGGCAGGTGTGGGATGTTTTTACCCATGCATCCGAGCCCAACCTCAAAAACTGTGCAGTACTGACATGGAAAACATCATGATGGCCAGAGCTTCCCAGAAAATGCCCAGGGAAAGGCATGAAGAATAGGCTGCCACCCATTTTTGCCGATGTTATGGGCACAGAAGGGCACTGCCTAAAACCACCATTGGACTACCCACACAGTAGCCTGAAACCATTGAGAATGGCAATGCTGATTGCCAAAAGCAACCTAGAATTGTGGGGAATTCATTTTCTTAAATCCCAAAAATGGGTGCATTACCAGTACTCACCACTATCAGAAAGCCGGCGTTTTAAAACAACACCAGACTTTTTTGTGTAAAACTGAATAAATGAACCCAAAGCAGGCCAAAGAAAGACTTACTGAGAGGTGGATACAATGTCAAGTTATTTCTGAAGTGACTTGAAGGTTTATAACAAGACTGGCTGAGCTGTGGATTTCAGCAGTTCAAGTAAATTTGGACTGAAAGACACTAAAAATCTAAATGTTTAAAGAAATGAGTGACCTACTTCTGAGAGTCACATAGGTTGCAATTGTTTAAATGTCATAGTTTGAAACTTAGAATCAGTATTCTAGCTGCATATGTAAAGATGGTTAGTTTTATTTGAATGCAGAAAACTGGGTAAGTAAAAGTGACATTAGCTGGGGCCTGGCTTAAGGAACTGAATTCTGCCCACCAGCTACCCCCGACAGGAGTTGAGACTTGCACAACAGCAGTTCCCAGGCCTAGCATCCTTTTGCTGTTCCCACCAAAAGGGATATGACACTTCTCTGATTGAATTACCAAGGGACTGTTAGAGACTAAACATAGGACCCAGGCAGAGGGTTTATTGAAGTGGCCATAAATGGCTTCCTCTTGAACAATGGGCCTTCCAGGGCCCAGGCAAATGTTTTATGATGGGGGCCGTAAATGTGGCTTCCTCCTGGAAGGAAAGGGGAGGAGCACTGCATGTGAGAGCAAGCTGGCTTGGCAGAAACTGGGAGGGGGAGAAACTGGAGACAGAGGCTGAGCTTGAAGAAAGTGGAAAGACTGGTTTCTGTACCATGTGACCTGAAAAGACACACCCCTGTAGCCAGAATATGGTCTTAGAAAAAGATGAATAACTCATAGTACGGACTTGTCATAATTATTTAAATGATACCATAATTCTTGTGATTTTTCTGCCCACATTTTAAGAGGTTTTTAGAACCGGTGGCATGATCTGGGGGCAAACTAGCAGTTAAGAGGGTATTACTTAAAATGTCTGCATGTGAAAAGTCTGATACTTCATCAATCAATGCCTGCATGCCTTGCACACATTTGGGTAAATTTGAGTAAGAATCTGATATTGGTAACTTGACCAAAAAGTGAAATATGTTGCCATTTCTCAATGCAAGCTCTCAGGAAGAGCAGATTTGAACAGGGTATATCTCATGTGATATGTGATGGGTGCATGTAATTTTAAACAAATGTGTACCTGTGCAAATATGTCTTTTGGGTCAAAATATAGATTGTGTGTAATTTGACAGGGGTGGGTTCTCTGTACCATAAACAGACCTCATCATGATGACACTTCATTTCATTCCCCCAATCAAGGGGAAGAGGAGGAAGTGGCCAATGACAAGTGGAGAGGGGTAGGGCCTAGGAAGCTAGCCTCTCCACCCATTTTCAAAACAAATAAAAGCAGACAGTCAGGACAGATAGGGACATTCTATTCCATCTGCTGCGGGACGCCCTGCCGGGAAAATCCATACTTTACCTCCATCAACCTCCAGAGAGCCAACATAGAGACTTCAATCTATCCACCTTCAGATACCAAGACTTTACTTCAGAATTTGTAGCAGAGAGGTCAACTACAAGCTAAATCCCTCTTTAGCAGGCCTCAAATCATTGCCATTATCACAGCCAGGCGAGCTGTTTGAATTCTTTGCAAAAACTCTTGCCATTTGCCAGAGAGCAGTGTTGTATCCAGAGAGAGACCAGCTGAACAGGAGACCGCTGTATCCGGACCCACAGACCTGATCAGAACCAGAGACCCAGACCAGCAGAGTAGAGCTGACCCAGACGCTGTGCGCAGAGACCGTCTGTGGCGAGTGAAGAAAACCTGACCAGATCCGTGGCGAGGCCCATTCTATTCCTAAATATATTGTGAGTACCTAGCAGAACTGTGCAGAACCAATCTCTTAGTTAAAATAATCTAATCCAATCTATTTTAATCTAAGTAGAACTGCCTCCTAACTGTCACCTGTCATTTTGTAAAGCTGTCACCTGTCATTTCTAGCTGCTAGCTGTCACTTGTCACTTTGAACTTTAAAATTTCAAATCTGAAAAACAACCTTTACCATATCGCTCATATCTCCGTGACCGTTCGTCTTAGAGACTTGCAGTAACTTTCCTCTGAAAGCTGGGAATCTTGGATTTTCAACGAACCTAGAAACGCATTCCTATTCCATACACTTTTGCCGCAATCGCGAAAAACGCACTCGCAAATTTGCCGCGATTTGCAAATTTCTCCACGTGTGAAAACAGCAGCTTCCTTGCTTTCCTTGCTAAAAATTTGTTTGCCTCTTAAGAACCATCCCTGAATCATTGCTAGAGTGAGCCTGGACTAATATTAACTTGATACCACTCACCCTGAACCTCAAGAGGGAATTAAAAGCATTTTAGCATATTTTTCACTTCATTGCCAGCACATATAAAAGCATTTTGGGCCTGTGTTTCAAACTTCTGTAGTCTAAGCTTGCTGGGGTGAACTGAATTACATTTGATTGCATTTCTGAGAACTGTGTGCTGTCCTTCCATTTCCTTGCATTGCATAAAAGGGGGGGTGAATTGCCAGAGAAAAGTGATTACATTGTTTGTTAAAATCATATTGAGTATTTTCTGTATTGCATTTTTCATTCAACATTACATCCATCTGAACTTATATAAAGTATTCTCTTCCACCTTATTCTTCTGTTCCTATTCACAAGTGTGCTAGTGCCAGACTATCCATTATTGGTTACTGCTCAGATTAAGTGTGATATTCAATTATTAATTATTATAAAGTGTGATATATATATATCTATTGTTTAAATGATCAAATAAACCTTTTAAACTTGCAAAACAGAACTACTTCTTGGCTCAGCGGGTTCAGGGGGATTTCAAGAGAGGGGTGTTATATAGGGGTAGTCATCCAGAACGCATGAACTGGACATAAAGATATATCAATAAGGGTTTCCATTCAGTATCCCAGACTAGGCATTGACTTAGCTGTAGTGTTGAATTGAATCCTCTTACACATTGGGGGCTCGTCCGGGATGTTTGGGTTAGATCTATCACTTGTGCAGATTAATACAGTGTACCAGCTGACCAGATACACATATCCGGTCGGATCACCACGCTGTGTTACGCTGTAAAGCACTCCTCAAAGGAACGCTCTACGGAAAAGGTCTGTTTTGCAAAAATAAAATACAAACTTCTGTAAGTCAGGAAGGAACTCAAATTCCAGAATGACGACCTTGGTAGATATGAAAATAGCCAGAGAGCACTTCTTACATAAGCTATTTGTGAGAGGTGAGTGGACCCATCAGGACCAGACGGTCTGGTTGCAAGCAATCGCACCCCAGATCACGGAAACAGGGTCAGATATATGGAGAGATCAGGGTCCCTTACATGTGGCCCTGAGTGAACTATACATGGCTCCTAAAGCTAAGGATGAACAAGACAAGATGGTTAGGATAGCGGCATACCTGTACCTATATATGCGAATCGTGCAGGATAAATGTACTGAAAGCCAAGATCTGGCGAATAAGCGACAGATGGCGTTAGAGAAGGTCCAATCTGACCTGATCTCTTCTGAGCAGAGGCTGCAGGGGAGCCAGGAATCAGAAAATGATAGTAGGCAGTATATCATTAAAATAAAAGAGGACATGGATATACTGCAACAGGAAAAGACAGACCAGGATACCAGAATTCTGGCTTTGCAGAAGGAACGCCAAGACAGTTTGGACTCCCTACTGCAGAGCCAGAAAAAGCTGGAGCAACAGATCAATTTCAACAGGGCATGCACAGAGCAGGTAGCCACCCTGCAAATCCAACTAGACAGAGAGAAAGAGGAGAGCAATAAACTGATCCTGAAAGACCTGGATACCCAGGAAGAGTTTGATCAGTAGCGCCAGAAAGCTGGTGCCTTCCGAAGGCAAAGGGACGACCTGGCGTCACAAATTCAAGCTCTTGGTCAGGAAACGGACACCTTAGGCCAGGAAGTCTGCCACTTAAGGAGAAAAATGGAAGAAAATCACCTGGCCCACCAGGGACTGGGTGACCTCCAAAAAGAACACCAGGACTTGCTAGAGCACACCAGGAGGGTGGAGGAGGCTCTGGCAAGACAGGAGCAGGCCAATAGGGACACAGCTCAGGAGGTAACCCTCCTGCAGCAAAGACTGGCCCAGTGCTCCAGGACCAATCAGGAAACGCAGAGAGAGAATGAGGCTCTCTGCCAGCACAATGATAGACTCCAACAACAGGTAGCGATGCAGGAGAGACTGATAGAGTCTAGTAAGGCCTTAACTGAGGAACTGAAGGCGCAGGCTCTTGCATTGCAACAGGGAGCAGGGGCGGATAGAGATGAAGTTCGCTGGGAAAGAGAAACTCCTGAGCATAACCCCAGGACCCCTAGTACCAGAGGCCTTTATTTCTCTCAGTCCCTGGACTCTGCCACCCCCATGTCCCCTGGCGCACATGAGCACAGGGCCACAGGGATGGCAGATTACTATCCAGCCAGAAGCGTGGGGCTCATAGGCCAGTACCACCCAGGAATGGAGGGGCGGGCATCCGGGTTTGGGCACCCAAGCACAGTGCAATTTAATGGGGAACCCCAGGAGAGTAGGCCCATTAAGGGCATCCTGAAAACCTCTGCCCAGTTAGGTCAGTGGGGGGGGTACCCATCAAATCCTGGCAGCAAGGAGGGATCTGAAGACTCCTCTGAGCGGTAGAGGACACAGGAGACCAGGTCCCCACATTCTGCCAGCCATTCCCAGGCTCGCAGAATCCGGGAAAACCTGGAAGAACAGACGGGAACCTCTGGGAGCAGTGCCTCTGAGTCAGAAGATGAATGGACCAGGGTTACCCGGACCAAAAGGGCCAATAAGACAAAAAGGGCCTTGCTTAAGGACCCCTTAAAGCAGATTACGGCAATCAGGAGCGTCATCACGCCTTATCATAAGAACGCCAAATATTCTGTTTGGGAGCACTTAGAGTTGTTTGAGCAAATGATGGAGACTTTCCATTTGAAAGACAGCCAAAGCTGTATTCAATATGTAAAGTGGACCTTCTCCCCGGAATACTCCAGTTTCTTTGCGGGGCTGGAGGACCAAAATCATTTAAGATGGTCCACCTATAAGGCGGCCATCTTGAAACATTTTTCTACTCATAGAAATCCTCAAGAGGCTCGCAAGGCAGCCTACAATTTATAATGTGGGGAGGATCAGGCCCCACAAGAATTTGTGCAGGAGTTAAAGTGTGCTTTTGCACAGACCACAAGAAGGGTGCGCACGGATAGCAGAGAATTTATTAATACGTTTTTCCATGCCTTGCCCAAATACATAATGACCCAGCTCGTGAGGGATTTTCACGAGAAAAGATCTTTAGACTGGGTCATTGAACAGGCGACCCGGATCTATGAGGTGCAGAAGCCAATAGAAAATAAAAATAAAAGCAATACCCAGAAAAATCCCAAAACCAACAGCACCCCTGCTGCTGCCAAGGTGGCAGAGGTAAAGGTCACCCCCGTTTTGGATTTGGAGATGGGGGGGCCTAAAAACCTACCTGCACCTAATAATGCTAGGCCCAGAAGGTCCTCAGGCCAGTCACAGACAGGGAGCCAAGGAGGCAGCCCCACAAATGGGGTCCCTCGCTCTCCTGATTATGTAAGTCCCCGTTACAAGGGAAATCGACCCATCCTGGGTTATGTGTGGACTCCTCCAGCCAAAGGGGGGGATCCAGCCAAGCACCTAACCCAGGGAACTTCCCTCCTAACTTCCCACCGGAGGGCAGAAATTCTCCAAATCCTGGGCAGAACTTTTTCCCCAGGTATCCACCCAACTTCCAACCCCAAAATCCTCCACCCTTCTTTCCCCAATTCCCTGAGCCCAGACAACCGAATCCGGGAGAGGGGAGGCCAAGGGTGGAGGGGTATCCAAATCTTCCCAACCAGGGGTACTACCAAAGAAGGGATAGCTACCCTTCCCGGGATCAGCCCAGGGGAGAAAACAGGGCCCCGTATCAGCCTGAGCGGGTTTCCCAGTTAGAGCGCCAGGTTCAAAACATGGCGCGGGATCTGGGTCACATTCTGAGGGCTCAGCAGAACCCTCAGATCGGCATGCCGGCGCAGAACGCACCCAACTCTGGACCTGGTGCTCCAGAACAATGACGGGGGCAGCACCCCGATAACTCACCGGTTCCCAGGGAGGAAGCTTCCTTCCTCACTTGTAAACAGCCCCCGGAAACCCAGAAACCGGAAACAAAATCTCTTGCCCCTGAAAGTCTGCCTCCTAAGGAGCAGAGGGGGGGTAGGAGAAACAAAAGACCCAAACAGACTCCGTTTGAGGAGGAGGTACAGATCTTCCAATTTGAGGGAGAGGGATCCTCAGAGGATCCTTGGGAAAGGATCTTCTCCTTCAGAGATGGGGGAACTCCTCCCAAGGAAAAATGGGTCCCAAGGGATGCAAATCCAGACTGGGGAGATGTGGAGACTGAGCTACCGCCGCCCACCATCTCATCCCAGAACCAACAGCAAGAAAATCCCCTGGTTCAAACCCATCCTGGTGACTGCCTCCAAAAAGGGGGGGGCGGCCTGGAACCAGAGCCAGGGGAACCCACAATGGCTCTGATCTCCAGTTGCCAATTTTTTCTTTCAGATTCCCAAGACTCTCCACAGAATTCTGCCCAAATCTCTTCTCTAGCAATGTCCAAAACCAGAAAGTTAGCCCACCAGTTGTCCAAAAATGTGCATTATCTGTGCCCCCTTGAGGAGAAGGAGGGAAGATATTATGCCCCGGTACAAGTACAGGGGCAGGGTACGATTTCAGCGCTGGTGGACACGGGATCTCAAGCTACCCTTCTGTCCAGAAGGGCCTTTGATGAACTGAACGCAGGAAGGGGAGGGAATTACCAAATTCCTCTCACCTCACTTCCTGGACAACTCCAGAACTTTAACGGGAAGGAAATTCCCGTCGAGGGGACGGCAGATTTGGACATTAAAATTGGGCGACACAAGTTGAAACACCCGGTCATAGTTGTGACTCCAGAGGGCACCCCTTGTTTACTGGGGAATGACCTCCTGAGGAGGTTGTCACCCTTAATAGATTGCGTAAACAAGGTCCTCTGGATCCAGACTAGCCGACCAATAAAATTAAAACAGAGTGTCAACCATGTTAGTTTAAACGGCACCTGCCACATGGTTGAACAAAAATCTGACCAAGTAGAATTTCACTTCCAGAACAACCAAGTTCCAGACGGTTCAGTAATAGCAGTAGGACAACAGACTGGTGATGGGGGGTCCTCTCTATTTCTGAAAATCAACCTTCCTTCCAGTCTAAAGTGGTACTCCACGCTGGAAGGAAACACTCTGAGATTCTATACTAATCCACAATCAGAAACTCCCACTCCTATAGTCCAGAAAGATGTGAAATCAGGTCAGAGCCTGGCTGATATTCAGCAAATTGGAGAGCAGTTGTTCATCCCTGTCCAATTAAATGATGGGAAGGACTCTGTTCTCGCTCGAGTGTGTGTGAACAACGGTAAGAGCTTCATCAGCGAAGCCATGTTCCGCCAACTCTCAAAAGATCCAGCCATTCCCACATTCAAACTGATAGACAAATGGGAAATGGACCTGGAAGCACCTAATTCCAAACAGCTCCTGCCAAGCAGGTGTATTCTCAAAATCTCCATTGGCAACAAGAGCATAGTCCATAATTGTTGGGTCGTGCGAGACGTCACTGCCGCCTTTTACTTAGGCAGTGACATTCTCAATCGCTTTGCCATTAGTTTGGACCTAATAAACTTCAAAGCTTGTTCCTGATTAGCGGATAATCCCATGGGCTTTGATGATCCAGAAAAAGCATTTAGGTCAGCTCAATTGCTACCTTATGCAGTTGAAATTCAGATCAAAGAGGAAGTCACCATCCCAGAAAGGACTCGACAATTCTCCCTGGAAGTGAAAGCTAAAAGAGGACAACATTTGAAAAACCCTGATGCTTACATACATCTAAACGCTTCTCTCCAACAGCAAGGGTTGGGGGTAAACCCAACTCCATTAGTCAACATAGAACATGACACTATTCTAATAGCGGTGGATAACAGCGACTTGAAGAGTATTACTCTAGCCGCAGGCACCATTATTGGAATGGCGGTTGATGACCGACATTTTTCCATAGATTTAGGTAATGAACTGTTAGGGCCAATCCCCAAGGACTGCTTTGACAGTGACAGTGATGACAATACGACACCAGACAGGATTTTTACCCG